>NW_026138186.1:0-456742 GCF_025592945.1 Manacus candei
CCTTTCCATCCTCCCTCACCACTGCTTCTCCCTGCCCCAGGCACTGGGCTGCAGGCCTGCCTTAGGGGCAGGTTCAGGGACACCAGGCTGGGGGATCCCCCTGTGTTTCCTCTGGCCTGTCCCTGCTACGCTTGGGCCCTGCCACATGGACATCTGGGCCCTGAGAGCTGTCTCTGGGTGCTTTGTCTTTGGCAGGCAACTGTGGCACTCTGGGAGATCCTCCAGCTGTCCCACTCCTGGTGCCCAAGTGCAGTGAAGGACAATTTCCCCCGCCTCCTTCTGACTCTGCTCTTCCAAGTTTTCATCAGCACAGAGGAGATGTCAGAGGAGGTCGAGACCTTCTGGAGGCGATGCCGGGAGCAGCGCAGCCTTCCCCCCAACCCCAACAGGTGCTCCATCCCAGTCCCCTCTCCCTGCCACGCCCTCGGGGCTGGGGCCAGGGCTCTGTGCCTGACCTGGGCTGTGCTCTGCACACAGGTTTGCAGTGCAGACTGTTAAAGCCCTGCTGCGCCAGCTGCTGGATGAGGACGTGTTGATGGTGATCGGTCGCAAGTGTGGCTGGGACATGCTCCTCAAGGCTGACAGCCACCACTATGCAGTGGGTCTGCTGGCCAGGTGAGAGCCCTTTCTCCCCACTGCCCCACACCCCCACAGGTCATTTCTGCCCTGTGCACAGGCCACCCCTCACAGTGCCCGTGCTGCTGGGCCAGAGGGCCTTGGCAGCCAGGGATGGCTGAGCAGAGTGGAAAAGGCGGAGAGGGGCGGCTGCACAGGAGGACCCACCTCCCAAAGTGCCCACGTCCTCTCCTGGGCTGGTGGCCAAAGACCAGGCCTGTGTGAGTCAGTCCCAGGAGAGCTTTGCCCACCTGGCTCAGGGTCTCTGGCACCTTTATTCCCCCTTGCAGGGAGCTGTGCCGTGTCTCCCGCTCCTTTGGTCGCAGCATCGCCGTCAGCCTGCTCCTGCGGCTCAGCAGGGGAGAGCCCCTGTGGGAACTGCCTGCCCTGGCGTTCCTGGTGGAGGTGAGCCTGATGGCGAGCGCTGCCTGGCCCAGCTGCCTCCCCCTCTCTGCCCTCTCACAGCCGCAGCCGCCCGGGACGGTGCCTGCACCCTGTGCTGCTGCCTGGGCCCAGCCCCGGGCGGGTCTGGGCTCCTGCCGGCCGGGCACCCCGTCACTGCTCCCTGCCTTTCAGGTCCTGCACTGCCTGAACCCCAGACAATGTGGGCCCAGCGTCCTGCAGATTATTTCCAGGCACCTGCGCAGTCAGTGCCCGGAGAGGCGTCGCCTGGCGCTCCGAGGCCTGGTGGTGCTCAGCAGGGATCCCGCAATGGTGAGCAGGGGGCAGGGGCTGAAGCCGGGCCGGCAGCGTGCGGCTGTGCAAGGCAGTAGCTTGGCCTTGGCTGGCCTTTGGCAGCTGTGGCAGCTGCTCCCAGCTCTCCTCCTCCCCGTTCAGCTGCCCGACTCCTTTGGGACGCACCTTTGGCCTCTGGGCCCCGCGGCAGCAGCGTGGGGCTGCACCACAGCATTGTGTTCCACACAGGCTAAGAGCATCCGGAGCCTGAATGAAAGCCTCCTGGAGCTACTGCAGGATGCAGACACAGACGCGGTTCAGATGACCCTCTCCGCGTTCATCAACGTGCTGCACTTCCAAATCGTCAAAATATCCACCCCTACTGCCCTGAAGTTGCTTGAGGCGCTGCGGCCACTCTTTGACAATGTAAGGCTCTGTGCCCCTCATCGTGGGCACTGAGTGCTGCCAGGAAACTTTGGGCCCAGTGTCTTTTCAGGCCTGTGCCCCGGTGGGCCTGGAGAAGCCAGTGCTGAGGTCTTTTCCTCTTCCTTTGCACCAGGAGCACAGCCAGCTGCAGCAGCTCTCCATGCTCCTCTTCTGGGAGCTGATGGAGGCGACAGAGAGGAGCAAGAGCCTAAAGCCACACGTGTACCTGAGTCTGGTGCCATTCTACTTCAACTGGCACAATGAGAACCAGCGTGTGGCAGAGGTGAGGACTCGTGGGCTCTGGTGTCCCCATGGCAGGAGGCTGCTGTGCCTCCTGCCCTGGCCCATGGTCGCCTGCAGCCTCCTCCTGGCCTTGGCACAGGGATGTGGGTGCTGTGCCCTGGGCTGCGGTGCCATGGCCCGCTCTCTGTTGCTGTGCAGGCCTCTTGGAGAGCACTGTTTGGTGCAGCCAGGTTCCTGAAGTGGAGAGATCTTGAGGACTTGGTGACCATGGAGCAGCCGTGGAGGTTTCCCGAGTGCCTGGTAAGGACGGCCCCAAAGCCCCAGCCCCTGATGCCCAATGTGTGGGGCTGGCAGGGTGCCTGTGTCCACTGCTGCACCCACAGACACCAGCCTGTGCCCCACACACTGCTCCCTTCCCTGGGGCATGCGGGCTCTTTTCCAAGCTCCCCTGCCCCGCAGCCAGGCTGCCATGGAGCCCCGGTCCAGCTGGGCTGTGGGGTAGGGCCGCCCCACGGCTCCCCAGGAGCACCCAGCCCTCTGCTCCCCCCAAAGCCCGGCCCCAGCAGTTGCTGGCCAGGCCTCAGGGCTCTGTGGGCAGGGGAGCCCCGTGCTGGGGGCAGGGAGTGCCCAGCCAAGGGGCAGAGCCTGAGCCGAGCCTTCCCTCTCTGCCCTGGCGCTCTTTGCAGCTGGAAAAGGACAGGAGCCGAGTGGGCCAGTACGTGCGCCAGGCCCTGCCGTTCCTGGAGAGCCCAGAGGAGCCCCTGCGAAAGCTGGCCATCAAGTTTCTGGGTGAGCCACAAGGCCGGGGTCCCTCCCCACCCCGCTGCAGCTCGGCCCCAGCCCCGGCTGCTGCAGCGGCAGCAGGATGCAGCCCAGGGCATGTGGAGCCCCGAGTGGCCTGGTGCCTGCTGCCGCCCTGTGCCAGCCCAGCCCTGGGGCGTCCCCATGCGGGAAGGCCCCGGGCTCAGCCCTGCCAGGGCAGGAGGCCGTGTGGCCGGGCTGGCAGCGCCGCTGCGGGGGACCTGTGCCTCTGGGGCCTGACAGGCTCTGTGTTCCCAGGGATCGCCGCCAGGTCCATGAAGCAGGAGCAGCCAGAGCTGCAGCTCATCTGCCAGGGTGAGCGAGGGCACCTTCCAGCTGATCCCCTTGGGCCCTGTTCCCTCCTGGCCATGGCAAGAGCTGGCTGGGATGGCCCTGGCAGGAGGGACTCCTCACGTCCCCACACCCCTGGCCTCTCACCTTGGCTCTCTTCCTTTCTCTTTCAGCCCTTCAAGGCATCACTGATGACAACCCTGCCATCTCAGACCTGGCCTGTCAAACGCTCCACATCATCAGAGCTGTACGGAGAACTTCATTCTTCCCATTCTGGTAGTCTCCGTTGCTGCCTCTTCCAGCCTGTAGAGACATGACAGAAGACATCAGACTCGCCGTGGCAGGCCTGGCAATTCAACACTGCTACGTGCTGAGAGCAGTACAGATGGCTCCCTACTGCAGATTCCAGCAGCTCCAAGACTGGCTGTGCAGGGCGTGGAAGACCCGGCCTTTTCCACAGGGCAGTGTCTGCCTGTGCTGCTGCAGCTCTGTGGGGAACTGATGCAGGAAGCTCCATCTCCTGGGGCCACCTGAGCCTGTGGGGAAGATGCCTCTTCCCTGCAAGCACCTCCTATGAGCCCAGCATGGGAATATTACATCCATGTTATCACACACAGAAGCCCAGGAGGTTTTTTTGGTGCCCAGTGTGCACAGGGCCTTGGGGAAGAGGAGAAAAGGGCTCCCCATGCTCAGCAACACTTGCCCCGCTGTGCAGCGTGACAGCAAAAGACCAGCAGGGGAGGGGGCGCTGGGAGGCCAGGAAGGGGTGAGGTGCTGTGGAGGCCCTGATGGGACAAGGGAGCAGGAAGCCTTGAGGGGAATCTGTGAGGGGGTGGGTGGCAGAAGGCTGCAAGGGGACATACTGGGAGCAGGCCCCGAGGGGCAGGGTGGAGGGAAAAGCCCCCAGGACTTGGGGGGCAGAGGCCATAAGCAGCCCCCAGGCAGCCACCTCCTTCCCTGCCAGCCAGCTGCTCTGGTGCTTTCCCGAGGCCTCTCCCAGCCCTGTGGCAGAAGCCCTGGAGGCCAGGCCTCAGCAGCAGGGTGGGCACACCCCCAAGGTGGCCAGGCTGGCCTGGCTGGGGACAAGGAGGGCAAGGGGGCCCTGCCGGGGCACGTCTGCCGGGTGCTGCCAGCGAGGGGTAGTGGCACAGGCAGGGCTGGTGGCCAGCCTGGGCCCCCACGGCTGCCCAGGCCAAGGGGCTGTGGCCAACACCCCTCTGAGCCAGAGCTCTGGGCCCACAGAGCTGCTGCCACCACGGGCAGGGCGCTGGGCTCCTCGGGCAGGCCTGTGCACTCGCTGCTGCCCAAGCGGCTCCGCCCCACAGACAACAGCACCAGAGGCTGCCCAGGAGCAGCAGCACCCACAACGCCTGGGCCTCCTCACCCAGGCACCCACACCCGCCAGGACACCAAAAATGGGCAGACTGTGGGCACAGTTGCATCCGCTTTGGCAAAAGGCTTCAGGGCAAGTGGCCACCACAGCTTTCCAGTGACTCCCCAGCCTCACAGCAACCCTTGGCAGCTCCAGCTGCAGCCTGACATCCTGACTGACTTCAGTGGCCCTGCTTGAGGCTGGACACACCTTCCACACTCAGGTGTCCCCAGCCAGCGCCACTGGTGCTATCCTCAGAGACTCTGCTGGGACACCAGCCTCGGGCTGCAGCTGCTCAACCTCTCCTCCATGCAGGCACCTTCAAAACACGGGCATGGGCTTCTAAACTCTATGTCCAGCACTTGAGGGCAACAAAGGAAGGAGCAGAAGCTGAAGCAATACAGGGCCTCGTGTGGTGGATCTTCAGGGATGGAGCTGATGGGGGTTTTGTGCTGCTGTTAATCACTTCCACCCCAAAATCATGCCAGGAAGGAGCAACAGCTTCTGCCTTCTGACAGATGCCAAGTCTTGCCACCAATTGCTCCAGCTGCTGCTCACAACAGCCGCCTGCAAGAGGGCAGACCTCAGTGCCCCTTGGCTTTGGCTGCCCTTTGGCAGAGAAGTCCCCCAGGGGCACAGTTCTTTGGGGCAGGAGACGGGCAGCAGCCTTGCCAGGACTTAGGGTGATGGCAGGTCTCCTTCGGCCAGGACTTACCAGGCTGTCCCTCAAGAATCCCGGGAGTAGGCAGGGAATGCTGAGCAGAGCAAGCCCTGCCCGGATGTCCCATCGGGAAGACACTGTTCTAGGGGGAATTCACTGTCTCTACTAACTCTTTCTGACTGGCTTAATGACTCAGCCATGGTGTGTCCCTGTCACTCAGATGCCTTCTTGGCTGCACCTGACATTGTGATTCATGTGACTGACAATGCCTTTAACATCCCTGTGAGTAATCCTTGTTATTTTAGTTGTAGCACAGATCAAAATGTATCTACCCTCCATTGATCATTAATAATTCCCATGGGCAGAAGAGCCAGACTGTGGCTCCCAGGGAACCTAAGCAGAAGCTGGGAGGATGAGGCAGGATACAGTGAATTAAGGAAACTGTGAAATGCAGAAATCCTCAGTGGGTGGCTGATTGCTTGGATCATCTCTGCAGCAATCCCGGCAGCTGCCGCAGCCACGGCTCCTGCTGCACTGGCCATTCAGTGCAGGCCATGCCTGCAGGGCCAGTGTGTGGGCACTGTGGCAGCATCAGGAGCAGGGGTTCAGAATCTGCCTGGTTTCAATATTCCAAGTCCTCAGGAAGTACATGGGACAAGCCCCAAGACAAGGAGCCCGGGTCCTGGCCCTCTTGGCCGTGAACTCTGCGTGTCCAAACAAAACAGGGGCAGAGGTGGGACCAAGCGGAGTCACTCTGCACCTGCCCTGAGTTCATGGGAATGCAAAGGGAGGATGGACCTTGGCTGAGTGCTTGGAGAGAGAGAAGGTTGTTTCTCCAAGTGGAAATGCTCTTTAACCAGCCTGCATGACCAGCCTGTGTTTTTCTCTGGTGGCTGAACACAGCCAGCACATGAGGGGAGGGGAATGTGTGGGATCAGGGCACTGCTTTGGGGCCATGCTGGGAATTCTGGTGGACTAAAAGACAAACACGGGGTGCTGCTCATGAGAGAAGAGGAATAAAAGGGGACACGGAAAAATGTCGGCGGACAAGTCCCGCAATGGAACTCTGTGTGTGCAGCCTCATTTTCTCCCTCAGCATCCACAAGAGAGGAGGCAAAAAGTAGTGTTTGGGACCCCAAAACTTTCTTGGGGGGGGGAACTGGGGATTGAGGGAACAATGGGAAAGTGGGAGGAACAGGGAGAAGGGTAGAAAAGGGGGGATTGTCTGGTAGGTCCGATGGCCCCATGGGGGTCTTTGGGCACAGGAGGGGTTGGAAAAGAGGGGGTGCCCCCCCTGAGCTCCCAACTTACTGTGAGGTGCTGGGGGCTGCTGAATCCAATCTCAGAGTTGGATTATGCCAACAGTTTCAGTTTAGAGAAATTACAGAGGTGTGACTGAACCACTTTTGTCCCCCAGCTTTTAACGATGGCAAATCAGATCTATTGATAAAAAGGAATTTATTTAGGGTTCCAAATGATCAAACAAAGGATCTTCATCAGAATTATTTACTGCACAATACAAACACTAAAACTACCAGGAGTACAGGATAAGATAAGACAGTGTTCTACCCTAAAGAAATTGTTGAAGAAATTCTACTAAAGTTGGCTTAAAAGCAATAGTTCTTAATTTGAGATGGATGTAACTCCCCCTCCAGCAGTGACCTTGGTGGGGCCCCAGCCAAGGCAGGAAACTCCACACACCCTCAAGAAGGGTTCTGTTGGAAGAACCTGCCCCTGTGAAAGGGGTTGAAAGGGATGGACTGACAGTCACTGGACTCCAGGGGTTGCCTCAACATCAGGGGGTTTATTCAGGGTGGAAGCAGCAGCTGAAGCTCTTCCCACAGTCGGGGCAATTGTAGGGCTTCCCTTACTGGTGGGTCTGTTGGTGTCTGTTCAAGGTAGACCTCTGAGTGAAGCTCTTCCCACACTCCCCACACTTGTAGGGCCTCTCCCCGGTGTGGATGCGCCGGTGGGTGACGAGGTTGCCATTCTGTTTGAAACCCTTCCCGCAGTTGGTGCAGCGGAAGGGCCTCTCATCCGTGTGCGTCCGCTGGTGCACGAGGAGATGTGAGCTGGTCTGAAACCTCTTCCCACATTCTGAGCACTTGTAGGGCTGTTCCCCAGTGTGGATGTGCTGGTGGGTGCGGAGGTTGGAGCTCTTCCCACATTCCTCACATGTGTAGGGTCGTTCCCCACTGTGGATGCGCTGGTGGCTGAGGAGATCAGAGTTGTCTCTGAAGCTCTTCCCACATTCCCTACACATGTAGGGCCGTTTCCCTGTGTGGATGTGCTGGTGCCGGATCAGGTGGAAGCTGTTCCTGAAACTCTTCCCACATTCCAAGCACTGGAAGGGCTTCTTTCTAGTGGGATGTTGCCTTGGGACCACGACCTTGGAGTTCCTGCTCAAGCTCCTGCCACCTTCCCGGCACAGGCTGGCTCTTTCCTCCTCAGAGCACCCTGGGCTGGCTTTGGAGCCCCTCCTGCGGGGGGATCTCCGGCCCTTTTCCTCCCTGCTGCCTTCCTGCGCCGGGGAGCCCTTCAAAACGGCCTCTCCCACCAGGCTCTCACGGGGGGATTTGTCCTCCACGCTCTCCCTCCTCAGCTCGGGGCCTGGGGCAGGAAGCAAGAAGGACAGGCAGGGGATTTGCCTCCGGCCCACAGGGAAGGCCAAGGACATCCCCCCAACTCCGGCCCCGGCAGGACGGCGGCGCCAGCGGGGTTGTCCTGCAGCCGGGGCCATGCTGGGCTGACAGAGCCAGCACAACACCCGCCCAAAGGGACACTGACTTCCTCCTCACCTGCCTGGGGGGCCCAAGGCATCTTCCTCTTCCTTGCAGCCTCCTCCTCCATCCGACCAAGCTTTGGGAAGGACAAATCCTGATGGGGGGGAAAACAAGGGCTGAGTGCGTTGGCTTGGGGGTTCCTCTTGCCCAAGTCCATTTCTAGAACTCACTGGGCATCCTGTGACCATAAATACCTCCAAAACACCAAGATTCAGTCCAGAAAAACCCAAACCACTGAGATTTAGGTAGATTCAGCCCAAAAAAATGTGTTTAATTGGGAGGATGATGGAAGTGAGGTCATTTCATGAGCACTTGATTGAGTTGTTATATTCTAATCAAAAGCTGTATTAATGTAGTATCATTTAAAACTCTCCAGGGCTGTTACTGGAGGTTCTCTGGCCCCCTGCCAGTTCAAGGCTGTTTCTCCAAACCACCAAACCAAGTGTGCCAAACACCCTGGTTGGTCAGTGCCGGCTGGGGCAGCGGGCACTCAGTGAGGGGATGAGAAAACTGCACCCGGGGCTGGGCTGAAAGAGGCTTCAGCACCACTTCTGATGGCCCAGGGGCAGCATCTGGCTTCTCCCAAACAGAAAGATGGAACTCGTTCCTCTGCATGGAGTCAAGGGCAGGAGCGTGACTCCTGCTGCACAGATGGAATGGCAGAGGATCCCTTGGGTCCCCAGGATGGATCAGCACTCAGGGACTCAAACTGCCTTTGGGCTCAGGATGCAGCTGCCAGCACAGATTTCACTTCAAAGTCTACAAGGAGTCAAGCTCTGGAGAGGAGATTGTGCCCCATGGATGGGATTGAAGAGGCTCCCTCAGGTCCCCAGAAGGAATCAGCAACCAGGAATAGACACAAAAGGTCCCCCTGAAAATTTCAGGGAGACTGTCTTGTAGGGAGGGGACAGTGTCACCCCACCAGGGCAGGGCTGGCAAGTGGGAGGCTGCTCCAGGGCTCTGCAAGAGGCCTCGTGCTCTGCTCGGCCCCACCACTGGCTGGTACCAACAACCCCGGCTGCCCCCGGCCCTGGGCAGCTCTGCTGCCACAGGCTGTGCCCTCACCGTGGCCCTGCAATGGCCCTGCCTGTCCCTCACCCGTGGCCCTGCCTGTGGCCCTGTCCCTTGGCTCTCTCTCTGCCAGCTCAGTGTGGGGCACACGGGCTGGGGGTCCCTCCCAAGCCCCCCGGGCAGCCGGCGTTGGCTGGGGGGATGTGAGGGCTGGGCCTGCTCAGCACAGCCCCGGCCTCGTGCCCAGCGCCTCTTTCCTGACCCACACAAGAGCTTCCCGGCCCCCCAGGGCTCCCCTGCTGCTGCCTCTGCTCCTGGCCCTGCCTTTGCTGCTCCCTTGGCTGGGGCAGCGGCTGCAGGGGGGGATGGCAGCAGCTTCAGCTCCACGGCACTTCCTGGGGGGAGCTCAGCCCGGGGGCACGGGCAGGGACCTGATGGGGATGGACAGGGGCCCAGCAGGGACAGCCAGGGCCTGCAGGGGAAGGCACAGGGACAACCTGGCCCCCCACACTGCCAGGGCTGTCTCTGCTCCTCCTTGCAGGCTCCGTGGCCAGGCACAGTTTGTGTTCCTGGGTGCCCACCATCTCAGCACTTGGAGACGCTCAAATCAGCGCCCGCAGCTCTGCAGCAAAGCCCCAGCTCACCTGGCACACAGGGGATGGACACAGCACCTGCTCGGGGCTCTCACGGCTTCTTGTCTTCCCCACCACAGGGCTCTCCTTCCTCAGCAGCACCTCTGCCTTGCACTTATTCTCAGCCTCACCTCAGGGACAGCTCTGGGCTCACCTCCGCGCCACTTCTCAGCCTCACCTCAGGGCCTGGGCTCAAGGACAGGAACCTGCAGGGAGGGGACATCAGGTGCAAGCTCAGGGCTGCCTGCTTGCACTGGCCTCTGGGCTTCTTTCTCCTTCTACAACCAGCCCACAACTCAGCCTGCTTTTCTAACACCACACATTTACAGACTAACCTTGGAGATCGACATGGACAGACATCTCTATCACCCTGGGGATGGAGCCTCAAGCATGTGCTGCCACAGGAATGGCAATCACAGAATCACAGAATCAGACACGTTGGAAAAGACCTCCGAGATCATCAAGTCCAACCCCTGATCCAACCCCGTTGTGCTTCCCAGACCATGGCACTGATGCCACATCCACTCTCACCTTCAACACCTCCAGGGACGCTGACTCCACCCCCTCCCTGCCCAGCCCATTCCAAGGTCTGATTACTCTCTCAGCAAAAAATTGCTTCCCAATATCCAACCTAAACCTCCCCTGGCACAGCTCCAGACCCAGCCCTCTTGTCCTACTGCTGCTTCCTGGCAGAACAGCCCCATCCCCACCTGGCTCCAACCTCCTGGCAGGGACTTGCAGACAGTCAGGAGGTCTCCCCTGAGCCTCCTCTTCTCCAGCCTCAACACCCCCAGCTCCCTCAGCCTCTCCTCACACCACTTGTTCTCCAGAGCCCTCCTGCCTTCCAGCACATCAACACACCCCCAGCTTGGTGTCACCTGCACATTTGCTGATGAAATGCCTGGTTCTGCAAGATCTGGAAATACTCAAGGGGCAGCAGGACCAACTCAGGGGCCTGGGGGGATTGGGGGTACAAACCAGTACAGACCAGTGCAGACCAGCACAGACCAGCACAGACCAGTACCTCCTCACTGCTCCCGGGATCTCTCCTGGAGCTGGGCCACCTTGTCCTGAGACATCTGAGCACACCCCCCCAGTGCCCTCCCAGTACAGCCCAGTGCCCCCAGTACAGCCCACTGTGTTCCTGTCCCAGGGTGTGGGTGATCCTTCTCTGGGGGTGTTGGAAGGGATTTGAGGGGGGGCTGTGGGAGATTTGGGGGGATCTGGGGAGTTTGGGTGGGGATTTGGGGGTCTTGGAGGCATTGGGGGTCAAAGGGATCTGTGTGTGGAGGGGATTAAAGGGAAAATGGGGGTTAGGGAACATTTGGGAGTGGTTAATAGAGCCTGGGGTGGGAGAGGAGGGGCTGCACCACAAGCAGGTGAACCCTGAGATCCCCCTTGGTGTCCCCACGACCCTCTTGGTGTCCCTAATTCCCCTCTTGACACCCCAAGATAACCCTGGTGTCTCCAGCATCCCCAGGGCCTCTCCATGGCCATTATTCCCTCCTTGACACCCCCAATTCCACTGTCCATAAACCCCTCCCCACTGTCCCCAAACCCCATCCCTAATGTCCCCAACCCTCCATCTCACCCCAGGAGCCCCCCCATTGGACCCTATGACCCCAAAACCGCCCCCCCCACGCTCACAGAAAGGCCAAGGGCATCTGGGGACACACTGGGGACAGCTGAGGGGATTTGGGGGGCACTGGGTGATTACTGGGGGATACTGGGACACACTGGGGAACCAGGGGGCACTGGGAGGGACTGGAAGGTTACTGAGGGATGCTGGGAGGGCACTGGGAGGGACTGGGGAGGTACTGGGGGATTACCAGGACACAAGGGGAGACACAGACAGGTTACTGGGCAATACTGGGGGATCACTGGGCCATACTGGGTGGCAGTGGGAGGTCACTGGGACACACTGGCTGGTCACTGAGGGGGTTACTGGGCCATACTGAGGGTCACTGGGAGGTCACTGGGCAATACTGGGGGCACTGGGATCCCCAGATGTGGTACATCTCCCCCCTGTATTTTGGGGGGCACCCACAGGACCCCTCCCCTGAGGGCTGGGAGATCCCCTGAACCCCACTGCTGGGCTTTAGGGGACCCTCCAGCCCCCCTCCCTGTGGGGTCTCTGTCTGCTGAGTTTTGGGGGTCTCTGCGGTTCGGGGGGGGAATTGGGATCCCCTTTCCCTGGGGTTGGTTTGCCGACACAGAGACCCCATAAAATCCTCTCAAAACCCCTGAAATCCCCTCAGAAATCCACCTCTGGACCCATCAAAACCTCCTTAAAGACCCCACAAATCCCCTCAGAGACCTCATCCCCCTCCAGGACCCCCTAAACCCTCTCAGTGACCTGCAAAACCCACTTGGGACCCCCCAGGCCCTTTCAGGGACCCCAAAAACCCCCTCAGGGACCCTCAAAACCGTCTGGGACTTCTGAAACCCTCCTAGAAACCCACAAAACTCCTTCAAAGTCACTTTTCCAAAGCCTCCCATGACCTCCCAATTCCCTCGGAGTCTCCAAAACTCCCTCAGGGATTCCCAAACCCCTTCAAGGACCTTCAACCACCTCCCTAAGTCCCCTCAGGAAACCAAATCCCCTCAGAGACCCTCAAAAACCTCCTTAGGGACCCCTAAAAGCCCCTAACGGACCACAAAACCACAGAACAGCAGAAGAACCTTTTGTAAAGGAGGGCAGCAAAGAATCTGAGAAGGAGGAGAACAAGGAAAAACCGAACCAAAGCAATAAAATCATCCTGGCCCTTGCAGTTTTTCCTTCACCTTTTTCTCACTTTTCCTTTTTTCAGGGTTCTTTTTTTCGTTGGGTGGTTCTGATTTTTTTTTTCCGAGGGACTTTATCGGCAATCGAATCACCCTTCCGGGTTCTTGGGAGGCCCCCGGGTCCCGCGGCCCCCAAGACGGTTCAAAGGCCCTGCGCTCTGACCCTCGGGAACCCTCGAACCCCCGCGCTAAACCCTCCCGAGCCCTCCAGCCTTTCCCCCCACAGCCGCGCTCCCCGCAGCCCCCGAGGGGATCCCCAGACCCCGCTCTCCCGCACCCCCCGCCAGCTCTCACAGACAAAGGCAGGACCCGCCGCCATCACCGATTCCGGGAAGTCAACACGGCGATCTGCGCGCGCACCGCCTTTAGAGAACACCGCCGCAGCCAATCAGCGCGGGGCCACGCCCCCTTACGTCTGCCGTCACTCCTGCGCGCCGCGCGGGGCGGCACGGGAGTTGTAGTCCTTGCGGCGGATCAGAGCGGCCCTTTGCACGTGAGCGGAGTGAGGATAATACTTTTTTGGTTTTATTTTTTTTCCTGTCTTTTCTGTTCCTTCTGTTTTCTCTTTCTTTTTTCCTTTTCTTTTTTTCTTTCTGCTTCCTTTTTTCCTCTTTTTTCTTTTTTCGTTCTCGTTTTCTTTTTTCTCTTTTTTCTTGTTTCTTTCTTTTTTATTATTTGTCTCATTTTTTCCTGTTTTTCTGTGTTTTTTTTCTCTTTTTTCTTGTTTCTTTCTTTTTTATTATTGGTCTCATTTTTTACTGTTTTTCTGTCTTTTTTTTCTCTTTTTTCTCCTTTTTCTCTTTTTCCTCCCTTTTTTTCTTCGTATGGCCTTTTTGTCTTTTTTTTTTTTCCTTTTTTTTACATTGTTTTCTATCAGTTGTACTTTCAAGGAAGATTTAAACAAAGACCAAAAAAATCTCCAGGTACAAATCCCATGACAACAGATAATCTGCCATTGTTCCAGGTCCAAGAGAATTCCCAAGATCACAAACACTGAGATGTGAAGGGTACCCACACAAAAAACAGCTTTCCCTGCTTTTTTCCACAGCTAAAGCAAGTGTGGAAGGGGCACTTGGCCCCAGGCAAGATGCTTTTACACCAACTTTAGGCAGCCCAGAGTGGATCTGCCTGGCAAATGGGATTATGCCCATGCTTTCAGGGACTATTTCCACAGTACATTGAGGGAAAACATTGAGGGCCATTTCTTCATCTGCTGAAGGGATGAGAAGAGGGGGGAGCAGGTGCTGTGGCCCCAGAGCTTCTCTCTGCTTTGGGGACACTTCTGTGTTTTCCTCTGTCCATTGAATTCCCAACAAAGAAGGAAAAAGCTACAGGAACTCCAGTCTGGAGTGCTCAGGACATGTGGAAGCAGGGGAATTTTTCTTCCCAGCTGGGACTGAGAGTGCAATTTCACACTCCTTTGGAGAGCATTGACTGAGACATCCCATTTCTGCCCAGGGATCTCCAAGCGGGAACTCAATCCGGGCTCTGGGCAGGTCCTTGCAGGGGCAGCAGCTTCCTCTGCACATTTGAGGGGATAAAGCTGCTCTAACCCTGCCCTCCAACTACTCCACAGCAATTTAGGACCTCTGAGGACAGTTCCCCACTGTTTCCAGCCCAGCAGAGACCTGAACACATCCTGTGGGCACTGTGTGACCACCCCTGGCATTAACACCCTGCAGGAATGAAGACACTGACTGTAAAGACACTTGTCTACCTGGAAACCTCAACTTTGTTTGCTACTATACAGCAATAACATTTTCTATTCATATTGCAGCGACAGACTTAATAAATAGAATTGCATATATTGTGCTTTAGAAATTAAAATGCATTCCAAAGTCAGGCAATGCTAAACAATGAAAGTCTCGAACCCTCCCCACCAAACCAGCCCCACTTTCTGGTTTCAGAACCAGCCCACTTCCTCACTCTCTTCACAAAGGGAGAAACTCTCTCTTTCCACCTCTGAAACAAAAATTCCCTCCCCAAAAGTGATCAGAAAGAGTCTACTTAGGCACTACTGCAAATGGAAGTTGTCTAATAGCCATTCCTTCTAACTCAGGTAGGGGAGGAGGTGAAGAAAGTCACAACAAATGTTTGGATTCCTTCCTCTTTGACGTCTTCTCTTCCCTGTCTGATGCTCTGGGACATGTGCAGGGGGGTCAGCATCTCTTCAAAGATGGTTCCTTTCACATCAGAGCCCCTCAAATTGGCTTTCTGGAGGTCACAACCTGATAGGTCACAATTGGGAAGGGGAAAAGAAAAAGAAGTGTCAATGGAATGCACCCAGAACTCTGTTCAAAGCTTTACTGGAAGTCCATTTACCTGAACTCCATTGTACTCTGAAGCTGGAGAGGTCAGCCAAAAGCCAGCAATCCCCCCAGTTACCAGCTGACGATAGGAGAGAAAGGAATAGGATGGAAAATGAATCCCAACTCACTTCCAAATCAGTTCCTGCCAACGTTGCTCCCCTGAGGTTACAGTTCTTTAGTTTGGCGTTTCTCAGCGTTGCAACTCGGAGGTTCATTCCTGTCATCTGACTGCCCTCCATGGCCACTTCTTTCAGGCTGGCACCTGGAACACACACAGAAAGGAGTTCTGTGAGGAAAACCAGTCAGAAACACAGTAGCTGCACACTGGTGCTGCCTCAGAGCTGTGTGAATTGGAGGAGGACAAGGGGATTTGGGGCTGAGATGGTCACAGACTCAGTGCAGCCCTTGTGGGCCCTTCTCAGGGTTGGACAAACCACAGCTGGACCTTTTCTGGGCCATAGAAATGTACAAACACAGGCTTCAGCTTAACAGGTCAGCCCTCTCCAGGCTGGCACAGCACAGGCTGGCACGGGCCAGGTTGCAGTGGCTCAGATTGGCCACCTTGAAGTTGATGCAGCAAAGATCCAGGTGGGAAAGATCTGCTCCACTGAAAGTGAGACCCTGGAAATCCCAAGGAATAAACACCCCAAAAAGGTTACAGAATGGAAGGGGTAGGTCTGGACACAAAGTTATCATCATTGTGTAGATAGGTGTGCATTAATATTTACAGTGTATAAATATCTAGGTATAAATATATGAATAGAAATGTATTAAAATATATCCTGTCTATAAATATAGACAGATACAAGATAGATACAGACACACACAGGTCCTGGGAGGAGCTGAAGACACCCCACCAGGGAAGGGGGCTTCTAAAAAGGAGGGAGAGGGACTTTTGATATGGGCCTGGAGGGACAGGACAAGGGGCAATGATTTTTCAACTAAAAGAGAGCAGGGTTAGATGGGAGACTGGGAAGAAATCCTTCCCTGGAAGGGTAGGGACAGGCAGGGATGGAATTCCCAGAGAAGCTGTGGCTGCCCCTGGATCCCTGCAAGTGTCCAAGGACAGCTTGGATCAACCTGCTCTAGTGGAAGGTGTCCCTGCCCATGGCAGGGGGTGGAATGAGAAGACCTTTAAGGTCCCTTCCAACCCAAACCAGTCCATGATTCTATATAGACAAATACACACAAGACCATTTATTTTACTACTTCAGACTAATGAAATCTAAATGCAAAGCTCTCAAAAATTGTCCTTGGTTCATTTTATATTTAAACAAATGTAAGGGGGGTACTTTTGAATTAGATGATCAATGGAGCATAGAGGCGTGAGAAAGGAATCATATTAGGATGTGAAACCAGCCAGAGTATGGTACAATGTAACTTCATGGCACAAGCGAATTGTAAGGTCCATTGTGCTTTTTAGCAAGTCAGCCTGATATCCCCTATTATCAGAGCTGAGTTCTTCCTTGGTTTGGCTACATATTGCAAGATAGATACATCTACCCTTGAAACACAGTGGGAGAGGTCATCCATAGGGGTGAGAAAGATGATGATGGGAGGAAGATTCTGTGGGCAGGGGTCGCTGGCCCCTTGCCCTACAGCAGGGCATGCACAGACTGTTGCTATCAGGTGATGAACAGGCGGGGTTTGGCTGCCACTCAGGCATCACCTTATACTGGGTACTGGCCCTACGTGGTGTAATGTGGAGCTGATAAAATGGGGTGTCAGGACTGCTGGGGTGAGCGATCCTCATCCTGCCATGGAGACTGTGTTGCTTTTTTTTTTTTTAAAGTGAGATAAAAAGCACTTCTACAATTTCATACTAAAAAACCTTCATGGATAAGAAGCAGTATAAACACAGCATAATGCAAGATGCATGGATCAATGTTGTGGAACAACTTAGTAGTGCCCCTGGCACCTGCTTGGATACAGAGATAACCCAGAAGTGAAGACTAAATGCAGCCACAGCAGCAGCTGCAACCAGCAGAATTCCCTCTCCTGAGAAAACCTATTTTTATAAATTATTCCTGTTCTTAAATACAAAGAATAGAAAAAAACCCTATTATCAAGACCTATAGAGGCCATTTAGCTGCTGTAATGATCTACCCCATCAAACCTGAGACAAAAGCCATGTACCTCCCATACAGAATCATAGGCTGAATTTAGTTTTGAAGCCCCCCCTCCAGAAGGTTGGGATGTGCCAGATCACTCAACAAACAACCCCACAGTATCCTAACAAACCCTAATGGGATGCAGGATCCAGCTCAGTGTAACTGCATGACCCTCATAGACCTTTTGCACAGGAGAGCAACAACTCACATGCCTCACATGCACTCCCCAGCCCACCCCAAATGTACAGGGGTGGCTTCACTGTACCCACAGCATTCTCTTGATCTGGTTCCACAGGGATGAGAGTGTGATCTCTGAACTGCAGTCTGATTTTGCTGTCTATTTTTGGCAATTTCCCACCTAAGAAAAATAAATCCTCCTTCGAAAGGAAGAAAACCAGACAAACGGTTAAACTGAGCCCCCCTGTGCTCTCCCCACTCTCTCAAGGCTGGACTGTTTGTTAAGCTATGTTTCAACACCCACATGTCCTCAAACTTGTTGTGGAGGGGGCAAGGAGAAAGAGATTTTTTAATTCTCTCCCCTTTCCTGTCTGCAAATAACTATAATAAATAGCAAGCTAGAGCCCAGGGAAAACTGCTACCAGTTAAATGCTCTCGGGATACAGTTTATCACAGCTGCCAGTTCCAGTCTAGGATAATCTTTATTCCACTCTAAGGGAGTGTCATCTCTCCCACCAGACACGGGGAGCAAACACACACGTGGGGCCTCACGGCACATGAAGCTGATGCTGGGCTGTGATCTGGCAGAGTTCAGGCACACGGTGTGACTCTCGGGGTCGGTGCTGTGCCGGGCAAAGGCTTGGACTCGACGCTCCTCGTGGGTCCCTTCCACCTCAGCCTGTTCTGTGACGGTGCGATGAGTTCCCTCTCTTCCAACACTTTTGTTCTTTTTAGGGCTCCTCGCTGCCCGGGGCCCGGAGCCCGCCTCCCGCGCGCCTGCTTCCCTGCCCGTTTTGGCGGCCGCAGCCGGGCGCTGAGTGCCCGCTCCCCGGGCGGGCCCGGCCGCTGCTCCAGGAGTGGGGGGGCAGCGGCGGCGCCTCGAGGATTCCCGGGATTCCCTGGCCGGTTTCCAGGCAACGCTCCCCGCGCGCTCCTCGCTCCAGGGCCGAAGGTGCGCAGCCAATGGGAGGCGGCGGAGTGGGCGGGGCGAGGCGGGGCTTGGGCGGGGCGGGGGCGGGGCCGAGAGGGGCGGTTGGTGGGGTTTGGGTGGGAGCGGGCGGGGCGGGGCCGGGAGCGGGAGCGCTGCCGCTGAGCGGCCCCCGGGCAGAGACCCCGGGCAGCGGCCCCGAGACCCCCGGCGAGTGGCCCCCGGTGCGCGGCCCCGGGGGAGGGACCCCCCGTGCGCGGCCCCCGGCGAGTGGCCGCTGGTGAGCGATCCCCGGTGAGCGACGCCCAGTAAGTGACACCCGGTGAGCGACCCGCGGGGGAGAAAGCCCGGTAAGTGACACCTGCGGACGGACCCCGGTGAATGACCCGCGGTGAACAACCCCTGGCAAGTGACCCCCGGGGAGGGACCCCCGGTGCGCGGCCCCCGGGGGTGTCGGGCCGGGGCTGGGCGCGTTCCTTCCCCGTGCAGAGCCGAGCGGGGCCGTGGCGGGAGCGGGGCCGGAGCGGAGCCGGCCGGGGGGGCAGAGGGGAGCCCTGAGCCGCCTTCTGCCGAGGGGGCTCCTGGAAAGGAGCCTGCGCTGGGAGGAGCGGGGGAATGGCCCGAGGCTGAGGCAGGGGAGCTTCAGGTCAGCTCCTGGACAAAGGTTTCTCGCTGTGTTTTTCGGGGGGGCTCGGGCACTGCAATGGGTTGCCCAGGCGGAGCCAGCACCCCGGCAGGTGTTTCAGAGGCGCCTGCATCTGGCCATGGCTGACATGCTTTAGTGGTTTGGGGGTTGCTGGGGCAGTGCTGGGCTGACAGTTGGACTTGATGGAATCATGGAACGTGCTGAGCTGGGAGGGTCCCACCAGCACCGTGGAGTCCAGCTCCTGAGTTTTAGGCACCACTAAAGGAACTGAATCTGGATCGAGCTGTTTGGCTCCAAAAACTCTTCTGCCCCTAGTCTGCACTGCCAAGTGAAACAAAACAGACCGTGCAAAATAGAGGCCTGTGTTCCCCCCAAAGGGAAGGCAGGCAGTTACAAACCGGGAGAATAAAGCAAAGCTCAGAGCTTACATTCATGGTCCCCACAGTTGTATGACTCATCAAACCAGTCCACTGTTACCCATGTAGAACTCTCATCAGGAACCCCAAACTTTCTTGTGTGTATTTGTATAGATATGTATAGATATGTATAGGTAGATAGATATACATACATAGATATGTATAGGTCTATATTTGTGTGTATCTCTGTAAGATTCTGTATCTTTGGATGTGATATTGGCATGCTATTGTTGTGTGGCAACAAGTGGACTTAAAAGGTTGCAACACTTTAGGAGATCACCTTTCTGCTTGTGGGTCCAATTTTTTAAAGAAGGTAATAAGAAAAGAACTCTTTAGCCAAATATAACTTTAGACATTAATCAGAGCAAATGTATTGATTTTTATTTCCAATTGTACAACAAGTCATTCAACTGTTTGCATACTGCAAAGCTGGGTTGGAAACTTCTCCCTCAGAAATAAGAAAAACTGTTTTCCAAGGCTGTTACTGACAGCCATGGCAGAGTTTCCAATAACAACTCCCCATTCTTGAAATGCAAAACCTGAAAACTGAAACAAGCGTTAACCTGGAATTCTTGTTGCCAGCACTGATCTGGACAGAAGTTATTAGAGAGTGGAGCAAAGCTAGCACCACAAACCACCTTGGGCTCTGCATTTGTTGGTCATGGCAACAAAGTTTTGCTTTTCAACCCATCTGCTAAGGAAACCTTGCCAGAACTGTGAGCTTATAACACTACTTTTCTTAAGAAGTTAGGAGGCCTTAATCCAGTGTACACAGATGAGACCCTGAAATAGGAGAGAGGCCAGTTGCTGATGATCAGTGCAGATGAGGAATCAGCTCTGCTGAGTAGGCTTCAAGCTTTGTGATTTTTACAAGTGGACTATTTCAAATCTGTTGTAGAAGAAACAGTCTTTTCTGTTTGATCAACTTTCCACTTTCAGAATACTGGAGTTTATCCCTAAAATTCAGCCTGTAGTTTCAAAAGATAAAAATCCTTCGAGGAAACCTTTCAACCTCAGTAGCCAATTGCAATGTGCCCAGGGAAGTTCAGCAACAGCACCATTCATTAAATGAACTGTTCTGGACCAGCCATCCCAGAGAGATTGAGCTCCAGTGCCAAACCCCATAGAGTGCCAAGTGCCATAAGAGCTGATTGTTGGCTTTGCTGAGATTCTCTCTGGTTTCATTGGGTGTAGCTGGCACATCTGGAGCAAAAGGTCTGGGCAAAAGTACATCCTTAGAAGGGTCCAGTAAAAATCATGTCACAAGATTAGCAATTTCTCTAATTGAGGAAGGCAATTAGATGCAGGAATGTATTTTTCTACCTCCTCTTTCCACACTGCTGCTGTGTTCCTTCATCATGCCCTGTGAGCAGACCCAGTGCTCTGTGATTGACGCCATAAGGGACTTGATAACAGGGAACAAACACCTCAGAGACAAAAGGTGCCACCACAGAAAGCTCTTGCTGCCCAAGAAGTGCCCAGGCTACCCCAACGACAGCACCTAAAGCCAAAGGATCCAGACTATCTTTCCTGGTGGAAAGAGCTGCTGTTCCCTTTTTTCAGCCCTGCGCTGCAATGGCCAAACTGACTCTCCAAATTGCATCCAGCTGAAGATTCCTGCCAGACAAAAGGTCCAACCACAGAAAGGTCTTGCTGCCCAAGAAGCGACCAGTCTTTCGCACACAGTGCACGTCAAAGCCAAAGCTTCCAGACTTTCATTCCTTAGGGAAAGAGCTGCTGTTCTCTTTTTTCAGCCCTGCGCTGCAGTGGCCGGTCCTACCTCCTGGAAAATTGAATCCAAATGAATATTCCTGCCAGACAAAAGGTGCCACCACAGAAAGGTCTTACTACCCAAGAAATACCCAGGCTGCCCCAAAAACTGCACCTCAAAGCCAA
Source organism: Manacus candei (assembly GCF_025592945.1). Classification (NCBI taxonomy): domain Eukaryota; kingdom Metazoa; phylum Chordata; class Aves; order Passeriformes; family Pipridae; genus Manacus; species Manacus candei. The sequence goes on from NW_026138186.1 coordinate 20,778, forward strand.
AGGTTCCAGCCTTTTTTTCCTGGTGGAAAGAGCTGCTGTTCCCTTTTTTCAGCCCTGCGCTACATTGTCCCGTGCGACCTCCTGAAAAATTGAATCCAAATGAAGATTCCTGCCAGAAAAAAAGGTGCCACAACAGACAACTCTTCCTACCCAAGAAGTGCCCAGGCTGAACCAACTACACCTGAAGCCAAAGGATCCAGACTTTTTTTCCTTAGGGAAAGAGCTGCTGTTCACATTTTTCTGCCCTACGCTGCAATGGGCGGTCTCACCTCCTGGAAAATTGAATCCAACTAAAGATTCCTGCCAGACAAACGGTGCCACCACAGAAAACTCATCCTGCCCAAGAAGTACCCAGGCTGCACCAACTACACCTGAAGCCAAAGATTCCAGACTTTTTTTCCTGGTGGAAAGAGCTGCTGTTCCCTTTTTTCTGCCCTGCGCTGCAATGGCTGGTCCCACCTCCTGAAAATTTACTCCAACTGAAGATTCCTGCCAGACAAAAGGTGCCACTACAGAAAGATCTTGTTCCCCAAGAAGTGCCCAGGCTGCCTCACAAACTGCAGCTGAAGCCAACGGATCCAACCTTTTTTTCCTGGTGGAAAGAGCTGCTGTTCCCTCTTTTCAGCCCTACACTGCGATGGCGTGTCCCACCACTTAAAAATTTGAATCCAACTGAATATTCCTGCCAGACAAAAGGTGCCACCACAGAAAACTCTTTCTGCCCAAGAAGTGCCCAGGCTCCCCCAAAAACTGCACCTGAAACCAAAGGATCCAGACTTTTTTTCTTGCTGGAAAGAGCTGCTGTTCCCTTTTTTTATACCCTGCTCTGCAGTGGCCGGTCCCACCTTTTAAAAAACTGAATCCACCTGAAGATTCCTGCCAGACAAAAGGTGCCACCACAGAAACCTCTTGCTGCCCAAGAAGTGCCCAGGCTGCACAAACTAAACCCGAAGCCAAAGGATCCTGCCTTTTTTTCTTGGTGGAAAGAGCTGCTGTTCCCTTTTTCAGCCCTGTGTTGCAATGGCCGGTCCCACCTTTTAAAAAATTGTATCCGAATGAATATTCTTACAGACAAAGGGTGCCACCACATAAAGCTCTTTGCTGCCCAAAAAGTGCCCAGGCTGCCCCACCAACTGCACCTCAAAACAAAAGGATCCAGACTTTTTTCCTGGTGGAAAGAGCTGCTGTTCCCTTTTTTAAACCCCGCGCTGCAGTGGCCGGTCCCACCTCCTGAAAAATTTACTCCAACTGAAGATTCCTGCCAGACTGAAGGTGCCACCACAGAAAGTTCTTCCTGCCCAAGAAGTGCCCAGGCTGCCCCAGCAACTGCAGCTGAAGGCAAAGGTTCCAGACTTTTTTTCTTGGTAGAAAGAGCTGCTGTTCCCTTTTTTCAGCCCTGCTCTGAAATGGCTCCTCTGACATCCTGGAGAATTTAATGTAAATGAAGATTCCTGCCAGATAAAAGTTCCAACAGAGAAAGCTCTTTGCTGCCCAAGAAGTGCCCAGGCTGTCCCACCGACTGCACCTCAAAACCAAAGGATCCAGACTTTTTTCCTGGAGGAAAGAGCTGGGTTCCCTTTTTTCAGACCTGCGCTGCAATGGCGGGTCCGACCTCCTGAAAAATTTACTCCAAATGAAGATTCCTGCCAGACAAAAGGTGCCACCACAGATAACTCTTCCTGCCCAAGAAGTGCCCAGGCTGCCGTACAAACTGCACCTGAAACCAAAGCTTCCAGACTTTTTTTCCTGGTGGAAAGAACTGCTGTTCCCTTTTTTCAGCCCTGCTCTGCATTGGCCAGTCACACCTCCTAGAATATGGAATCCAAATGAAGAGTCCTCCGAAAAAATGGTGCCACTACAGGAATTTCTTGCTGCCCAAGAAGTGCCCAGGCTGCCCCACCAACTGCACCTCAAAACCAAAGGATCCAGACTTTTTTTCTGATGGAAAGAGCTGCTGTTCCCTTTTTTCAGCCCTTTACTACAATGTCCGGTCCCACCTCCTGAAAAATTTACTCCAGCTGAAGATTCCTGCCAGACAAAAGGTGCCACCACAGAAAGCTCTTCCTGCCCAAGAAATGCCCAGGCTACCCCACCAAATACACCTGAAGCCAAAGGATCCAGACTTTTTTTTCTTTAGGGAAAGAGCTGCTGTTCCCTTTTTACAGTCCTGCGCTGCAATGGCCGGTCCCACCTCCTGAAAAATTCATTCCAACTGGGGATTCCTGCCAGACAAAAGGTACCACCACAGAAAGGTCTTCCTGCCCAAGAAGTGCCCATGCTGCCCCAAAAACTGCACCTGAAACCAAAGGATCCAGACTTTTTTTCCTGGTGGAAAGAGCTGCTATTCCCTTTTTTCAGCCCTGCTCTGCAATGACTAGTGCCACCTCCTGTAAAATTGAATCCAACTGAAGATTCCTGCCAGACAAAAGGTGCCACCACAGAAACTCTTCCTGCCCAAGAAGTACCCAGGCTGTACAAACTAAACCAGAAGCCAAAGGATCCTGCCTTTTTTTCCTGGTGGAAAGAGCTGCTGTTCCCTTTTTTCAGTCCTGCGCTGCAATGGCCGGTCCCACCTCCTGGAAAATTTATTGTAAATTAAGATTCCTGCCAGACAAAAGGTGCCACCACAGAAAACTCATCTAGCCCAAGAAGTGCTAAGCCTGCCCCAACAACTGCATCGCAAGCCAAAGGATCCAGACTCTTTTTCCTGGTGGAAAGAGCTGCTGGTCCCTTTTTTTCAGCCCTGCGGCTGCAATGGCCGGTCCCACCTCCTGAAAAATTCATTCCAACTGGAGATTCCTGCCAGACAAAAGGTGCCACCACAGAAAGTTCTTCCTGCCCAAGAAGTGCCCAGGCTGCCCCAAAAACTGCTCATGAAAGCAAAGGATCCAGACTTTTTTTCCTGGTGGAAAGAGCTGCTGTTCCCTTTTTTCAGTTTTGCCTGCAATCGGCCGTCAGACATCCTGGCGAATTTAATGTAAATGAAGATTCCTGCCAGACAAAAGGTGCCACCACAGAAAACTCTTGCTGCCCAAGAAGTGCCCAGGCTGCCCAACCAACTGCACCTCAAAGCCAAAGGATCCAGACATTTTTCTTGGTGGAAAGAGCTGTTGTTCCCTTTTTTCAGCCCTGCGCTGCAATGGCCGGTCCCACCTCCTGAAAAATTGAATCCAACTGAATATTCCTGCCCGACAAAATTTGCCAACACAGAAAGTTCTTCCTTCCCAAGAAGTACCCAGGCTGCACCAACTAAACCTGAAGCCAAAGGATCCAGCCTTTTTTTCCTGGTGGAAAGACCTGCTGTTCCCTTTTTTCAGCCTTTTGCTGCAATGGCCGGTCCCACCTCCTAAAAAATTCATTCGAAGTGGAGATTCCTGCCAGACAAAAGGTGCCACCCCAGAAAACTCTTCCTGCCCAAGAAGTGCCCAGGCTGCACAAACTACACCTGAAGCCAATGGATCCAGACTTTTTTTCTTGGTGGAAAGAGCTGCTGTTCCCTTTTTTCAGCCCTTTGCTGCAATGGCGGGTCCAACCTCCTGAAAAATTTACTCCAACTGAAGATTCCTGCCAGACAAAAGGTGCCACCACAGAAAGTTCTTCCTGCCCAAGAAATGCCCAGGCTGCCCCAAAAACTGCACCTGAAACCAAAGGATCCAGACTTTTTTTCCTGGAGGAAAGAGCTGCTGTTCCCTTTTTTCAGCCCTGCTCTGCAATGGCCGGTCCCACCTTTTAAAAAATTGAATCCAACTGAAGATTCCTGCCAGACAAAAGGTGCTACCACAGAAGTCTCTTCCTGCCCAAGAAGTGACCACGCTACCCAAAAATTTCACCTGAAGCCAAAGCTTCCAGCCTTTTTTTCCTGGTGGAAAGAGCTGCTGTTCCCTTTTTTCAGGCCTGCGCTGCAATGACCGGTCCCACCTCCTGAAAACTTAACTCCAAATGAAGATTCCTGCCAGACAAAAGGTGCCACCACAGAAAACACTTCCTGCCCAAGAAGTGCCCAGACTGCCCCACAAACTGCACCTGAAACCAAAGGTTCCAGACTTTTTTTCGTGGAGGAAAGAGCTGCTGTTCCATTTTTTCAGCCCTGCGCTGCAATAGCAGGTCCCACCTCCTGGAAAATTGAATCCAAATGAAGATTCCTCCTAGATAAAAGGTGCCACCACAAGAATCTCTTGCTGCCCAAGAAGTGCCCAGGCTGCCCCACCAACTACACCTCAAAGCCAAAGCTTCCAACCTTTTTTTCCAGGTGGAACGAGCTGCTATTCCCTTTTCTCAGGCCTGCGCTGCAATGGCCTGTTCCACCTCCTGAAAAATTTAATCCAGATGAAGATTTGTGCCAGACAAAAGGTGCCACCACAGAAAACTCTTCCTGCTCAAGAAGTGCCCAGGCTGCCCAACAACTGCACCTGAAGCCACAGCTTCCAGATTTTTTTTCCTGGTAGAAAAGAGCTGCTGTTCCCTTTTTTCTGCCCTGCTATGCAATGGCCGGTCCCACCTCCTGGGCAATTGAATCCAAATGAAGATTCCTGCCAGATAAAAAGGTGCCACCACAGAAAGTTCTTCCTGCCCAAGAACTGCCCAGGCTACACCACGAACTGCACCTCAAATCCACAGCTTCCAGCCTTTTTTTTCCTGGTGGAAAGAGCTGCTGTTCCCTTTTTTCAGGCCTGCGCTGCAATGACCGGTCCCAACTCCCGAAAAGTTTACTCCAAATGAAGATTCCTGCCAGAAAAAAAGGTGCCACCGCAGAAAACTCTTCCTTCCCAAGAAGTCCCCAGGCTGCCCCACAAACTGCACCTGAAGCCAAAGCTTCCAGACTTTTTTTCCTGGTGGAAAGAGCTGCTGTTCCCTTTTTTCAGCCCAGCGCTGCAATGGCCGGTCCCACCTCCTGGAAAATTTACTCCAGCTGAAGATTCCTGCCAGACAAAAGGTACCACCACAGAAAAGTTTTCCTACCTAAGAATTGCCCAGGCTGCAAAAACTACACCTGAAGCCAAAGCTTCCAGACTTTTTTTCCTGGTGGAAAGAGCTGCTGTTCCCTTTTTTCTGCCATGCTCTGCAATGGCCGGTCCCACCTCATGAAAAATTGAATTCAACTGAAGATTCCCACGAGACAAAAGGTGCCACCACAGAAAACTCTTGCTGCCCAAGAAGTGCCCAGGCTGCCCAACAACTGCACCTGAAGCCAAAGGTTCCAGACTTTTATTCCTGGTGAAAAGAGCTGCTGTTCCCTATTTTCTGTCCTGCGCTGCAATGGCTGGTCCCACCTCCCGAAAACTTTACTCCAAATGAAGATTCCTTCCAGAAAAAAGGTGCCACCACAGAAAGCTCTTTGCTGCCCAAGAAGTCCCCAGGCTGCCCCACAAACTGCACCTGAAAACCAAAGGATCCAGACTTATTTTCCTGGTGGGAAAGAGCTGCAATTCCCTTTTTTCAGGCCTGCGCTGAAAGGGCTTGTCCCACCTTTTAAAAAACTGAATCCACCTGAAGATTCCTGCCAGACAAAAGGTGCCACCACAGAAAGGTCTTCCTGCCCAAGAAGTGCCCACGCTACCCAAAAATTTCACCTGAAGCCAAAGCTTCCAGCCTTTTTTTCCTGGTGGAAAGAGCTGCTGTTCCCTTTTTTCAGGCCTGCGCTGCAGTGACCGGTCCCACCTCCTGAAAACTTAACTCCAAATGAAGATTCCTGCCAGACAAAAGGTGCCACCACAGAAAACACTTCCTGCCCAAGAAGTGCCCAGGCTGCCGTACAAACTGCACCTGAAACCAAAGGTTCCAGACTTTTTTTCGTGGAGGAAAGAGCTGCTGTTCCCTTTTTTCAGCCCTGCGCTGCAATGGCAGGTCCCACCTCCTGGAAAATTGAATCCAAATGAAGATTCCTCCTAGATAAAAGGCGCCACCACAGGAATCTCTTGCTGCCCAAGAAGTGCCCAGGCTGCCCCACCAACTACACCTCAAAGCCAAAGCTTCCAGCCTTTTTTTCCAGGTGGAACGAGCTGCTATTCCCTTTTTTCAGGCCTGCGCTGCAATGGCCTGTTCCACCTCCTGAAAAATTTAATCCAGATGAAGATTTGTGCCAGACAAAAGGTGCCACCACAGAAAACTCTTCCTGCTCAAGAAGTGCCCAGGCTGCCCAACAACTGCACCTGAAGCCACAGCTTCCAGATTTTTTTTCCTGGTAGAAAAGAGCTGCTGTTCCCTTTTTTCTGCCCTGCTATGCAATGGCCGGTCCCACCTCCTGGGCAATTGAATCCAAATGAAGATTCCTGCCAGACAAAAAGGTACCACCACAGAAAGTTCTTCCTGCCCAAGAAGTGCCCAGGCTACACCACGAACTGCACCTGATGCCAAAGCTTCCAGTGTTTTTTTCCTTAGGGAAAGAGCTGCTGTTCCCTTTTTTCAGCCCAGCGCTACAATGGCCGGTCCCACCTCCTGGAAAATTTACTCCAGCTGAAGATTCCTGCCAGACAAAAGGTGCCACCACAGAAAAGTCTTCCTGCCTAAGAATTGCCCAGGCTGCAAAAACTACACCTGAAGCCAAAGCTTCCAGACTTTTTTTCCTGGTGGAAAGAGCTGCTGTTCCCTTTTTTCTGCCCTGCGCTGCAATGACCGGTCCCACCTCCCGAAAACTTTACTCCAAATGAAGATTCCTGCCAGAGAAAGGGTGCCACCACAGAAAGGTCTTTGCTCCCCAAGAAGTGCCCAGGCTGCCCAACAACTGCACCTGAAGCCAACGGTTCCAGACTTTTTTTCCTGGAGGAAAGAGCTGCTGTTCCATTTTTTCAGCCCTGCTCGGCAATTGCCGGTCCCACCTCCTGGAAAATTGGATAGAAGTGAAGATTCCTGCCAGACAAAAGGTGCTACCACAGAAAACTTTTTGCTGCCCAAGAAGTGCCCAGGCTGTCCCACCGACTGCACCTCAAAACCAAAGGATCCAGACTTTTTTCCTGGAGGAAAGAGCTGGGTTCCCTTTTTTCAGACCTGCGCTGCAATGGCGGGTCCGACCTCCTGAAAAATTTACTCCAAATGAAGATTCCTGCCAGACAAAAGGTGCCACCACAGATAACTCTTCCTGCCCAAGAAGTGCCCAGGCTGCCGTACAAACTGCACCTGAAACCAAAGCTTCCAGACTTTTTTTCCTGGTGGAAAGAACTGCTGTTCCCTTTTTTCAGCCCTGCTCTGCATTGGCCAGTCACACCTCCTAGAATATGGAATCCAAATGAAGAGTCCTCCGAAAAAATGGTGCCACTACAGGAATTTCTTGCTGCCCAAGAAGTGCCCAGGCTGCCCCACCAACTGCACCTCAAAACCAAAGGATCCAGACTTTTTTTCTGATGGAAAGAGCTGCTGTTCCCTTTTTTCAGCCCTTTACTACAATGTCCGGTCCCACCTCCTGAAAAATTTACTCCAGCTGAAGATTCCTGCCAGACAAAAGGTGCCACCACAGAAAGCTCTTCCTGCCCAAGAAATGCCCAGGCTACCCCACCAAATACACCTGAAGCCAAAGGATCCAGACTTTTTTTTCTTTAGGGAAAGAGCTGCTGTTCCCTTTTTACAGTCCTGCGCTGCAATGGCCGGTCCCACCTCCTGAAAAATTCATTCCAACTGGGGATTCCTGCCAGACAAAAGGTACCACCACAGAAAGGTCTTCCTGCCCAAGAAGTGCCCATGCTGCCCCAAAAACTGCACCTGAAACCAAAGGATCCAGACTTTTTTTCCTGGTGGAAAGAGCTGCTATTCCCTTTTTTCAGCCCTGCTCTGCAATGACTAGTGCCACCTCCTGTAAAATTGAATCCAACTGAAGATTCCTGCCAGACAAAAGGTGCCACCACAGAAACTCTTCCTGCCCAAGAAGTACCCAGGCTGTACAAACTAAACCAGAAGCCAAAGGATCCTGCCTTTTTTTCCTGGTGGAAAGAGCTGCTGTTCCCTTTTTTCAGTCCTGCGCTGCAATGGCCGGTCCCACCTCCTGGAAAATTTATTGTAAATTAAGATTCCTGCCAGACAAAAGGTGCCACCACAGAAAACTCATCTAGCCCAAGAAGTGCTAAGCCTGCCCCAACAACTGCATCGCAAGCCAAAGGATCCAGACTCTTTTTCCTGGTGGAAAGAGCTGCTGGTCCCTTTTTTTCAGCCCTGCGGCTGCAATGGCCGGTCCCACCTCCTGAAAAATTCATTCCAACTGGAGATTCCTGCCAGACAAAAGGTGCCACCACAGAAAGTTCTTCCTGCCCAAGAAGTGCCCAGGCTGCCCCAAAAACTGCTCATGAAAGCAAAGGATCCAGACTTTTTTTCCTGGTGGAAAGAGCTGCTGTTCCCTTTTTTCAGTTTTGCCTGCAATCGGCCGTCAGACATCCTGGCGAATTTAATGTAAATGAAGATTCCTGCCAGACAAAAGGTGCCACCACAGAAAACTCTTGCTGCCCAAGAAGTGCCCAGGCTGCCCAACCAACTGCACCTCAAAGCCAAAGGATCCAGACATTTTTCTTGGTGGAAAGAGCTGTTGTTCCCTTTTTTCAGCCCTGCGCTGCAATGGCCGGTCCCACCTCCTGAAAAATTGAATCCAACTGAATATTCCTGCCCGACAAAATTTGCCAACACAGAAAGTTCTTCCTTCCCAAGAAGTACCCAGGCTGCACCAACTAAACCTGAAGCCAAAGGATCCAGCCTTTTTTTCCTGGTGGAAAGACCTGCTGTTCCCTTTTTTCAGCCTTTTGCTGCAATGGCCGGTCCCACCTCCTAAAAAATTCATTCGAAGTGGAGATTCCTGCCAGACAAAAGGTGCCACCCCAGAAAACTCTTCCTGCCCAAGAAGTGCCCAGGCTGCACAAACTACACCTGAAGCCAATGGATCCAGACTTTTTTTCTTGGTGGAAAGAGCTGCTGTTCCCTTTTTTCAGCCCTTTGCTGCAATGGCGGGTCCAACCTCCTGAAAAATTTACTCCAACTGAAGATTCCTGCCAGACAAAAGGTGCCACCACAGAAAGTTCTTCCTGCCCAAGAAATGCCCAGGCTGCCCCAAAAACTGCACCTGAAACCAAAGGATCCAGACTTTTTTTCCTGGAGGAAAGAGCTGCTGTTCCCTTTTTTCAGCCCTGCTCTGCAATGGCCGGTCCCACCTTTTAAAAAATTGAATCCAACTGAAGATTCCTGCCAGACAAAAGGTGCTACCACAGAAGTCTCTTCCTGCCCAAGAAGTGACCACGCTACCCAAAAATTTCACCTGAAGCCAAAGCTTCCAGCCTTTTTTTCCTGGTGGAAAGAGCTGCTGTTCCCTTTTTTCAGGCCTGCGCTGCAATGACCGGTCCCACCTCCTGAAAACTTAACTCCAAATGAAGATTCCTGCCAGACAAAAGGTGCCACCACAGAAAACACTTCCTGCCCAAGAAGTGCCCAGACTGCCCCACAAACTGCACCTGAAACCAAAGGTTCAAGACTTTTTTTCGTGGAGGAAAGAGCTGCTGTTCCCTTTTTTCAGCCCTGCGCTGCAATAGCAGGTCCCACCTCCTGGAAAATTGAATCCAAATGAAGATTCCTCCTAGATAAAAGGTGCCACCACAAGAATCTCTTGCTGCCCAAGAAGTGCCCAGGCTGCCCCACCAACTACACCTCAAAGCCAAAGCTTCCAACCTTTTTTTCCAGGTGGAACGAGCTGCTATTCCCTTTTCTCAGGCCTGCGCTGCAATGGCCTGTTCCACCTCCTGAAAAATTTAATCCAGATGAAGATTTGTGCCAGACAAAAGGTGCCACCACAGAAAACTCTTCCTGCTCAAGAAGTGCCCAGGCTGCCCAACAACTGCACCTGAAGCCACAGCTTCCAGATTTTTTTTCCTGGTAGAAAAGAGCTGCTGTTCCCTTTTTTCTGCCCTGCTATGCAATGGCCGGTCCCACCTCCTGGGCAATTGAATCCAAATGAAGATTCCTGCCAGATAAAAAGGTGCCACCACAGAAAGTTCTTCCTGCCCAAGAACTGCCCAGGCTACACCACGAACTGCACCTCAAATCCACAGCTTCCAGCCTTTTTTTTCCTGGTGGAAAGAGCTGCTGTTCCCTTTTTTCAGGCCTGCGCTGCAATGACCGGTCCCAACTCCCGAAAAGTTTACTCCAAATGAAGATTCCTGCCAGAAAAAAAGGTGCCACCGCAGAAAACTCTTCCTTCCCAAGAAGTCCCCAGGCTGCCCCACAAACTGCACCTGAAGCCAAAGCTTCCAGACTTTTTTTCCTGGTGGAAAGAGCTGCTGTTCCCTTTTTTCAGCCCAGCGCTGCAATGGCCGGTCCCACCTCCTGGAAAATTTACTCCAGCTGAAGATTCCTGCCAGACAAAAGGTACCACCACAGAAAAGTTTTCCTACCTAAGAATTGCCCAGGCTGCAAAAACTACACCTGAAGCCAAAGCTTCCAGACTTTTTTTCCTGGTGGAAAGAGCTGCTGTTCCCTTTTTTCTGCCATGCTCTGCAATGGCCGGTCCCACCTCATGAAAAATTGAATTCAACTGAAGATTCCCACGAGACAAAAGGTGCCACCACAGAAAACTCTTGCTGCCCAAGAAGTGCCCAGGCTGCCCAACAACTGCACCTGAAGCCAAAGGTTCCAGACTTTTATTCCTGGTGAAAAGAGCTGCTGTTCCCTATTTTCTGTCCTGCGCTGCAATGGCTGGTCCCACCTCCCGAAAACTTTACTCCAAATGAAGATTCCTTCCAGAAAAAAGGTGCCACCACAGAAAGCTCTTTGCTGCCCAAGAAGTCCCCAGGCTGCCCCACAAACTGCACCTGAAAACCAAAGGATCCAGACTTATTTTCCTGGTGGGAAAGAGCTGCAATTCCCTTTTTTCAGGCCTGCGCTGAAAGGGCTTGTCCCACCTTTTAAAAAACTGAATCCACCTGAAGATTCCTGCCAGACAAAAGGTGCCACCACAGAAAGGTCTTCCTGCCCAAGAAGTGCCCACGCTACCCAAAAATTTCACCTGAAGCCAAAGCTTCCAGCCTTTTTTTCCTGGTGGAAAGAGCTGCTGTTCCCTTTTTTCAGGCCTGCGCTGCAATGACCGGTCCCACCTCCTGAAAACTTTACTCCAAATGAAGATTCCTTCCAGAAAAAAGGTGCCACCACAGGAATCTCTTGCTGCCCAAGAAGTGCCCAGGCTGCCCCACCAACTACACCTCAAAGCCAAAGCTTCCAGCCTTTTTTTCCAGGTGGAACGAGCTGCTATTCCCTTTTTTCAGGCCTGCGCTGCAATGGCCTGTTCCACCTCCTGAAAAATTTAATCCAGATGAAGATTTGTGCCAGACAAAAGGTGCCACCACAGAAAACTCTTCCTGCTCAAGAAGTGCCCAGGCTGCCCAACAACTGCACCTGAAGCCACAGCTTCCAGATTTTTTTTCCTGGTAGAAAAGAGCTGCTGTTCCCTTTTTTCTGCCCTGCTATGCAATGGCCTGTTCCACCTCCTGAAAAATTTAATCCAGATGAAGATTTGTGCCAGACAAAAGGTGCCACCACAGAAAACTCTTCCTGCCCAAGAAGTGCCCAGGCTACACCACGAACTGCACCTGATGCCAAAGCTTCCAGTGTTTTTTTCCTTAGGGAAAGAGCTGCTGTTCCCTTTTTTCAGCCCAGCGCTACAATGGCCGGTCCCACCTCCTGGAAAATTTACTCCAGCTGAAGATTCCTGCCAGACAAAAGGTGCCACCACAGAAAAGTCTTCCTGCCTAAGAATTGCCCAGGCTGCAAAAACTACACCTGAAGCCAAAGCTTCCAGACTTTTTTTCCTGGTGGAAAGAGCTGCTGTTCCCTTTTTTCTGCCCTGCGCTGCAATGACCGGTCCCACCTCCCGAAAACTTTACTCCAAATGAAGCTTCCTGCCAGAGAAAGGGTGCCACCACAGAAAGGTCTTTGCTCCCCAAGAAGTGCCCAGGCTGCCCAACAACTGCACCTGAAGCCAACGGTTCCAGACTTTTTTTCCTGGAGGAAAGAGCTGCTGTTCCATTTTTTCAGCCCTGCTCGGCAATTGCCGGTCCCACCTCCTGGAAAATTGGATAGAAGTGAAGATTCCTGCCAGACAAAAGGTGCTACCACAGAAAACTTTTTGCTGCCCAAGAAGTGCCCAGGCTGCCCCAACAACTACACCTCAAAATCAAAGGTTCCAGACTTTTTTTCCTGGTGGAAAGAGCTGCTGTTCCCTTTTTTCAGCCCTGCGCTGCAATGGTCGGTCCCTCCTTTTAAAAAATTCAATCCAAATGAATATTCCTGCCAGACAAAAGGTGCCACCACAGAAAGGTCTTCCTGCTCAAGAAGTGCCCAGGCTGCCCCACCAACTGCACCTCAAATCCACAGCTTCCAGCCTTTTTTTCCTGGTGGAAAGAGCTGCTGTTCCCTTTTTTCAGGCCTGCGCTGCAATGGCCGGTCCCACCTCCCGAAAAGTTTACTCCAAATGAAGATTCCTGCCAGAAAAAAAGGTGCCACCGCAGAAAACTCTTCCTTCCCAAGAAGTACCCAGGCTGCCCCACAAACTGCACCTCAAAGCCAAAGCTTCCAGCCTTTTTTTCCAGGTGGAACGAGCTGCTATTCCCTTTTCTCAGGCCTGCGCTGCAATGGCCTGTTCCACCTCCTGAAAAATTTAATCCAGATGAAGATTTGTGCCAGACAAAAGGTGCCACCACAGAAAACTCTTCCTGCTCAAGAAGTGCCCAGGCTGCCCAACAACTGCACCTGAAGCCACAGCTTCCAGATTTTTTTTCCTGGTAGAAAAGAGCTGCTGTTCCCTTTTTTCTGCCCTGCTATGCAATGGCCGGTCCCACCTCCTGGAAAATTGAATCCAAATGAAGATTCCTCCTAGATAAAAGGTGCCACCACAGGAATCTCTTGCTGCCCAAGAAGTGCCCAGGCTGCCCCAACAAACTGCATTTGAAGCCAAAGCTTTCAGATTTTTTTTCCCAGTAGAAAAGAGGTGCTGGTTTTTTTTTTTTCAGCCCTGGGCTGCAATGGCTTGTCCCATCTCCTGAAAAATTAACTCCAAATGAAGATTCCTGCCAGACAAAAGGTGCCACCACAGAAAACACTTCCTGCCCAAGAAGTACCCAGGCTGCCTCACAAACTGCACCTGAAACCAAAGGATCCAGACTTTTTTTCCTGGAGGAAAGAGCTGCTCTTCCCTTTTTTCAGCCCAGCGCTGCAATGGCTGGTCCCACCTCCTGGAAAATTTACTCCAGCTGAAGATTCCTGCCAGAGAAAGGGTGCCACCACAGAAAAGTTTTCCTGCCCAAGAATTGCCCAGGCTGCAAAAACTACACCTGAAGCCAAAGCTTCCAGACTTTTTTTCCTGGTGGAAAGAGCTGCTGTTCCCTTTTTTCTGCCATGCTCTGCAATGGCCGGTCCCACCTCATGAAAAATTGAATCCAACTGAAGATTCCCACGAGACAAAAGGTGCCACCACAGAAAACTCTTGCTGCCCAAGAAGTGCCCAGGCTGCCCAACAACTGCACCTGAAGCCAAAGGTTCCAGACTTTTTTTCCTGGTGAAAAGAGCTGCTGTTCCCTATTTTCTGCCCTGCGCTGCAATGGCTGGTCCCACCTCCCGAAAACTTTACTCCAAATGAAGATTCCTTCCAGAAAAAAGGTGCCACCACAGAAAGCTCTTTGCTGCCCAAGAAGTCCCCAGGCTGCCCCACAAACTGCACCTGAAAACCAAAGGATCCAGACTTATTTTCCTGGTGGGAAAGAGCTGCAATTCCCTTTTTTCAGGCCTGCGCTGAAAGGGCTTGTCCCACCTTTTAAAAAACTGAATCCACCTGAAGATTCCTGCCAGACAAAAGGTGCCACCACAGAAAGGTCTTCCTGCCCAAGAAGTGCCCACGCTACCCAAAAATTTCACCTGAAGCCAAAGCTTCCAGCCTTTTTTTCCTGGTGGAAAGAGCTGCTGTTCCCTTTTTTCAGGCCTGCGCTGCAATGACCGGTCCCACCTCCTGAAAACTTAACTCCAAATGAAGATTCCTGCCAGACAAAAGGTGCCACCACAGAAAACACTTCCTGCCCAAGAAGTGCCCAGGCTGCCGTACAAACTGCACCTGAAACCAAAGGTTCCAGACTTTTTTTCGTGGAGGAAAGAGCTGCTGTTCCCTTTTTTCAGCCCTGCGCTGCAATGGCAGGTCCCACCTCCTGGAAAATTGAATCCAAATGAAGATTCCTCCTAGATAAAAGGTGCCACCACAGGAATCTCTTGCTGCCCAAGAAGTGCCCAGGCTGCCCCACCAACTACACCTCAAAGCCAAAGCTTCCAGCCTTTTTTTCCAGGTGGAACGAGCTGCTATTCCCTTTTTTCAGGCCTGCGCTGCAATGGCCTGTTCCACCTCCTGAAAAATTTAATCCAGATGAAGATTTGTGCCAGACAAAAGGTGCCACCACAGAAAACTCTTCCTGCTCAAGAAGTGCCCAGGCTGCCCAACAACTGCACCTGAAGCCACAGCTTCCAGATTTTTTTCCTGGTAGAAAAGAGCTGCTGTTCCCTTTGTTCTGCCCTGCTATGCAATGGCCGGTCCCACCTCCTGGGCAATTGAATCCAAATGAAGATTCCTGCCAGACAAAAAGGTACCACCACAGAAAGTTCTTCCTGCCCAAGAAGTGCCCAGGCTACACCACGAACTGCACCTGATGCCAAAGCTTCCAGTGTTTTTTTCCTTAGGGAAAGAGCTGCTGTTCCCTTTTTTCAGCCCAGCGCTACAATGGCCGGTCCCACCTCCTGGAAAATTTACTCCAGCTGAAGATTCCTGCCAGACAAAAGGTGCCACCACAGAAAAGTCTTCCTGCCTAAGAATTGCCCAGGCTGCAAAAACTACACCTGAAGCCAAAGCTTCCAGACTTTTTTTCCTGGTGGAAAGAGCTGCTGTTCCCTTTTTTCTGCCCTGCGCTGCAATGACCGGTCCCACCTCCCGAAAACTTTACTCCAAATGAAGATTCCTGCCAGAGAAAGGGTGCCACCACAGAAAGGTCTTTGCTCCCCAAGAAGTGCCCAGGCTGCCCAACAACTGCACCTGAAGCCAAAGGTTCCAGACTTTTTTTCCTGGAGGAAAGAGCTGCTGTTCCATTTTTTCAGCCCTGCTCGGCAATTGCCGGTCCCACCTCCTGGAAAATTGGATAGAAGTGAAGATTCCTGCCAGACAAAAGGTGCTACCACAGAAAACTTTTTGCTGCCCAAGAAGTGCCCAGGCTGCCCCAACAACTACACCTCAAAATCAAAGGTTCCAGACTTTTTTTCCTGGTGGAAAGAGCTGCTGTTCCCTTTTTTCAGCCCTGCGCTGCAATGGTCGGTCCCTCCTTTTAAAAAATTCAATCCAAATGAATATTCCTGCCAGACAAAAGGTGCCACCACAGAAAGGTCTTCCTGCTCAAGAAGTGCCCAGGCTGCCCCACCAACTGCACCTCAAATCCACAGCTTCCAGCCTTTTTTTCCTGGTGGAAAGAGCTGCTGTTCCCTTTTTTCAGGCCTGCGCTGCAATGGCCGGTCCCACCTCCCGAAAAGTTTACTCCAAATGAAGATTCCTGCCAGAAAAAAAGGTGCCACCGCAGAAAACTCTTCCTTCCCAAGAAGTACCCAGGCTGCCCCACAAACTGCACCTCAAAGCCAAAGCTTCCAGCCTTTTTTTCCAGGTGGAACGAGCTGCTATTCCCTTTTCTCAGGCCTGCGCTGCAATGGCCTGTTCCACCTCCTGAAAAATTTAATCCAGATGAAGATTTGTGCCAGACAAAAGGTGCCACCACAGAAAACTCTTCCTGCTCAAGAAGTGCCCAGGCTGCCCAACAACTGCACCTGAAGCCACAGCTTCCAGATTTTTTTTCCTGGTAGAAAAGAGCTGCTGTTCCCTTTTTTCTGCCCTGCTATGCAATGGCCGGTCCCACCTCCTGGAAAATTGAATCCAAATGAAGATTCCTCCTAGATAAAAGGTGCCACCACAGGAATCTCTTGCTGCCCAAGAAGTGCCCAGGCTGCCCCAACAAACTGCATTTGAAGCCAAAGCTTTCAGATTTTTTTTCCCAGTAGAAAAGAGGTGCTGGTTTTTTTTTTTTCAGCCCTGGGCTGCAATGGCTTGTCCCATCTCCTGAAAACTTAACTCCAAATGAAGATTCCTGCCAGACAAAAGGTGCCACCACAGAAAACACTTCCTGCCCAAGAAGTACCCAGGCTGCCTCACAAACTGCACCTGAAACCAAAGGATCCAGACTTTTTTTCCTGGAGGAAAGAGCTGCTGTTCCCTTTTTTCAGCCCAGCGCTGCAATGGCCGGTCCCACCTCCTGGAAAATTTACTCCAGCTGAAGATTCCTGCCAGAGAAAGGGTGCCACCACAGAAAAGTTTTCCTGCCCAAGAATTGCCCAGGCTGCAAAAACTACACCTGAAGCCAAAGCTTCCAGACTTTTTTTCCTGGTGGAAAGAGCTGCTGTTCCCTTTTTTCTGCCATGCTCTGCAATGGCCGGTCCCACCTCATGAAAAATTGAATCCAACTGAAGATTCCCACGAGACAAAAGGTGCCACCACAGAAAACTCTTGCTGCCCAAGAAGTGCCCAGGCTGCCCAACAACTGCACCTGAAGCCAAAGGTTCCAGACTTTTATTCCTGGTGAAAAGAGCTGCTGTTCCCTATTTTCTGTCCTGCGCTGCAATGGCTGGTCCCACCTCCCGAAAACTTTACTCCAAATGAAGATTCCTTCCAGAAAAAAGGTGCCACCACAGAAAGCTCTTTGCTGCCCAAGAAGTTCCCAGGCTGCCCCACAAACTGCACCTGAAAACCAAAGGATCCAGACTTATTTTCCTGGTGGGAAAGAGCTGCAATTCCCTTTTTTCAGGCCTGCGCTGAAAGGGCTTGTCCCACCTTTTAAAAAACTGAATCCACCTGAAGATTCCTGCCAGACAAAAGGTGCCACCACAGAAAGGCCTTCCTGCCCAAGAAGTGCCCACGCTACCCAAAAATTTCACCTGAAGCCAAAGCTTCCAGCCTTTTTTTCCTGGTGGAAAGAGCTGCTGTTCCCTTTTTTCAGGCCTGCGCTGCAATGACCGGTCCCACCTCCTGAAAAATTTAATCCAGATGAAGATTTGTGCCAGACAAAAGGTGCCACCACAGAAAACTCTTCCTGCTCAAGAAGTGCCCAGGCTGCCCAACAACTGCACCTGAAGCCACAGCTTCCAGATTTTTTTTCCTGGTAGAAAAGAGCTGCTGTTCCCTTTTTTCTGCCCTGCTATGCAATGGCCGGTCCCACCTCCTGGGCAATTGAATCCAAATGAAGATTCCTGCCAGATAAAAAGGTGCCACCACAGAAAGTTCTTCCTGCCCAAGAACTGCCCAGGCTACACCACGAACTGCACCTCAAATCCACAGCTTCCAGCCTTTTTTTTCCTGGTGGAAAGAGCTGCTGTTCCCTTTTTTCAGGCCTGCGCTGCAATGACCGGTCCCAACTCCCGAAAAGTTTACTCCAAATGAAGATTCCTGCCAGAAAAAAAGGTGCCACCGCAGAAAACTCTTCCTTCCCAAGAAGTCCCCAGGCTGCCCCACAAACTGCACCTGAAGCCAAAGCTTCCAGACTTTTTTTCCTGGTGGAAAGAGCTGCTGTTCCCTTTTTTCAGCCCAGCGCTGCAATGGCCGGTCCCACCTCCTGGAAAATTTACTCCAGCTGAAGATTCCTGCCAGACAAAAGGTACCACCACAGAAAAGTTTTCCTACCTAAGAATTGCCCAGGCTGCAAAAACTACACCTGAAGCCAAAGCTTCCAGACTTTTTTTCCTGGTGGAAAGAGCTGCTGTTCCCTTTTTTCTGCCATGCTCTGCAATGGCCGGTCCCACCTCATGAAAAATTGAATTCAACTGAAGATTCCCACGAGACAAAAGGTGCCACCACAGAAAACTCTTGCTGCCCAAGAAGTGCCCAGGCTGCCCAACAACTGCACCTGAAGCCAAAGGTTCCAGACTTTTTTTCCTGGTGAAAAGAGCTGCTGTTCCCTATTTTCTGCCCTGCGCTGCAATGGCTGGTCCCACCTCCCGAAAACTTTACTCCAAATGAAGATTCCTTCCAGAAAAAAGGTGCCACCACAGAAAGCTCTTTGCTGCCCAAGAAGTCCCCAGGCTGCCCCACAAACTGCACCTGAAAACCAAAGGATCCAGACTTATTTTCCTGGTGGGAAAGAGCTGCAATTCCCTTTTTTCAGGCCTGCGCTGAAAGGGCTTGTCCCACCTTTTAAAAAACTGAATCCACCTGAAGATTCCTGCCAGACAAAAGGTGCCACCACAGAAAGGTCTTCCTGCCCAAGAAGTGCCCACGCTACCCAAAAATTTCACCTGAAGCCAAAGCTTCCAGCCTTTTTTTCCTGGTGGAAAGAGCTGCTGTTCCCTTTTTTCAGGCCTGCGCTGCAATGACCGGTCCCACCTCCTGAAAACTTTACTCCAAATGAAGATTCCTTCCAGAAAAAAGGTGCCACCACAGGAATCTCTTGCTGCCCAAGAAGTGCCCAGGCTGCCCCACCAACTACACCTCAAAGCCAAAGCTTCCAGCCTTTTTTTCCAGGTGGAACGAGCTGCTATTCCCTTTTTTCAGGCCTGCGCTGCAATGGCAGGTCCCACCTCCTGGAAAATTGAATCCAAATGAAGATTCCTCCTAGATAAAAGGTGCCACCACAGGAATCTCTTGCTGCCCAAGAAGTGCCCAGGCTGCCCCACCAACTACACCTCAAAGCCAAAGCTTCCAGCCTTTTTTTCCAGGTGGAACGAGCTGCTATTCCCTTTTTTCAGGCCTGCGCTGCAATGGCCTGTTCCACCTCCTGAAAAATTTAATCCAGATGAAGATTTGTGCCAGACAAAAGGTGCCACCACAGAAAACTCTTCCTGCTCAAGAAGTGCCCAGGCTGCCCAACAACTGCACCTGAAGCCACAGCTTCCAGATTTTTTTCCTGGTAGAAAAGAGCTGCTGTTCCCTTTGTTCTGCCCTGCTATGCAATGGCCGGTCCCACCTCCTGGGCAATTGAATCCAAATGAAGATTCCTGCCAGACAAAAAGGTACCACCACAGAAAGTTCTTCCTGCCCAAGAAGTGCCCAGGCTACACCACGAACTGCACCTGATGCCAAAGCTTCCAGTGTTTTTTTCCTTAGGGAAAGAGCTGCTGTTCCCTTTTTTCAGCCCAGCGCTACAATGGCCGGTCCCACCTCCTGGAAAATTTACTCCAGCTGAAGATTCCTGCCAGACAAAAGGTGCCACCACAGAAAAGTCTTCCTGCCTAAGAATTGCCCAGGCTGCAAAAACTACACCTGAAGCCAAAGCTTCCAGACTTTTTTTCCTGGTGGAAAGAGCTGCTGTTCCCTTTTTTCTGCCCTGCGCTGCAATGACCGGTCCCACCTCCCGAAAACTTTACTCCAAATGAAGATTCCTGCCAGAGAAAGGGTGCCACCACAGAAAGGTCTTTGCTCCCCAAGAAGTGCCCAGGCTGCCCAACAACTGCACCTGAAGCCAAAGGTTCCAGACTTTTTTTCCTGGAGGAAAGAGCTGCTGTTCCATTTTTTCAGCCCTGCTCGGCAATTGCCGGTCCCACCTCCTGGAAAATTGGATAGAAGTGAAGATTCCTGCCAGACAAAAGGTGCTACCACAGAAAACTTTTTGCTGCCCAAGAAGTGCCCAGGCTGCCCCAACAACTACACCTCAAAATCAAAGGTTCCAGACTTTTTTTCCTGGTGGAAAGAGCTGCTGTTCCCTTTTTTCAGCCCTGCGCTGCAATGGTCGGTCCCTCCTTTTAAAAAATTCAATCCAAATGAATATTCCTGCCAGACAAAAGGTGCCACCACAGAAAGGTCTTCCTGCTCAAGAAGTGCCCAGGCTGCCCCACCAACTGCACCTCAAATCCACAGCTTCCAGCCTTTTTTTCCTGGTGGAAAGAGCTGCTGTTCCCTTTTTTCAGGCCTGCGCTGCAATGGCCGGTCCCACCTCCCGAAAAGTTTACTCCAAATGAAGATTCCTGCCAGAAAAAAAGGTGCCACCGCAGAAAACTCTTCCTTCCCAAGAAGTACCCAGGCTGCCCCACAAACTGCACCTCAAAGCCAAAGCTTCCAGCCTTTTTTTCCAGGTGGAACGAGCTGCTATTCCCTTTTCTCAGGCCTGCGCTGCAATGGCCTGTTCCACCTCCTGAAAAATTTAATCCAGATGAAGATTTGTGCCAGACAAAAGGTGCCACCACAGAAAACTCTTCCTGCTCAAGAAGTGCCCAGGCTGCCCAACAACTGCACCTGAAGCCACAGCTTCCAGATTTTTTTTCCTGGTAGAAAAGAGCTGCTGTTCCCTTTTTTCTGCCCTGCTATGCAATGGCCGGTCCCACCTCCTGGAAAATTGAATCCAAATGAAGATTCCTCCTAGATAAAAGGTGCCACCACAGGAATCTCTTGCTGCCCAAGAAGTGCCCAGGCTGCCCCAACAAACTGCATTTGAAGCCAAAGCTTTCAGATTTTTTTTCCCAGTAGAAAAGAGGTGCTGGTTTTTTTTTTTTCAGCCCTGGGCTGCAATGGCTTGTCCCATCTCCTGAAAACTTAACTCCAAATGAAGATTCCTGCCAGACAAAAGGTGCCACCACAGAAAACACTTCCTGCCCAAGAAGTACCCAGGCTGCCTCACAAACTGCACCTGAAACCAAAGGATCCAGACTTTTTTTCCTGGAGGAAAGAGCTGCTGTTCCCTTTTTTCAGCCCAGCGCTGCAATGGCCGGTCCCACCTCCTGGAAAATTTACTCCAGCTGAAGATTCCTGCCAGAGAAAGGGTGCCACCACAGAAAAGTTTTCCTGCCCAAGAATTGCCCAGGCTGCAAAAACTACACCTGAAGCCAAAGCTTCCAGACTTTTTTTCCTGGTGGAAAGAGCTGCTGTTCCCTTTTTTCTGCCATGCTCTGCAATGGCCGGTCCCACCTCATGAAAAATTGAATCCAACTGAAGATTCCCACGAGACAAAAGGTGCCACCACAGAAAACTCTTGCTGCCCAAGAAGTGCCCAGGCTGCCCAACAACTGCACCTGAAGCCAAAGGTTCCAGACTTTTATTCCTGGTGAAAAGAGCTGCTGTTCCCTATTTTCTGTCCTGCGCTGCAATGGCTGGTCCCACCTCCCGAAAACTTTACTCCAAATGAAGATTCCTTCCAGAAAAAAGGTGCCACCACAGAAAGCTCTTTGCTGCCCAAGAAGTTCCCAGGCTGCCCCACAAACTGCACCTGAAAACCAAAGGATCCAGACTTATTTTCCTGGTGGGAAAGAGCTGCAATTCCCTTTTTTCAGGCCTGCGCTGAAAGGGCTTGTCCCACCTTTTAAAAAACTGAATCCACCTGAAGATTCCTGCCAGACAAAAGGTGCCACCACAGAAAGGCCTTCCTGCCCAAGAAGTGCCCACGCTACCCAAAAATTTCACCTGAAGCCAAAGCTTCCAGCCTTTTTTTCCTGGTGGAAAGAGCTGCTGTTCCCTTTTTTCAGGCCTGCGCTGCAATGACCGGTCCCACCTCCTGAAAACTTAACTCCAAATGAAGATTCCTGCCAGACAAAAGGTGCCACCACAGAAAACACTTCCTGCCCAAGAAGTGCCCAGGCTGCCGTACAAACTGCACCTGAAACCAAAGGTTCCAGACTTTTTTTCGTGGAGGAAAGAGCTGCTGTTCCATTTTTTCAGCCCTGCGCTGCAATGGCAGGTCCCACCTCCTGGAAAATTGAATCCAAATGAAGATTCCTCCTAGATAAAAGGTGCCACCACAGGAATCTCTTGCTGCCCAAGAAGTGCCCAGGCTGCCCCAACAAACTGCACCTGAAGCCAAAGCTTTCAGATTTTTTTTCCCAGTAGAAAAGAGGTGCTGTTTTTTTTTTTTTTCAGCCCTGAGCTGCAATGGCTTGTCCCATCTCCTGAAAACTTAACTCCAAATGAAGATTCCTGCCAGACAAAAGGTGCCACCACAGAAAACACTTCCTGCCCAGGAAGTACCCAGGCTGCCTCACAAACTGCACCTGAAACCAAAGGATCCAGACTTTTTTTCCTGGAGGAAAGAGCTGCTGTTCCCTTTTTTCAGCCCTGCGCTGCAATGACCAGTCCCACCTCCTGGAAAATTGAATCCAAATGAAGATTCCTCCTAGATAAAAGGTGCCACCACAGGAATCTCTTGCTGCCCAAGAAGTGCCCAGGCTGCCCCACCAACTACACCTCAAAGCCAAAGCTTCCAGCCTTTTTTTCCAGGTGGAACGAGCTGCTATTCCCTTTTTTCAGGCCTGCGCTGCAATGGCCTGTTCCACCTCCTGAAAAATTTAATCCAGATGAAGATTTGTGCCAGACAAAAAGTGCCACCACAGAAAACTCTTCCTGCTCAAGAAGTGCCCAGGCTGCCAAACAACTGCACCTGAAGCCACAGCTTCCAGATTTTTTTTCCTGGTAGAAAAGAGCTGCTGTTCCCTTTTTTCTGCCCTGCTATGCAATGGCCGGTCCCACCTCCTGGGCAATTGAATCCAAATGAAGATTCCTGCCAGACAAAAAGGTACCACCACAGAAAGTTCTTCCTGCCCAAGAAGTGCCCAGGCTACACCACGAACTGCACCTGATGCCAAAGCTTCCAGTGTTTTTTTCCTTAGGGAAAGAGCTGCTGTTCCCTTTTTTCAGCCCAGCGCTACAATGGCCGGTCCCACCTCCTGGAAAATTTACTCCAGCTGAAGATTCCTGCCAGACAAAAGGTGCCACCACAGAAAAGTCTTCCTGCCTAAGAATTGCCCAGGCTGCAAAAACTACACCTGAAGCCAAAGGATCCAGCCTTTTTTTCCTGGTGGAAAGAGCTGCTGTTCCCTTTTTTCTGCCCTGCGCTGCAATGACCGGTCCCACCTCCCGAAAACTTTACTCCAAATGAAGATTCCTGCCAGAGAAAGGGTGCCACCACAGAAAGGTCTTTGCTCCCCAAGAAGTGCCCAGGCTGCCCAACAACTGCACCTGAAGCCAAAGGTTCCAGACTTTTTTTCCTGGAGGAAAGAGCTGCTGTTCCATTTTTTCAGCCCTGCTCGGCAATTGCCGGTCCCACCTCCTGGAAAATTGGATAGAAGTGAAGATTCCTGCCAGACAAAAGGTGCTACCACAGAAAACTTTTTGCTACCCAAGAAGTGCCCAGGCTGCCCCAACAACTACACCTCAAAATCAAAGGTTCCAGACTTTTTTTCCTGGTGGAAAGAGCTGCTGTTCCCTTTTTTCAGCCCTGCACTGCAATGGTCGGTCCCTCCTTTTAAAAAATTCAATCCAAATGAATATTCCTACCAGACAAAAGGTGCCACCACAGAAAGGTCTTCCTGCTCAAGAAGTGCCCAGGCTGCCCCACCAACTGCACCTCAAATCCACAGCTTCCAGCCTTTTTTTCCTGGTGGAAAGAGCTGCTGTTCCCTTTTTTCAGGCCTGCGCTGCAATGGCCGGTCCCACCTCCCGAAAAGTTTACTCCAAATGAAGATTCCTGCCAGAAAAAAAGGTGCCACCGCAGAAAACTCTTCCTTCCCAAGAAGTACCCAGGCTGCCCCACAAACTGCACCTCAAAGCCAAAGCTTCCAGCCTTTTTTTCCAGGTGGAACGAGCTGCTATTCCCTTTTCTCAGGCCTGCGCTGCAATGGCCTGTTCCACCTCCTGAAAAATTTAATCCAGATGAAGATTTGTGCCAGACAAAAGGTGCCACCACAGAAAACTCTTCCTGCTCAAGAAGTGCCCAGGCTGCCCAACAACTGCACCTGAAGCCACAGCTTCCAGATTTTTTTTCCTGGTAGAAAAGAGCTGCTGTTCCCTTTTTTCTGCCCTGCTATGCAATGGCCGGTCCCACCTCCTGGAAAATTGAATCCAAATGAAGATTCCTCCTAGATAAAAGGTGCCACCACAGGAATCTCTTGCTGCCCAAGAAGTGCCCAGGCTGCCCCAACAAACTGCATTTGAAGCCAAAGCTTTCAGATTTTTTTTCCCAATAGAAAAGAGGTGCTGGTTTTTTTTTTTTCAGCCCTGGGCTGCAATGGCTTGTCCCATCTCCTGAAAACTTAACTCCAAATGAAGATTCCTGCCAGACAAAAGGTGCCACCACAGAAAACACTTCCTGCCCAAGAAGTACCCAGGCTGCCTCACAAACTGCACCTGAAACCAAAGGATCCAGACTTTTTTTCCTGGAGGAAAGAGCTGCTCTTCCCTTTTTTCAGCCCAGCGCTGCAATGGCTGGTCCCACCTCCTGGAAAATTTACTCCAGCTGAAGATTCCTGCCAGACAAAAGGTGCCACCACAGAAAAGTTTTCCTGCCCAAGAATTGCCCAGGCTGCAAAAACTACACCTGAAGCCAAAGCTTCCAGACTTTTTTTCCTGGTGGAAAGAGCTGCTGTTCCCTTTTTTCTGCCATGCTCTGCAATGGCCGGTCCCACCTCATGAAAAATTGAATCCAACTGAAGATTCCCACGAGACAAAAGGTGCCACCACAGAAAACTCTTGCTGCCCAAGAAGTGCCCAGGCTGCCCAACAACTGCACCTGAAGCCAAAGGTTCCAGACTTTTTTTCCTGGTGAAAAGAGCTGCTGTTCCCTATTTTCTGCCCTGCGCTGCAATGGCTGGTCCCACCTCCCGAAAACTTTACTCCAAATGAAGATTCCTTCCAGAAAAAAGGTGCCACCACAGAAAGCTCTTTGCTGCCCAAGAAGTCCCCAGGCTGCCCCACAAACTGCACCTGAAAACCAAAGGATCCAGACTTATTTTCCTGGTGGGAAAGAGCTGCAATTCCCTTTTTTCAGGCCTGCGCTGAAAGGGCTTGTCCCACCTTTTAAAAAACTGAATCCACCTGAAGATTCCTGCCAGACAAAAGGTGCCACCACAGAAAGGTCTTCCTGCCCAAGAAGTGCCCACGCTACCCAAAAATTTCACCTGAAGCCAAAGCTTCCAGCCTTTTTTTCCTGGTGGAAAGAGCTGCTGTTCCCTTTTTTCAGGCCTGCGCTGCAATGACCGGTCCCACCTCCTGAAAACTTAACTCCAAATGAAGATTCCTGCCAGACAAAAGGTGCCACCACAGAAAACACTTCCTGCCCAAGAAGTGCCCAGGCTGCCGTACAAACTGCACCTGAAACCAAAGGTTCCAGACTTTTTTTCGTGGAGGAAAGAGCTGCTGTTCCCTTTTTTCAGCCCTGCGCTGCAATGGCAGGTCCCACCTCCTGGAAAATTGAATCCAAATGAAGATTCCTCCTAGATAAAAGGTGCCACCACAGGAATCTCTTGCTGCCCAAGAAGTGCCCAGGCTGCCCCAACAAACTGCACCTGAAGCCAAAGCTTTCAGATTTTTTTTCCCAGTAGAAAAGAGGTGCTGTTTTTTTTTTTTTCAGCCCTGAGCTGCAATGGCTTGTCCCATCTCCTGAAAACTTAACTCCAAATGAAGATTCCTGCCAGACAAAAGGTGCCACCACAGAAAACACTTCCTGCCCAAGAAGTACCCAGGCTGCCTCACAAACTGCACCTGAAACCAAAGGATCCAGACTTTTTTTCCTGGAGGAAAGAGCTGCTGTTCCCTTTTTTCAGCCCTGCGCTGCAATGACCAGTCCCACCTCCTGGAAAATTGAATCCAAATGAAGATTCCTCCTAGATAAAAGGTGCCACCACAGGAATCTCTTGCTGCCCAAGAAGTGCCCAGGCTGCCCCACCAACTACACCTCAAAGCCAAAGCTTCCAGCCTTTTTTTCCAGGTGGAACGAGCTGCTATTCCCTTTTTTCAGGCCTGCGCTGCAATGGCCTGTTCCACCTCCAGAAAAATTTAATCCAGATGAAGATTTGTGCCAGACAAAAGGTGCCACCACAGAAAACTCTTCCTGCTCAAGAAGTGCCCAGGCTGCCCAACAACTGCACCTGAGGCCACAGCTTCCAGATTTTTTTTCCTGGTAGAAAAGAGCTGCTGTTCCCTTTTTTCTGCCCTGCTATGCAATGGCCGGTCCCACCTCCTGGGCAATTGAATCCAAATGAAGATTCCTGCCAGACAAAAAGGTACCACCACAGAAAGTTCTTCCTGCCCAAGAAGTGCCCAGGCTACACCACGAACTGCACCTGATGCCAAAGCTTCCAGTGTTTTTTTCCTTAGGGAAAGAGCTGCTGTTCCCTTTTTTCAGCCCAGCGCTACAATGGCCGGTCCCACCTCCTGGAAAATTTACTCCAGCTGAAGATTCCTGCCAGACAAAAGGTGCCACCACAGAAAAGTCTTCCTGCCTAAGAATTGCCCAGGCTGCAAAAACTACACCTGAAGCCAAAGCTTCCAGACTTTTTTTCCTGGTGGAAAGAGCTGCTGTTCCCTTTTTTCTGCCCTGCGCTGCAATGACCGGTCCCACCTCCCGAAAACTTTACTCCAAATGAAGATTCCTGCCAGAGAAAGGGTGCCACCACAGAAAGGTCTTTGCTCCCCAAGAAGTGCCCAGGCTGCCCAACAACTGCACCTGAAGCCAAAGGTTCCAGACTTTTTTTCCTGGAGGAAAGAGCTGCTGTTCCATTTTTTCAGCCCTGCTCGGCAATTGCCGGTCCCACCTCCTGGAAAATTGGATAGAAGTGAAGATTCCTGCCAGACAAAAGGTGCTACCACAGAAAACTTTTTGCTGCCCAAGAAGTGCCCAGGCTGCCCCAACAACTACACCTCAAAATCAAAGGTTCCAGACTTTTTTTCCTGGTGGAAAGAGCTGCTGTTCCCTTTTTTCAGCCCTGCGCTGCAATGGTCGGTCCCTCCTTTTAAAAAATTCAATCCAAATGAATATTCCTGCCAGACAAAAGGTGCCACCACAGAAAGGTCTTCCTGCTCAAGAAGTGCCCAGGCTGCCCCACCAACTGCACCTCAAATCCACAGCTTCCAGCCTTTTTTTCCTGGTGGAAAGAGCTGCTGTTCCCTTTTTTCAGGCCTGCGCTGCAATGGCCGGTCCCACCTCCCGAAAAGTTTACTCCAAATGAAGATTCCTGCCAGAAAAAAAGGTGCCACCGCAGAAAACTCTTCCTTCCCAAGAAGTACCCAGGCTGCCCCACAAACTGCACCTCAAAGCCAAAGCTTCCAGCCTTTTTTTCCAGGTGGAACGAGCTGCTATTCCCTTTTCTCAGGCCTGCGCTGCAATGGCCTGTTCCACCTCCTGAAAAATTTAATCCAGATGAAGATTTGTGCCAGACAAAAGGTGCCACCACAGAAAACTCTTCCTGCTCAAGAAGTGCCCAGGCTGCCCAACAACTGCACCTGAAGCCACAGCTTCCAGATTTTTTTTCCTGGTAGAAAAGAGCTGCTGTTCCCTTTTTTCTGCCCTGCTATGCAATGGCCGGTCCCACCTCCTGGGCAATTGAATCCAAATGAAGATTCCTCCTAGATAAAAGGTGCCACCACAGGAATCTCTTGCTGCCCAAGAAGTGCCCAGGCTGCCCCAACAAACTGCATTTGAAGCCAAAGCTTTCAGATTTTTTTTCCCAGTAGAAAAGAGGTGCTGGTTTTTTTTTTTTCAGCCCTGAGCTGCAATGGCTTGTCCCATCTCCTGAAAACTTAACTCCAAATGAAGATTCCTGACAGACAAAAGGTGCCACCACAGAAAACACTTCCTGCCCAAGAAGTACCCAGGCTGCCTCACAAACTGCACCTGAAACCAAAGGATCCAGACTTTTTTTCCTGGAGGAAAGAGCTGCTCTTCCCTTTTTTCAGCCCAGCGCTGCAATGGCTGGTCCCACCTCCTGGAAAATTTACTCCAGCTGAAGATTCCTGCCAGACAAAAGGTGCCACCACAGAAAAGTTTTCCTGCCCAAGAATTGCCCAGGCTGCAAAAACTACACCTGAAGCCAAAGCTTCCAGTCTTTTTTTCCTGGTGGAAAGAGCTGCTGTTCCCTTTTTTCTGCCATGCTCTGCAATGGCCGGTCCCACCTCATGAAAAATTGAATCCAACTGAAGATTCCCACGAGACAAAAGGTGCCACCACAGAAAACTCTTGCTGCCCAAGAAGTGCCCAGGCTGCCCAACAACTGCACCTGAAGCCAAAGGTTCCAGACTTTTTTTCCTGGTGAAAAGAGCTGCTGTTCCCTATTTTCTGCCCTGCGCTGCAATGGCTGGTCCCACCTCCCGAAAACTTTACTCCAAATGAAGATTCCTTCCAGAAAAAAGGTGCCACCACAGAAAGCTCTTTGCTGCCCAAGAAGTCCCCAGGCTGCCCCACAAACTGCACCTGAAAACCAAAGGATCCAGACTTATTTTCCTGGTGGGAAAGAGCTGCAATTCCCTTTTTTCAGGCCTGCGCTGAAAGGGCTTGTCCCACCTTTTAAAAAACTGAATCCACCTGAAGATTCCTGCCAGACAAAAGGTGCCACCACAGAAAGGTCTTCCTGCCCAAGAAGTGCCCACGCTACCCAAAAATTTCACCTGAAGCCAAAGCTTCCAGCCTTTTTTTCCTGGTGGAAAGAGCTGCTGTTCCCTTTTTTCAGGCCTGCGCTGCAATGACCGGTCCCACCTCCTGAAAACTTAACTCCAAATGAAGATTCCTGCCAGACAAAAGGTGCCACAACAGAAAACACTTCCTGCCCAAGAAGTGCCCAGGCTGCCGTACAAACTGCACCTGAAACCAAAGGTTCCAGACTTTTTTTCGTGGAGGAAAGAGCTGCTGTTCCCTTTTTTCAGCCCTGCGCTGCAATGGCAGGTCCCACCTCCTGGAAAATTGAATCCAAATGAAGATTCCTCCTAGATAAAAGGTGCCACCACAGGAATCTCTTGCTGCCCAAGAAGTGCCCAGGCTGCCCCAACAAACTGCACCTGAAGCCAAAGCTTTCAGATTTTTTTTCCCAGTAGAAAAGAGGTGCTGGTTTTTTTTTTTTCAGCCCTGAGCTGCAATGGCTTGTCCCATCTCCTGAAAACTTAACTCCAAATGAAGATTCCTGCCAGACAAAAGGTGCCACCACAGAAAACACTTCCTGCCCAAGAAGTACCCAGGCTGCCTCACAAACTGCACCTGAAACCAAAGGATCCAGACTTTTTTTCCTGGAGGAAAGAGCTGCTGTTCCCTTTTTTCAGCCCTGCGCTGCAATGACCAGTCCCACCTCCTGGAAAATTGAATCCAAATGAAGATTCCTCCTAGATAAAAGGTGCCACCACAGGAATCTCTTGCTGCCCAAGAAGTGCCCAGGCTGCCCCACCAACTACACCTCAAAGCCAAAGCTTCCAGCCTTTTTTTCCAGGTAGAACGAGCTGCTATTCCCTTTTTTCAGGCCTGCGCTGCAATGGCCTGTTCCACCTCCAGAAAAATTTAATCCAGATGAAGATTTGTGCCAGACAAAAGGTGCCACCACAGAAAACTCTTCCTGCTCAAGAAGTGCCCAGGCTGCCCAACAACTGCACCTGAGGCCACAGCTTCCAGATTTTTTTTCCTGGTAGAAAAGAGCTGCTGTTCCCTTTTTTCTGCCCTGCTATGCAATGGCCGGTCCCACCTCCTGGGCAATTGAATCCAAATGAAGATTCCTGCCAGACAAAAAGGTACCACCACAGAAAGTTCTTCCTGCCCAAGAAGTGCCCAGGCTACACCACGAACTGCACCTGATGCCAAAGCTTCCAGTGTTTTTTTCCTTAGGGAAAGAGCTGCTGTTCCCTTTTTTCAGCCCAGCGCTGCAATGGCCGGTCCCACCTCCTGGAAAATTTACTCCAGCTGAAGATTCCTGCCAGACAAAAGGTGCCACCACAGAAAAGTCTTCCTGCCTAAGAATTGCCCAGGCTGCAAAAACTACACCTGAAGCCAAAGCTTCCAGACTTTTTTTCCTGGTGGAAAGAGCTGCTGTTCCCTTTTTTCTGCCCTGCGCTGCAATGACCGGTCCCACCTCCCGAAAACTTTACTCCAAATGAAGATTCCTGCCAGAGAAAGGGTGCCACCACAGAAAGGTCTTTGCTCCCCAAGAAGTGCCCAGGCTGCCCAACAACTGCACCTGAAGCCAAAGGTTCCAGACTTTTTTTCCTGGAGGAAAGAGCTGCTGTTCCATTTTTTCAGCCCTGCTTGGCAATTGCCGGTCCCACCTCCTGGAAAATTGGATAGAAGTGAAGATTCCTGCCAGACAAAAGGTGCTACCACAGAAAACTTTTTGCTGCCCAAGAAGTGCCCAGGCTGCCCCAACAACTACACCTCAAAATCAAAGGTTCCAGACTTTTTTTCCTGGTGGAAAGAGCTGCTGTTCCCTTTTTTCAGCCCTGCGCTGCAATGGTCGGTCCCTCCTTTTAAAAAATTCAATCCAAATGAATATTCCTGCCAGACAAAAGGTGCCACCACAGAAAGGTCTTCCTGCTCAAGAAGTGCCCAGGCTGCCCCACCAACTGCACCTCAAATCCACAGCTTCCAGCCTTTTTTTCCTGGTGGAAAGAGCTGCTGTTCCCTTTTTTCAGGCCTGCGCTGCAATGGCCGGTCCCACCTCCCGAAAAGTTTACTCCAAATGAAGATTCCTGCCAGAAAAAAAGGTGCCACCGCAGAAAACTCTTCCTTCCCAAGAAGTACCCAGGCTGCCCCACAAACTGCACCTCAAAGCCAAAGCTTCCAGCCTTTTTTTCCAGGTGGAACGAGCTGCTATTCCCTTTTCTCAGGCCTGCGCTGCAATGGCCTGTTCCACCTCCTGAAAAATTTAATCCAGATGAAGATTTGTGCCAGACAAAAGGTGCCACCACAGAAAACTCTTCCTGCTCAAGAAGTGCCCAGGCTGCCCAACAACTGCACCTGAAGCCACAGCTTCCAGATTTTTTTTCCTGGTAGAAAAGAGCTGCTGTTCCCTTTTTTCTGCCCTGCTATGCAATGGCCGGTCCCACCTCCTGGAAAATTGAATCCAAATGAAGATTCCTCCTAGATAAAAGGTGCCACCACAGGAATCTCTTGCTGCCCAAGAAGTGCCCAGGCTGCCCCAACAAACTGCATTTGAAGCCAAAGCTTTCAGATTTTTTTTCCCAGTAGAAAAGAGGTGCTGTTTTTTTTTTTTTCAGCCCTGAGCTGCAATGGCTTGTCCCATCTCCTGAAAACTTAACTCCAAATGAAGATTCCTGCCAGACAAAAGGTGCCACCACAGAAAACACTTCCTGCCCAAGAAGTACCCAGGCTGCCTCACAAACTGCACCTGAAACCAAAGGATCCAGCCTTTTTTTCCAGGTGGAAAGAGCTGCTGTTCCCTTTTTTCAGCCCAGCGCTGCAATGGCCGGTCCCACCTCCTGGAAAATTTACTCCAGCTGAAGATTCCTGCCAGACAAAAGGTGCCACCACAGAAAAGTTTTCCTGCCCAAGAATTGCCCAGGCTGCAAAAACTACACCTGAAGCCAAAGCTTCCAGACTTTTTTTCCTGGTGGAAAGAGCTGCTGTTCCCTTTTTTCTGCCATGCTCTGCAATGGCCGGTCCCACCTCATGAAAAATTGAATCCAACTGAAGATTCCCACGAGACAAAAGGTGCCACCACAGAAAACTCTTCCTGCTCAAGAAGTGCCCAGGCTGCCCAACAACTGCACCTGAAGCCAAAGGTTCCAGACTTTTTTTCCTGGTGAAAAGAGCTGCTGTTCCCTATTTTCTGCCCTGCGCTGCAATGGCTGGTCCCACCTCCCGAAAACTTTACTCCAAATGAAGATTCCTTCCAGAAAAAAGGTGCCACCACAGAAAGCTCTTTGCTGCCCAAGAAGTCCCCAGGCTGCCCCACAAACTGCACCTGAAAACCAAAGGATCCAGACTTATTTTCCTGGTGGGAAAGAGCTGCAATTCCCTTTTTTCAGGCCTGCGCTGAAAGGGCTTGTCCCACCTTTTAAAAAACTGAATCCACCTGAAGATTCCTGCCAGACAAAAGGTGCCACCACAGAAAGGTCTTCCTGCCAAAGAAGTGCCCACGGTACCCAAAAATTTCACCTGAAGCCAAAGCTTCCAGCCTTTTTTTCCTGGTGGAAAGAGCTGCTGTTCCCTTTTTTCAGGCCTGCGCTGCAATGACCGGTCCCACCTCCTGAAAACTTAACTCCAAATGAAGATTCCTGCCAGACAAAAGGTGCCACCACAGAAAACACTTCCTGCCCAAGAAGTGCCCAGGCTGCCGTACAAACTGCACCTGAAACCAAAGGTTCCAGACTTTTTTTCGTGGAGGAAAGAGCTGCTGTTCCCTTTTTTCAGCCCTGCGCTGCAATGGCAGGTCCCACCTCCTGGAAAATTGAATCCAAATGAAGATTCCTCCTAGATAAAAGGTGCCACCACAGGAATCTCTTGCTGCCCAAGAAGTGCCCAGGCTGCCCCAACAAACTGCACCTGAAGCCAAAGCTTTCAGATTTTTTTTCCCAGTAGAAAAGAGGTGCTGGTTTTTTTTTTTTCAGCCCTGAGCTGCAATGGCTTGTCCCATCTCCTGAAAACTTAACTCCAAATGAAGATTCCTGCCAGACAAAAGGTGCCACCACAGAAAACACTTCCTGCCCAAGAAGTACCCAGGCTGCCTCACAAACTGCACCTGAAACCAAAGGATCCAGACTTTTTTTCCTGGAGGAAAGAGCTGCTGTTCCCTTTTTTCAGCCCTGCGCTGCAATGACCAGTCCCACCTCCTGGAAAATTGAATCCAAATGAAGATTCCTCCTAGATAAAAGGTGCCACCACAGGAATCTCTTGCTGCTCAAGAAGTGCCCAGGCTGCCCCACCAACTACACCTCAAAGCCAAAGCTTCCAGCCTTTTTTTCCAGGTAGAACGAGCTGCTATTCCCTTTTTTCAGGCCTGCGCTGCAATGGCCTGTTCCACCTCCTGAAAAATTTAATCCAGATGAAGATTTGTGCCAGACAAAAGGTGCCACCACAGAAAACTCTTCCTGCTCAAGAAGTGCCCAGGCTGCCCAACAACTGCACCTGAAGCCACAGCTTCCAGATTTTTTTTCCTGGTAGAAAAGAGCTGCTGTTCCCTTTTTTCTGCCCTGCTATGCAATGGCCGGTCCCACCTCCTGGGCAATTGAATCCAAATGAAGATTCCTGCCAGACAAAAAGGTACCACCACAGAAAGTTCTTCCTGCCCAAGAAGTGCCCAGGCTACACCACGAACTGCACCTGATGCCAAAGCTTCCAGTGTTTTTTTCCTTAGGGAAAGAGCTGCTGTTCCCTTTTTTCAGCCCAGCGCTACAATGGCCGGTCCCACCTCCTGGAAAATTTACTCCAGCTGAAGATTCCTGCCAGACAAAAGGTGCCACCACAGAAAAGTCTTCCTGCCTAAGAATTGCCCAGGCTGCAAAAACTACACCTGAAGCCAAAGCTTCCAGACTTTTTTTCCTGGTGGAAAGAGCTGCTGTTCCCTTTTTTCTGCCCTGCGCTGCAATGACCGGTCCCACCTCCCGAAAACTTTACTCCAAATGAAGATTCCTGCCAGAGAAAGGGTGCCACCACAGAAAGGTCTTTGCTCCCCAAGAAGTGCCCAGGCTGCCCAACAACTGCACCTGAAGCCAAAGGTTCCAGACTTTTTTTCCTGGAGGAAAGAGCTGCTGTTCCATTTTTTCAGCCCTGCTCGGCAATTGCCGGTCCCACCTCCTGGAAAATTGGATAGAAGTGAAGATTCCTGCCAGACAAAAGGTGCTACCACAGAAAACTTTTTGCTGCCCAAGAAGTGCCCAGGCTGCCCCAACAACTACACCTCAAAATCAAAGGTTCCAGACTTTTTTTCCTGGTGGAAAGAGCTGCTGTTCCCTTTTTTCAGCCCTGCACTGCAATGGTCGGTCCCTCCTTTTAAAAAATTCAATCCAAATGAATATTCCTGCCAGACAAAAGGTGCCACCACAGAAAGGTCTTCCTGCTCAAGAAGTGCCCAGGCTGCCCCACCAACTGCACCTCAAATCCACAGCTTCCAGCCTTTTTTTCCTGGTGGAAAGAGCTGCTGTTCCCTTTTTTCAGGCCTGCGCTGCAATGGCCGGTCCCACCTCCCGAAAAGTTTACTCCAAATGAAGATTCCTGCCAGAAAAAAAGGTGCCACCGCAGAAAACTCTTCCTTCCCAAGAAGTACCCAGGCTGCCCCACAAACTGCACCTCAAAGCCAAAGCTTCCAGCCTTTTTTTCCAGGTGGAACGAGCTGCTATTCCCTTTTCTCAGGCCTGCGCTGCAATGGCCTGTTCCACCTCCTGAAAAATTTAATCCAGATGAAGATTTGTGCCAGACAAAAGGTGCCACCACAGAAAACTCTTCCTGCTCAAGAAGTGCCCAGGCTGCCCAACAACTGCACCTGAAGCCACAGCTTCCAGATTTTTTTTCCTGGTAGAAAAGAGCTGCTGTTCCCTTTTTTCTGCCCTGCTATGCAATGGCCGGTCCCACCTCCTGGGCAATTGAATCCAAATGAAGATTCCTCCTAGATAAAAGGTGCCACCACAGGAATCTCTTGCTGCCCAAGAAGTGCCCAGGCTGCCCCAACAAACTGCATTTGAAGCCAAAGCTTTCAGATTTTTTTTCCCAGTAGAAAAGAGGTGCTGTTTTTTTTTTTTTCAGCCCTGAGCTGCAATGGCTTGTCCCATCTCCTGAAAACTTAACTCCAAATGAAGATTCCTGCCAGACAAAAGGTGCCACCACAGAAAACACTTCCTGCCCAAGAAGTACCCAGGCTGCCTCACAAACTGCACCTGAAACCAAAGGATCCAGACTTTTTTTCCTGGAGGAAAGAGCTGCTGTTCCCTTTTTTCAGCCCAGCGCTGCAATGGCCGGTCCCACCTCCTGGAAAATTTACTCCAGCTGAAGATTCCTGCCAGACAAAAGGTGCCACCACAGAAAAGTTTTCCTGCCCAAGAATTGCCCAGGCTGCAAAAACTACACCTGAAGCCAAAGCTTCCAGACTTTTTTTCCTGGTGGAAAGAGCTGCTGTTCCCTTTTTTCTGCCATGCTCTGCAATGGCCGGTCCCACCTCATGAAAAATTGAATCCAACTGAAGATTCCCACGAGACAAAAGGTGCCACCACAGAAAACTCTTCCTGCTCAAGAAGTGCCCAGGCTGCCCAACAACTGCACCTGAAGCCAAAGGTTCCAGACTTTTTTTCCTGGTGAAAAGAGCTGCTGTTCCCTATTTTCTGCCCTGCGCTGCAATGGCTGGTCCCACCTCCCGAAAACTTTACTCCAAATGAAGATTCCTTCCAGAAAAAAGGTGCCACCACAGAAAGCTCTTTGCTGCCCAAGAAGTCCCCAGGCTGCCCCACAAACTGCACCTGAAAACCAAAGGATCCAGACTTATTTTCCTGGTGGGAAAGAGCTGCAATTCCCTTTTTTCAGGCCTGCGCTGAAAGGGCTTGTCCCACCTTTTAAAAAACTGAATCCACCTGAAGATTCCTGCCAGACAAAAGGTGCCACCACAGAAAGGTCTTCCTGCCCAAGAAGTGCCCACGCTACCCAAAAATTTCACCTGAAGCCAAAGCTTCCAGCCTTTTTTTCCTGGTGGAAAGAGCTGCTGTTCCCTTTTTTCAGGCCTGCGCTGCAATGACCGGTCCCACCTCCTGAAAACTTAACTCCAAATGAAGATTCCTGCCAGACAAAAGGTGCCACCACAGAAAACACTTCCTGCCCAAGAAGTGCCCAGGCTGCCGTACAAACTGCACCTGAAACCAAAGGTTCCAGACTTTTTTTCGTGGAGGAAAGAGCTGCTGTTCCCTTTTTTCAGCCCTGCGCTGCAATGGCAGGTCCCACCTCCTGGAAAATTGAATCCAAATGAAGATTCCTCCTAGATAAAAGGTGCCACCACAGGAATCTCTTGCTGCCCAAGAAGTGCCCAGGCTGCCCCAACAAACTGCACCTGAAGCCAAAGCTTTCAGATTTTTTTTCCCAGT
The DNA here is from genome assembly GCF_025592945.1 of Manacus candei. Classification (NCBI taxonomy): domain Eukaryota; kingdom Metazoa; phylum Chordata; class Aves; order Passeriformes; family Pipridae; genus Manacus; species Manacus candei. Next base: position 56,542 of record NW_026138186.1, read on the forward strand.
AGAAAAGAGGTGCTGTTTTTTTTTTTTTCAGCCCTGAGCTGCAATGGCTTGTCCCATCTCCTGAAAACTTAACTCCAAATGAAGATTCCTGCCAGACAAAAGGTGCCACCACAGAAAACACTTCCTGCCCAAGAAGTACCCAGGCTGCCTCACAAACTGCACCTGAAACCAAAGGATCCAGACTTTTTTTCCTGGAGGAAAGAGCTGCTGTTCCCTTTTTTCAGCCCTGCGCTGCAATGACCAGTCCCACCTCCTGGAAAATTGAATCCAAATGAAGATTTCTCCTAGATAAAAGGTGCCACCACAGGAATCTCTTGCTGCCCAAGAAGTGCCCAGGCTGCCCCACCAACTACACCTCAAAACCAAAGCTTCCAGCCTTTTTTTCCAGGTGGAACGAGCTGCTATTCCCTTTTTTCAGGCCTGCGCTGCAATGGCCTGTTCCACCTCCTGAAAAATTTAATCCAGATGAAGATTTGTGCCAGACAAAAGGTGCCACCACAGAATACTCTTCCTGCTCAAGAAGTGCCCAGGCTGCCCCAAAAACTGCACCTGAAGCCACAGCTTCCAGATTTTTTTTCCTGGTAGAAAAGAGCTGCTGTTCCCTTTTTTCTGCCCTGCTATGCAATGGCCGGTCCCACCTCCTGGGCAATTGAATCCAAATGAAGATTCCTGCCAGACAAAAAGGTACCACCACAGAAAGTTCTTCCTGCCCAAGAAGTGCCCAGGCTACACCACGAACTGCACCTGATGCCAAAGCTTCCAGTGTTTTTTTCCTTAGGGAAAGAGCTGCTGTTCCCTTTTTTCAGCCCAGCGCTACAATGGCCGGTCCCACCTCCTGGAAAATTTACTCCAGCTGAAGATTCCTGCCAGACAAAAGGTGCCACCACAGAAAAGTCTTCCTGCCTAAGAATTGCCCAGGCTGCAAAAACTACACCTGAAGCCAAAGCTTCCAGACTTTTTTTCCTGGTGGAAAGAGCTGCTGTTCCCTTTTTTCTGCCCTGCGCTGCAATGACCGGTCCCACCTCCCGAAAACTTTACTCCAAATGAAGATTCCTGCCAGAGAAAGGGTGCCACCACAGAAAGGTCTTTGCTCCCCAAGAAGTGCCCAGGCTGCCCAACAACTGCACCTGAAGCCAAAGGTTCCAGACTTTTTTTCCTGGAGGAAAGAGCTGCTGTTCCATTTTTTCAGCCCTGCTCGGCAATTGCCGGTCCCACCTCCTGGAAAATTGGATAGAAGTGAAGATTCCTGCCAGACAAAAGGTGCTACCACAGAAAACTTTTTGCTGCCCAAGAAGTGCCCAGGCTGCCCCAACAACTACACCTCAAAATCAAAGGTTCCAGACTTTTTTTCCTGGTGGAAAGAGCTGCTGTTCCCTTTTTTCAGCCCTGCACTGCAATGGTCGGTCCCTCCTTTTAAAAAATTCAATCCAAATGAATATTCCTGCCAGACAAAAGGTGCCACCACAGAAAGGTCTTCCTGCTCAAGAAGTGCCCAGGCTGCCCCACCAACTGCACCTCAAATCCACAGCTTCCAGCCTTTTTTTCCTGGTGGAAAGAGCTGCTGTTCCCTTTTTTCAGGCCTGCGCTGCAATGGCCGGTCCCACCTCCCGAAAAGTTTACTCCAAATGAAGATTCCTGCCAGAAAAAAAGGTGCCACCGCAGAAAACTCTTCCTTCCCAAGAAGTACCCAGGCTGCCCCACAAACTGCACCTCAAAGCCAAAGCTTCCAGCCTTTTTTTCCAGGTGGAACGAGCTGCTATTCCCTTTTCTCAGGCCTGCGCTGCAATGGCCTGTTCCACCTCCTGAAAAATTTAATCCAGATGAAGATTTGTGCCAGACAAAAGGTGCCACCACAGAAAACTCTTCCTGCTCAAGAAGTGCCCAGGCTGCCCAACAACTGCACCTGAAGCCACAGCTTCCAGATTTTTTTTTCTGGTAGAAAAGAGCTGCTGTTCCCTTTTTTCTGCCCTGCTATGCAATGGCCGGTCCCACCTCCTGGAAAATTGAATCCAAATGAAGATTCCTCCTAGATAAAAGGTGCCACCACAGGAATCTCTTGCTGCCCAAGAAGTGCCCAGGCTGCCCCAACAAACTGCATTTGAAGCCAAAGCTTTCAGATTTTTTTTCCCAGTAGAAAAGAGGTGCTGTTTTTTTTTTTTTCAGCCCTGAGCTGCAATGGCTTGTCCCATCTCCTGAAAACTTAACTCCAAATGAAGATTCCTGCCAGACAAAAGGTGCCACCACAGAAAACACTTCCTGCCCAAGAAGTACCCAGGCTGCCTCACAAACTGCACCTGAAACCAAAGGATCCAGACTTTTTTTCCTGGAGGAAAGAGCTGCTGTTCCCTTTTTTCAGCCCAGCGCTGCAATGGCCGGTCCCACCTCCTGGAAAATTTACTCCAGCTGAAGATTCCTGCCAGACAAAAGGTGCCACCACAGAAAAGTTTTCCTGCCCAAGAATTGCCCAGGCTGCAAAAACTACACCTGAAGCCAAAGCTTCCAGACTTTTTTTCCTGGTGGAAAGAGCTGCTGTTCCCTTTTTTCTGCCATGCTCTGCAATGGCCGGTCCCACCTCATGAAAAATTGAATCCAACTGAAGATTCCCACGAGACAAAAGGTGCCACCACAGAAAACTCTTCCTGCTCAAGAAGTGCCCAGGCTGCCCAACAACTGCACCTGAAGCCAAAGGTTCCAGACTTTTTTTCCTGGTGAAAAGAGCTGCTGTTCCCTATTTTCTGCCCTGCGCTGCAATGGCTGGTCCCACCTCCCGAAAACTTTACTCCAAATGAAGATTCCTTCCAGAAAAAAGGTGCCACCACAGAAAGCTCTTTGCTGCCCAAGAAGTCCCCAGGCTGCCCCACAAACTGCACCTGAAAACCAAAGGATCCAGACTTATTTTCCTGGTGGGAAAGAGCTGCAATTCCCTTTTTTCAGGCCTGCGCTGAAAGGGCTTGTCCCACCTTTTAAAAAACTGAATCCACCTGAAGATTCCTGCCAGACAAAAGGTGCCACCACAGAAAGGTCTTCCTGCCAAAGAAGTGCCCACGCTACCCAAAAATTTCACCTGAAGCCAAAGCTTCCAGCCTTTTTTTCCTGGTGGAAAGAGCTGCTGTTCCCTTTTTTCAGGCCTGCGCTGCAATGACCGGTCCCACCTCCTGAAAACTTAACTCCAAATGAAGATTCCTGCCAGACAAAAGGTGCCACCACAGAAAACACTTCCTGCCCAAGAAGTGCCCAGGCTGCCGTACAAACTGCACCTGAAACCAAAGGTTCCAGACTTTTTTTCGTGGAGGAAAGAGCTGCTGTTCCCTTTTTTCAGCCCTGCGCTGCAATGGCAGGTCCCACCTCCTGGAAAATTGAATCCAAATGAAGATTCCTCCTAGATAAAAGGTGCCACCACAGGAATCTCTTGCTGCCCAAGAAGTGCCCAGGCTGCCCCAACAAACTGCACCTGAAGCCAAAGCTTTCAGATTTTTTTTCCCAGTAGAAAAGAGGTGCTGGTTTTTTTTTTTTCAGCCCTGAGCTGCAATGGCTTGTCCCATCTCCTGAAAACTTAACTCCAAATGAAGATTCCTGCCAGACAAAAGGTGCCACCACGGAAAACACTTCCTGCCCAAGAAGTACCCAGGCTGCCTCACAAACTGCACCTGAAACCAAAGGATCCAGACTTTTTTTCCTGGAGGAAAGAGCTGCTGTTCCCTTTTTTCAGCCCTGCGCTGCAATGACCAGTCCCACCTCCTGGAAAATTGAATCCAAATGAAGATTCCTCCTAGATAAAAGGTGCCACCACAGGAATCTCTTGCTGCTCAAGAAGTGCCCAGGCTGCCCCACCAACTACACCTCAAAGCCAAAGCTTCCAGCCTTTTTTTCCAGGTAGAACGAGCTGCTATTCCCTTTTTTCAGGCCTGCGCTGCAATGGCCTGTTCCACCTCCTGAAAAATTTAATCCAGATGAAGATTTGTGCCAGACAAAAGGTGCCACCACAGAAAACTCTTCCTGCTCAAGAAGTGCCCAGGCTGCCCAACAACTGCACCTGAAGCCACAGCTTCCAGATTTTTTTTCCTGGTAGAAAAGAGCTGCTGTTCCCTTTTTTCTGCCCTGCTATGCAATGGCCGGTCCCACCTCCTGGGCAATTGAATCCAAATGAAGATTCCTGCCAGACAAAAAGGTACCACCACAGAAAGTTCTTCCTGCCCAAGAAGTGCCCAGGCTACACCACGAACTGCACCTGATGCCAAAGCTTCCAGTGTTTTTTTCCTTAGGGAAAGAGCTGCTGTTCCCTTTTTTCAGCCCAGCGCTACAATGGCCGGTCCCACCTCCTGGAAAATTTACTCCAGCTGAAGATTCCTGCCAGACAAAAGGTGCCACCACAGAAAAGTCTTCCTGCCTAAGAATTGCCCAGGCTGCAAAAACTACACCTGAAGCCAAAGCTTCCAGACTTTTTTTCCTGGTGGAAAGAGCTGCTGTTCCCTTTTTTCTGCCCTGCGCTGCAATGACCGGTCCCACCTCCCGAAAACTTTACTCCAAATGAAGATTCCTGCCAGAGAAAGGGTGCCACCACAGAAAGGTCTTTGCTCCCCAAGAAGTGCCCAGGCTGCCCAACAACTGCACCTGAAGCCAAAGGTTCCAGACTTTTTTTCCTGGTGAAAAGAGCTGCTGTTCCCTATTTTCTGCCCTGCGCTGCAATGGCTGGTCCCACCTCCCGAAAACTTTACTCCAAATGAAGATTCCTTCCAGAAAAAAGGTGCCACCACAGAAAGCTCTTTGCTGCCCAAGAAGTCCCCAGGCTGCCCCACAAACTGCACCTGAAAACCAAAGGATCCAGACTTATTTTCCTGGTGGGAAAGAGCTGCAATTCCCTTTTTTCAGGCCTGCGCTGAAAGGGCTTGTCCCACCTTTTAAAAAACTGAATCCACCTGAAGATTCCTGCCAGACAAAAGGTGCCACCACAGAAAGGTCTTCCTGCCAAAGAAGTGCCCACGCTACCCAAAAATTTCACCTGAAGCCAAAGCTTCCAGCCTTTTTTTCCTGGTGGAAAGAGCTGCTGTTCCCTTTTTTCAGGCCTGCGCTGCAATGACCGGTCCCACCTCCTGAAAACTTAACTCCAAATGAAGATTCCTGCCAGACAAAAGGTGCCACCACAGAAAACACTTCCTGCCCAAGAAGTGCCCAGGCTGCCGTACAAACTGCACCTGAAACCAAAGGTTCCAGACTTTTTTTCGTGGAGGAAAGAGCTGCTGTTCCCTTTTTTCAGCCCTGCGCTGCAATGGCAGGTCCCACCTCCTGGAAAATTGAATCCAAATGAAGATTCCTCCTAGATAAAAGGTGCCACCACAGGAATCTCTTGCTGCCCAAGAAGTGCCCAGGCTGCCCCAACAAACTGCACCTGAAGCCAAAGCTTTCAGATTTTTTTTCCCAGTAGAAAAGAGGTGCTGTTTTTTTTTTTTTCAGCCCTGAGCTGCAATGGCTTGTCCCATCTCCTGAAAACTTAACTCCAAATGAAGATTCCTGCCAGACAAAAGGTGCCACCACGGAAAACACTTCCTGCCCAAGAAGTACCCAGGCTGCCTCACAAACTGCACCTGAAACCAAAGGATCCAGACTTTTTTTCCTGGAGGAAAGAGCTGCTGTTCCCTTTTTTCAGCCCTGCGCTGCAATGACCAGTCCCACCTCCTGGAAAATTGAATCCAAATGAAGATTCCTCCTAGATAAAAGGTGCCACCACAGGAATCTCTTGCTGCTCAAGAAGTGCCCAGGCTGCCCCACCAACTACACCTCAAAGCCAAAGCTTCCAGCCTTTTTTTCCAGGTAGAACGAGCTGCTATTCCCTTTTTTCAGGCCTGCGCTGCAATGGCCTGTTCCACCTCCTGAAAAATTTAATCCAGATGAAGATTTGTGCCAGACAAAAGGTGCCACCACAGAAAACTCTTCCTGCTCAAGAAGTGCCCAGGCTGCCCAACAACTGCACCTGAAGCCACAGCTTCCAGATTTTTTTTCCTGGTAGAAAAGAGCTGCTGTTCCCTTTTTTCTGCCCTGCTATGCAATGGCCGGTCCCACCTCCTGGGCAATTGAATCCAAATGAAGATTCCTGCCAGACAAAAAGGTACCACCACAGAAAGTTCTTCCTGCCCAAGAAGTGCCCAGGCTACACCACGAACTGCACCTGATGCCAAAGCTTCCAGTGTTTTTTTCCTTAGGGAAAGAGCTGCTGTTCCCTTTTTTCAGCCCAGCGCTACAATGGCCGGTCCCACCTCCTGGAAAATTTACTCCAGCTGAAGATTCCTGCCAGACAAAAGGTGCCACCACAGAAAAGTCTTCCTGCCTAAGAATTGCCCAGGCTGCAAAAACTACACCTGAAGCCAAAGCTTCCAGACTTTTTTTCCTGGTGGAAAGAGCTGCTGTTCCCTTTTTTCTGCCCTGCGCTGCAATGACCGGTCCCACCTCCCGAAAACTTTACTCCAAATGAAGATTCCTGCCAGAGAAAGGGTGCCACCACAGAAAGGTCTTTGCTCCCCAAGAAGTGCCCAGGCTGCCCAACAACTGCACCTGAAGCCAAAGGTTCCAGACTTTTTTTCCTGGAGGAAAGAGCTGCTGTTCCATTTTTTCAGCCCTGCTCGGCAATTGCCGGTCCCACCTCCTGGAAAATTGGATAGAAGTGAAGATTCCTGCCAGACAAAAGGTGCTACCACAGAAAACTTTTTGCTGCCCAAGAAGTGCCCAGGCTGCCCCAACAACTACACCTCAAAATCAAAGGTTCCAGACTTTTTTTCCTGGTGGAAAGAGCTGCTGTTCCCTTTTTTCAGCCCTGCACTGCAATGGTCGGTCCCTCCTTTTAAAAAATTCAATCCAAATGAATATTCCTGCCAGACAAAAGGTGCCACCACAGAAAGGTCTTCCTGCTCAAGAAGTGCCCAGGCTGCCCCACCAACTGCACCTCAAATCCACAGCTTCCAGCCTTTTTTTCCTGGTGGAAAGAGCTGCTGTTCCCTTTTTTCAGGCCTGCGCTGCAATGGCCGGTCCCACCTCCCGAAAAGTTTACTCCAAATGAAGATTCCTGCCAGAAAAAAAGGTGCCACCGCAGAAAACTCTTCCTTCCCAAGAAGTACCCAGGCTGCCCCACAAACTGCACCTCAAAGCCAAAGCTTCCAGCCTTTTTTTCCAGGTGGAACGAGCTGCTATTCCCTTTTCTCAGGCCTGCGCTGCAATGGCCTGTTCCACCTCCTGAAAAATTTAATCCAGATGAAGATTTGTGCCAGACAAAAGGTGCCACCACAGAAAACTCTTCCTGCTCAAGAAGTGCCCAGGCTGCCCAACAACTGCACCTGAAGCCACAGCTTCCAGATTTTTTTTCCTGGTAGAAAAGAGCTGCTGTTCCCTTTTTTCTGCCCTGCTATGCAATGGCCGGTCCCACCTCCTGGGCAATTGAATCCAAATGAAGATTCCTCCTAGATAAAAGGTGCCACCACAGGAATCTCTTGCTGCCCAAGAAGTGCCCAGGCTGCCCCAACAAACTGCATTTGAAGCCAAAGCTTTCAGATTTTTTTTCCCAGTAGAAAAGAGGTGCTGTTTTTTTTTTTTTCAGCCCTGAGCTGCAATGGCTTGTCCCATCTCCTGAAAACTTAACTCCAAATGAAGATTCCTGCCAGACAAAAGGTGCCACCACAGAAAACACTTCCTGCCCAAGAAGTACCCAGGCTGCCTCACAAACTGCACCTGAAACCAAAGGATCCAGACTTTTTTTCCTGGAGGAAAGAGCTGCTGTTCCCTTTTTTCAGCCCAGCGCTGCAATGGCCGGTCCCACCTCCTGGAAAATTTACTCCAGCTGAAGATTCCTGCCAGACAAAAGGTGCCACCACAGAAAAGTTTTCCTGCCCAAGAATTGCCCAGGCTGCAAAAACTACACCTGAAGCCAAAGCTTCCAGACTTTTTTTCCTGGTGGAAAGAGCTGCTGTTCCCTTTTTTCTGCCATGCTCTGCAATGGCCGGTCCCACCTCATGAAAAATTGAATCCAACTGAAGATTCCCACGAGACAAAAGGTGCCACCACAGAAAACTCTTCCTGCTCAAGAAGTGCCCAGGCTGCCCAACAACTGCACCTGAAGCCAAAGGTTCCAGACTTTTTTTCCTGGTGAAAAGAGCTGCTGTTCCCTATTTTCTGCCCTGCGCTGCAATGGCTGGTCCCACCTCCCGAAAACTTTACTCCAAATGAAGATTCCTTCCAGAAAAAAGGTGCCACCACAGAAAGCTCTTTGCTGCCCAAGAAGTCCCCAGGCTGCCCCACAAACTGCACCTGAAAACCAAAGGATCCAGACTTATTTTCCTGGTGGGAAAGAGCTGCAATTCCCTTTTTTCAGGCCTGCGCTGAAAGGGCTTGTCCCACCTTTTAAAAAACTGAATCCACCTGAAGATTCCTGCCAGACAAAAGGTGCCACCACAGAAAGGTCTTCCTGCCAAAGAAGTGCCCACGCTACCCAAAAATTTCACCTGAAGCCAAAGCTTCCAGCCTTTTTTTCCTGGTGGAAAGAGCTGCTGTTCCCTTTTTTCAGGCCTGCGCTGCAATGACCGGTCCCACCTCCTGAAAACTTAACTCCAAATGAAGATTCCTGCCAGACAAAAGGTGCCACCACAGAAAACACTTCCTGCCCAAGAAGTGCCCAGGCTGCCGTACAAACTGCACCTGAAACCAAAGGTTCCAGACTTTTTTTCGTGGAGGAAAGAGCTGCTGTTCCCTTTTTTCAGCCCTGCGCTGCAATGGCAGGTCCCACCTCCTGGAAAATTGAATCCAAATGAAGATTCCTCCTAGATAAAAGGTGCCACCACAGGAATCTCTTGCTGCCCAAGAAGTGCCCAGGCTGCCCCAACAAACTGCACCTGAAGCCAAAGCTTTCAGATTTTTTTTCCCAGTAGAAAAGAGGTGCTGTTTTTTTTTTTTTTCAGCCCTGAGCTGCAATGGCTTGTCCCATCTCCTGAAAACTTAACTCCAAATGAAGATTCCTGCCAGACAAAAGGTGCCACCACAGAAAACACTTCCTGCCCAAGAAGTACCCAGGCTGCCTCACAAACTGCACCTGAAACCAAAGGATCCAGACTTTTTTTCCTGGAGGAAAGAGCTGCTGTTCCCTTTTTTCAGCCCTGCGCTGCAATGACCAGTCCCACCTCCTGGAAAATTGAATCCAAATGAAGATTCCTCCTAGATAAAAGGTGCCACCACAGGAATCTCTTGCTGCTCAAGAAGTGCCCAGGCTGCCCCACCAACTACACCTCAAAGCCAAAGCTTCCAGCCTTTTTTTCCAGGTAGAACGAGCTGCTATTCCCTTTTTTCAGGCCTGCGCTGCAATGGCCTGTTCCACCTCCAGAAAAATTTAATCCAGATGAAGATTTGTGCCAGACAAAAGGTGCCACCACAGAAAACTCTTCCTGCTCAAGAAGTGCCCAGGCTGCCCAACAACTGCACCTGAAGCCACAGCTTCCAGATTTTTTTTCCTGGTAGAAAAGAGCTGCTGTTCCCTTTTTTCTGCCCTGCTATGCAATGGCCGGTCCCACCTCCTGGGCAATTGAATCCAAATGAAGATTCCTGCCAGACAAAAAGGTACCACCACAGAAAGTTCTTCCTGCCCAAGAAGTGCCCAGGCTACACCACGAACTGCACCTGATGCCAAAGCTTCCAGTGTTTTTTTCCTTAGGGAAAGAGCTGCTGTTCCCTTTTTTCAGCCCAGCGCTACAATGGCCGGTCCCACCTCCTGGAAAATTTACTCCAGCTGAAGATTCCTGCCAGACAAAAGGTGCCACCACAGAAAAGTCTTCCTGCCTAAGAATTGCCCAGGCTGCAAAAACTACACCTGAAGCCAAAGCTTCCAGACTTTTTTTCCTGGTGGAAAGAGCTGCTGTTCCCTTTTTTCTGCCCTGCGCTGCAATGACCGGTCCCACCTCCCGAAAACTTTACTCCAAATGAAGATTCCTGCCAGAGAAAGGGTGCCACCACAGAAAGGTCTTTGCTCCCCAAGAAGTGCCCAGGCTGCCCAACAACTGCACCTGAAGCCAAAGGTTCCAGACTTTTTTTCCTGGAGGAAAGAGCTGCTGTTCCATTTTTTCAGCCCTGCTCGGCAATTGCCGGTCCCACCTCCTGGAAAATTGGATAGAAGTGAAGATTCCTGCCAGACAAAAGGTGCTACCACAGAAAACTTTTTGCTGCCCAAGAAGTGCCCAGGCTGCCCCAACAACTACACCTCAAAATCAAAGGTTCCAGACTTTTTTTCCTGGTGGAAAGAGCTGCTGTTCCCTTTTTTCAGCCCTGCGCTGCAATGGTCGGTCCCTCCTTTTAAAAAATTCAATCCAAATGAATATTCCTGCCAGACAAAAGGTGCCACCACAGAAAGGTCTTCCTGCTCAAGAAGTGCCCAGGCTGCCCCACCAACTGCACCTCAAATCCACAGCTTCCAGCCTTCTTTTCCTGGTGGAAAGAGCTGCTGTTCCCCTTTTTCAGGCCTGCGCTGCAATGGCCGGTCCCACCTCCCGAAAAGTTTACTCCAAATGAAGATTCCTGCCAGAAAAAAAGGTGCCACCGCAGAAAACTCTTCCTTCCCAAGAAGTACCCAGGCTGCCCCACAAACTGCACCTCAAAGCCAAAGCTTCCAGCCTTTTTTTCCAGGTGGAACGAGCTGCTATTCCCTTTTCTCAGGCCTGCGCTGCAATGGCCTGTTCCACCTCCTGAAAAATTTAATCCAGATGAAGATTTGTGCCAGACAAAAGGTGCCACCACAGAAAACTCTTCCTGCTCAAGAAGTGCCCAGGCTGCCCAACAACTGCACCTGAAGCCACAGCTTCCAGATTTTTTTTCCTGGTAGAAAAGAGCTGCTGTTCCCTTTTTTCTGCCCTGCTATGCAATGGCCGGTCCCACCTCCTGGGCAATTGAATCCAAATGAAGATTCCTCCTAGATAAAAGGTGCCACCACAGGAATCTCTTGCTGCCCAAGAAGTGCCCAGGCTGCCCCAACAAACTGCATTTGAAGCCAAAGCTTTCAGATTTTTTTTCCCAGTAGAAAAGAGGTGCTGGTTTTTTTTTTTTCAGCCCTGGGCTGCAATGGCTTGTCCCATCTCCTGAAAACTTAACTCCAAATGAAGATTCCTGCCAGACAAAAGGTGCCACCACAGAAAACACTTCCTGCCCAAGAAGTACCCAGGCTGCCTCACAAACTGCACCTGAAACCAAAGGATCCAGACTTTTTTTCCTGGAGGAAAGAGCTGCTCTTCCCTTTTTTTCAGCCCAGCGCTGCAATGGCTGGTCCCACCTCCTGGAAAATTTACTCCAGCTGAAGATTCCTGCCAGACAAAAGGTGCCACCACAGAAAAGTTTTCCTGCCCAAGAATTGCCCAGGCTGCAAAAACTACACCTGAAGCCAAAGCTTCCAGACTTTTTTTCCTGGTGGAAAGAGCTGCTGTTCCCTATTTTCTGCCCTGCGCTGCAATGGCTGGTCCCACCTCCCGAAAACTTTACTCCAAATGAAGATTCCTTCCAGAAAAAAGGTGCCACCACAGAAAGCTCTTTGCTGCCCAAGAAGTCCCCAGGCTGCCCCACAAACTGCACCTGAAAACCAAAGGATCCAGACTTATTTTCCTGGTGGGAAAGAGCTGCAATTCCCTTTTTTCAGGCCTGCGCTGAAAGGGCTTGTCCCACCTTTTAAAAAACTGAATCCACCTGAAGATTCCTGCCAGACAAAAGGTGCCACCACAGAAAGGTCTTCCTGCCCAAGAAGTGCCCAAGCTACCCAAAAATTTCACCTGAAGCCAAAGCTTCCAGCCTTTTTTTCCTGGTGGAAAGAGCTGCTGTTCCCTTTTTTCAGGCCTGCGCTGCAATGACCGGTCCCACCTCCTGAAAACTTAACTCCAAATAAAGATTCCTGCCAGACAAAAGGTGCCACCACAGAAAACACTTCCTGCCCAAGAAGTGCCCAGGCTGCCGTACAAACTGCACCTGAAACCAAAGGTTCCAGACTTTTTTTCGTGGAGGAAAGAGCTGCTGTTCCCTTTTTTCAGCCCTGCGCTGCAATGGCCGGTCCCACCTCCTGGAAAATTGAATCCAAATGAAGATTCCTCCTAGATAAAAGGTGCCACCACAGGAATCTCTTGCTGCCCAAGAAGTGCCCAGGCTGCCCCAACAAACTGCACCTGAAGCCAAAGCTTTCAGATTTTTTTTCCCAGTAGAAAAGAGGTGCTGTTTTTTTTTTTTCAGCTCTGAGCTGCAATGGCTTGTCCCATCTCCTGAAAACTTAACTCCAAATGAAGATTCCTGCCAGACAAAAGGTGCCACCACGGAAAACACTTCCTGCCCAAGAAGTACCCAGGCTGCCTCACAAACTGCACCTGAAACCAAAGGATCCAGACTTTTTTTCCTGGAGGAAAGAGCTGCTGTTCCCTTTTTTCAGCCCTGCGCTGCAATGACCAGTCCCACCTCCTGGAAAATTGAATCCAAATGAAGATTCCTCCTAGATAAAAGGTGCCACCACAGGAATCTCTTGCTGCTCAAGAAGTGCCCAGGCTGCCCCACCAACTACACCTCAAAGCCAAAGCTTCCAGCCTTTTTTTCCAGGTAGAACGAGCTGCTATTCCCTTTTTTCAGGCCTGCGCTGCAATGGCCTGTTCCACCTCCAGAAAAATTTAATCCAGATGAAGATTTGTGCCAGACAAAAGGTGCCACCACAGAAAACTCTTCCTGCTCAAGAAGTGCCCAGGCTGCCCAACAACTGCACCTGAAGCCACAGCTTCCAGATTTTTTTTCCTGGTAGAAAAGAGCTGCTGTTCCCTTTTTTCTGCCCTGCTATGCAATGGCCGGTCCCACCTCCTGGGCAATTGAATCCAAATGAAGATTCCTGCCAGACAAAAAGGTACCACCACAGAAAGTTCTTCCTGCCCAAGAAGTGCCCAGGCTACACCACGAACTGCACCTGATGCCAAAGCTTCCAGTGTTTTTTTCCTTAGGGAAAGAGCTGCTGTTCCCTTTTTTCAGCCCAGCGCTACAATGGCCGGTCCCACCTCCTGGAAAATTTACTCCAGCTGAAGATTCCTGCCAGACAAAAGGTGCCACCACAGAAAAGTCTTCCTGCCTAAGAATTGCCCAGGCTGCAAAAACTACACCTGAAGCCAAAGCTTCCAGACTTTTTTTCCTGGTGGAAAGAGCTGCTGTTCCCTTTTTTCTGCCCTGCGCTGCAATGACCGGTCCCACCTCCCGAAAACTTTACTCCAAATGAAGATTCCTGCCAGAGAAAGGGTGCCACCACAGAAAGGTCTTTGCTCCCCAAGAAGTGCCCAGGCTGCCCAACAACTGCACCTGAAGCCAAAGGTTCCAGACTTTTTTTCCTGGTGGAAAGAGCTGCTGTTCCCTTTTTTCAGCCCTGCGCTGCAATGGCAGGTCCCACCTCCTGGAAAATTGAATCCAAATGAAGATTCCTCCTAGATAAAAGGTGCCACCACAGGAATCTCTTGCTGCCCAAGAAGTGCCCAGGCTGCCCCACCAACTACACCTCAAAGCCAAAGCTTCCAGCCTTTTTTTCCAGGTGGAACGAGCTGCTATTCCCTTTTCTCAGGCCTGCGCTGCAATGGCCTGTTCCACCTCCTGAAAAATTTAATCCAGATGAAGATTTGTGCCAGACAAAAGGTGCCACCACAGAAAACTCTTCCTGCTCAAGAAGTGCCCAGGCTGCCCAACAACTGCACCTGAAGCCACAGCTTCCAGATTTTTTTTCCTGGTAGAAAAGAGCTGCTGTTCCCTTTGTTCTGCCCTGCTATGCAATGGCCGGTCCCACCTCCTGGGCAATTGAATCCAAATGAAGATTCCTGCCAGACAAAAAGGTACCACCACAGAAAGTTCTTCCTGCCCAAGAAGTGCCCAGGCTACACCACGAACTGCACCTGATGCCAAAGCTTCCAGTGTTTTTTTCCTTAGGGAAAGAGCTGCTGTTCCCTTTTTTCAGCCCAGCGCTACAATGGCCGGTCCCACCTCCTGGAAAATTTACTCCAGCTGAAGATTCCTGCCAGACAAAAGGTGCCACCACAGAAAAGTCTTCCTGCCTAAGAATTGCCCAGGCTGCAAAAACTACACCTGAAGCCAAAGCTTCCAGACTTTTTTTCCTGGTGGAAAGAGCTGCTGTTCCCTTTTTTCTGCCCTGCGCTGCAATGACCGGTCCCACCTCCCGAAAACTTTACTCCAAATGAAGATTCCTGCCAGAGAAAGGGTGCCACCACAGAAAGGTCTTTGCTCCCCAAGAAGTGCCCAGGCTGCCCAACAACTGCACCTGAAGCCAAAGGTTCCAGACTTTTTTTCCTGGAGGAAAGAGCTGCTGTTCCATTTTTTCAGCCCTGCTCGGCAATTGCCGGTCCCACCTCCTGGAAAATTGGATAGAAGTGAAGATTCCTGCCAGACAAAAGGTGCTACCACAGAAAACTTTTTGCTGCCCAAGAAGTGCCCAGGCTGCCCCAACAACTACACCTCAAAATCAAAGGTTCCAGACTTTTTTTCCTGGTGGAAAGAGCTGCTGTTCCCTTTTTTCAGCCCTGCACTGCAATGGTCGGTCCCTCCTTTTAAAAAATTCAATCCAAATGAATATTCCTGCCAGACAAAAGGTGCCACCACAGAAAGGTCTTCCTGCTCAAGAAGTGCCCAGGCTGCCCCACCAACTGCACCTCAAATCCACAGCTTCCAGCCTTTTTTTCCTGGTGGAAAGAGCTGCTGTTCCCTTTTTTCAGGCCTGCGCTGCAATGGCCGGTCCCACCTCCCGAAAAGTTTACTCCAAATGAAGATTCCTGCCAGAAAAAAAGGTGCCACCGCAGAAAACTCTTCCTGCCCAAGAAGTACCCAGGCTGCCCCACAAACTGCACCTCAAAGCCAAAGCTTCCAGCCTTTTTTTCCAGGTGGAACGAGCTGCTATTCCCTTTTCTCAGGCCTGCGCTGCAATGGCCTGTTCCACCTCCTGAAAAATTTAATCCAGATGAAGATTTGTGCCAGACAAAAGGTGCCACCACAGAAAACTCTTCCTGCTCAAGAAGTGCCCAGGCTGCCCAACAACTGCACCTGAAGCCACAGCTTCCAGATTTTTTTTCCTGGTAGAAAAGAGCTGCTGTTCCCTTTTTCCTGACTGCTATGCAATGGCCGGTCCCACCTCCTGGGCAATTGAATCCAAATGAAGATTCCTCCTAGATAAAAGGTGCCACCACAGGAATCTCTTGCTGCCCAAGAAGTGCCCAGGCTGCCCCAACAAACTGCATTTGAAGCCAAAGCTTTCAGATTTTTTTTCCCAGTAGAAAAGAGGTGCTGGTTTTTTTTTTTTCAGCCCTGAGCTGCAATGGCTTGTCCCATCTCCTGAAAACTTAACTCCAAATGAAGATTCCTGCCAGACAAAAGGTGCCACCACAGAAAACACTTCCTGCCCAAGAAGTACCCAGGCTGCCTCACAAACTGCACCTGAAACCAAAGGATCCAGACTTTTTTTCCTGGAGGAAAGAGCTGCTCTTCCCTTTTTTCCGCCCAGCGCTGCAATGGCCGGTCCCACCTCCTGGAAAATTTACTCCAGCTGAAGATTCCTGCCAGACAAAAGGTGCCACCACAGAAAAGTTTTCCTGCCCAAGAATTGCCCAGGCTGCAAAAACTACACCTGAAGCCAAAGCTTCCAGACTTTTTTTCCTGGTGGAAAGAGCTGCTGTTCCCTTTTTTCTGCCATGCTCTGCAATGGCCGGTCCCACCTCATGAAAAATTGAATCCAACTGAAGATTCCCACGAGACAAAAGGTGCCACCACAGAAAACTCTTGCTGCCCAAGAAGTGCCCAGGCTGCCCAACAACTGCACCTGAAGCCAAAGGTTCCAGACTTTTTTTCCTGGTGAAAAGAGCTGCTGTTCCCTATTTTCTGCCCTGCGCTGCAATGGCTGGTCCCACCTCCCGAAAACTTTACTCCAAATGAAGATTCCTTCCAGAAAAAGGTGCCACCACAGAAAGCTCTTTGCTGCCCAAGAAGTCCCCAGGCTGCCCCACAAACTGCACCTGAAAACCAAAGGATCCAGACTTATTTTCCCTGTGGGAAAGAGCTGCAATTCCCTTTTTTCAGGCCTGCGCTGAAAGGGCTTGTCCCACCTTTTAAAAAACTGAATCCACCTGAAGATTCCTGCCAGACAAAAGGTGCCACCAAGGAAAGGTCTTCCTGCCCAAGAAGTGCCCACGCTACCCAAAAATTTCACCTGAAGCCAAAGCTTCCAGCCTTTTTTTCCTGGTGGAAAGAGCTGCTGTTCCCTTTTTTCAGGCCTGCGCTGCAATGACCGGTCCCACCTCCTGAAAACTTAACTCCAAATGAAGATTCCTGCCAGACAAAAGGTGCCACCACAGAAAACACTTCCTGCCCAAGAAGTGCCCAGGCTGCCGTACAAACTGCACCTGAAACCAAAGGTTCCAGACTTTTTCTCGTGGAGGAAAGAGCTGCTGTTCCCTTTTTTCAGCCCTGCGCTGCAATGGCAGGTCCCACCTCCTGAAAAATTGAATCCAAATGAAGATTCCTCCTAGATAAAAGGTACCACCACAGGAATCTCTTGCTGCCCAAGAAGTGCCCAGGCTGCCCCAACAAACTGTACCTGAAGCCAAAGCTTTCAGATTTTTTTTCCCAGTAGAAAAGAGGTGCTGGTTTTTTTTTTTTCAACCCTGAGCTGCAATGGCTTGTCCCATCTCCTGATAACTTAACTCCAAATGAAGATTCCTGCCAGACAAAAGGTGCCACCAGAGAAAACACTTCCTGCCCAAGAAGTACCCAGGCTGCCTCACAAACTGCACCTGAAACCAAAGGATCCAGACTTTTTTTCCTGGAGGAAAGAGCTGCTGTTCCCTTTTTTCAGCCCTGCGCTGCAATGACCAGTCCCACCTCCTGGAAAATTGAATCCAAATGAAGATTCCTTCCAGATAAAAGGTGCCACCACAGGAATCTCTTGCTGCCCAAGAAGTGCCCAGGCTGCCCCACCAACTACACCTCAAAGCCAAAGCTTCCAGCCTTTTTTTCCAGGTGGAACGAGCTGCTATTCCCTTTTCTCAGGCCTGCGCTGCAATGGCCTGTTCCACCTCCTGAAAAATTTAATCCAGATGAAGATTTGTGCCAGACAAAAGGTGCCACCACAGAAAACTCTTCCTGCTCAAGAAGTGCCCAGGCTGCCCAACAACTGCACCTGAAGCCACAGCTTCCAGATTTTTTTTCCTGGTAGAAAAGAGCTGCTGTTCCCTTTTTTCTGCCCTGCTATGCAATGGCCGGTCCCTCCTCCTGGGCAATTGAATCCAAATGAAGATTCCTGCCAGACAAAAAGGTGCCACAACAGAAAGTTCTTGCTGCCCAAGAAGTGCCCAGGCTACACCACGAACTGCACCTGATGCCAAAGCTTCCAGTGTTTTTTTCCTTAGGGAAAGAGCTGCTGTTCCCTTTTTTCAGCCCAGCGCTGCAATGGTCGGTCCCACCTCCTGGAAAATTTACTCCAGCTGAAGATTCCTACCAGACAAAAGGTGCCACCACAGAAAAGTCTTCCTGCCCAAGAATTGCCCAGGCTGCAAAAACTACACCTGAAGCCAAAGCCTCCAGACTTTTTTTCCTGGTGGAAAGAGCTGCTATTCCCTTTTTTCAGGCCTGCGCTGCAATGGCCGGTCCCACCGCCTGGAAAATTGAATCCAACTGAAGTTTCCTCCTAGACAAAAAGTGCCACCACAGAGATCTCTTGCTGCCCAAGAAGTGCCCAGTCTACCCAAGCAACTACACCTCCAAGTCAAAGCTTCCAGACTTTTTTTCCTTGTGGAAAGAGCTGCTGTTCCCTTTTTTCTGCCCTGCTCTGCAATGGCCGGTCCCACCTCCTGAAAAATTGAATCCAACTGAAGATTCCCGCGAGACAAAAGGTGCCACCACAGAGATCTCTTGCTGCCCAAGAAGTGCCCAGGCTGCCCAACAACTGCACCTGAAGCCAAAGGTTCCAGACTTTTTTTCCTGGAGGAAAGAGCTGCTGTTCTCTTTTTTCAGGCGTACACTGCAATGGTCGGTCCCACCTTTTAAAAAATTCAATCCAAATGAAGATTCCTGCCAGACAAAAGGTGCCACCACAGAAAACTCTTGCTGCCCAAGAAGTGCCCAGGCTGCCCAACAACTGCACCTGAAGCCAAAGGTTCCAGACTTTTTTTCCTGGAGGAAAGAGCTGCTGTTCCATTTTTTCAGCCCTGCTCGGCAATTGCCGGTCCCACCTCCTTGAAAATTGGATAGAAGTGAAGATTCCTGCCAGACAAAAGGTGCTACCACAGAAAACTTTTTGCTGCCCAAGAAGTGCCCAGGCTGCCCCAACAACTACACCTCAAAATCAAAGGTTCCAGACTTTTTTTCCTGGTGGAAAGAGCTGCTGTTCTCTTTTTTCAGGCGTACTCTGCAATGGTCGGTCCCACCTTTTAAAAAATTCAATCCAAATGAAGATTCCTGCCAGACAAAAGGTACCACCACAGAAAACTCTTGCTGCCCAAGAAGTGCCCAGGCTGCCTAACAAGTGCACCTGAAGCCAAAGGTTCCAGCCCTTTTTTCCTGGTGGAAAGAGCTGCTGTTCCCTTTTTTCTGCCCTGCGCTGCAATGGCTGGTCCCACCTCCCAAAAACTTTACTCCAAATGACGATTCTTTTCAGAAAAAAGGTGCCACCACAGAAAGCTCTTTGCTGCCCAAGAAGTCCCCCGGCTGCCCAACAAACTGCACCTGAAAACCAAAGGATCCAGACTTATTTTCCTGGTGGGAAAGAGCTGCAATTCCCTTTTTTCAGGCCTGCGCTGAAAGGGCTTGTCCCACCTTTTAAAAAACTGAATCCACCTGAAGATTCCTGCCAGACAAAAGGTGCCACCAAGGAAAGGTCTTCCTGCCCAAGAAGTGCCCACGCTACCCAAAAATTTCACCTGAAGCCAAAGCTTCCAGCCTTTTTTTCCTGGTGGAAAGAGCTGCTGTTCCCTTTTTTCAGGCCTGCGCTGCAATGACCGGTCCCACCTCCTGAAAACTTAACTCCAAATGAAGATTCCTGCCAGACAAAAGGTGCCACCACAGAAAACACTTCCTGCCCAAGAAGTGCCCAGGCTGCCGTACAAACTGCACCTGAAACCAAAGGTTCCAGACTTTTTTTCGTGGAGGAAAGAGCTGCTGTTCCCTTTTTTCAGCCCAGCGCTGCAATGGCAGGTCCCACCTCCTGGAAAATTGAATCCAAATGAAGATTCCTCCTAGATAAAAGGTGCCACCACAGGAATCTCTTGCTGCCCAAGAAGTGCCCAGGCTGCCCCAACAAACTGCACCAGAAGCCAAAGCTTCCAGATTTTTTTTCCCAGTAGAAAAGAGGTTCTGGTTTTTTTTTTTTCAGCCCTGAACTGAAATGGCTTGTCCCATCTCCTGAAAACTTAACTCCGAATGAAGATTCCTGCGAGACAAAAGGTGCCACCACAGAAAACTCTTTCTGCCCAAGAAGTACCCAGGCTGCCCCACCAACTACACCTCAAAGCCAAAGCTTCCAGCCTTTTTTTCCAGGTGGAACGAGCTGCTATTCCCTTTTTTCAGGCCTGCGCTGCAATGGCCTGTTCCACCTCCTGAAAAATTTAATCCAGATGAAGATTTGTGCCAGACAAAAGGTGCCACCACAGAAAACTCTTCCTGCTCAAGAAGTGCCCAGACTGCCCAACAACTGCACCTGAAGCCACAGCTTCCAGATTTTTTTCCTGGTAGAAAAGAGCTGCTGTTCCCTTTGTTCTGCCCTGCTATGCAATGGCCGGTCCCACCTCCTGGGCAATTGAATCCAAATGAAGATTCCTGCCAGACAAAAAGGTGCCACAACAGAAAGTTCTTCCTGCCCAAGAAGTGCCCAGGCTACACCATGAACTGCAGCTGATGCCAAAGCTTCCAGTGTTTTTTTCCTTAGGGAAAGAGCTGCTGTTCCCTTTTTTCAGCCCTGCGCTACAATGGCCGGTCCCACCTCCTGGAAAATTTACTCCAGCTGAAGATTCCTGCCAGACAAAAGGTACCACCACAGAAAAGTCTTCCTGCCCAAGAATTGCCCAGGCTGCAAAAACTACACCTGAAGCCAAAGCCTCCAGACTTTTTTTCCTGGTGGAAAGAGCTGCTATTCCATTTTTTCAGGCCTGCGCTGCAATGGCCGGTCCCACCTCCTGGAAAATTGAATCCAACTGAAGTTTTCTCCTAGACAAAAAGTGCCACCACAGAGATCTCTTGCTGCCCAAGAAGTGCCCAGGCTACCCAAGCAACTACACCTCCAAGTCAAAGCTTCCAGACTTTTTATCCTGGTGGAAAGAGCTGCTGTTCCCTTTTTTCTGCCCTGCTCTGCAATGGCCGGTCCCACCTCCTGAAAAGTTGAATCCCGCTAAAGATTACTACCACAGAAATGGTGCCACCACAGAAAGGTCTTTGCCTGCCCAAGAAATGCCCCGGCTGCCCCAACAACTGCACCTGAACCCAAAGGATCCAGACTTTTTTTCCTGGTGGAAAGAGCTGCTGTTCCCTTTTTTTAGCTCTGGTTAGCAATGGCCGGTCCCACTTCCTGAAAAATTGAATCCAACTGAAGATTCCTGCCAAACAAAAGATGCCACCACAGAAAGTTTGAGTTCCAACTATCTTATACAGTCCTGAGCCTCCGGTCTGTTCAGGTAGCCTCTCCAGGCTCCAGGAAACAAAGTTTACTTTCTTTAAAGTTTGTCCTTGGGGTATCTGAATGGAAGTATACAAGCTAGATCTTACAACATCTCCATCAGGGTTCATCTGTTGGCTGTGCTCTTTTAATCCTCATCTGCAAATCTCCGGGGCTTGGTGTTACTTTCCACTCAGAGTCCTTTACTGGTCCTTTCCCCTTTGACTCCTGGGTCCACCCTCGCTCAGCTGTTGGCACGGCAGTATCTGTGGGGAGAAGAACAACAAAAGACCCCTCCCATCGTGGAGTTAAAGAGGTCTCTTTCCATGTTTTAATTAACACCTTGTCACCTGGCCGGAATTTGTGAATGGATATATCTAGAGATGGTCTTTGAGTTACAAGTCCCTTTTTCCTTAATCTGTAAATATGGTCCCTGTTTTTCCATTCAACAACTGCAGAGATCTTAATAGAGCATATAACTCACACACTTGGGCTGACCATGTATTACTCAAGGATCCAGATTCCCTAACTTGAAAGGTAATTTCATCCACTGTGGCATAACCAGATCTTCTCTTCCCATCTACAGCTCTAGATGAACCATTGATATAAAGGTTTTAACCTGTATCTAACTCTTCTTCTTCAAGATATTCTCTAATTTTCATTTGGAGGCTTATGACCTGTGTGCAGTCATGTACTGCACTCCCTTGGGGTTCACCAAACAGAAACTGAGCTGGGTTTTGCAAGTGTGTTACTTCCAGTTCTAATTTGGAAGTATTAAGCAGAATACTTTCATACTTTAATAACCAGCTATCAGTTAACCATTTTTCTGCCCTCTGTTTCAATACTCCTCGGATATCGTGTGGAGTATACACCTTCAGTTCTCCTCCACTGATAGTGCAGTAGCTACTATCGCTTGTAAACAGGTGGGCCAACCTCTACTAACTGGATCTAGAATTTTAGAATAGTACCCCACAGGTTTTTATGCTCAGCCCATTTCTGTGTTAAGACCCCGTAAGCTGTTCCATTTTCAACATTTACAAACAAATAGAAAGGTTTTCTAATGTCTGGAAGACTAAGCACAGGGGCATTTATCAGATCTTCTTTTAATCTTTCTAGCCTGCTCTCGTCCTCGTCGCTCCACTTCACCAGTCCTTCTTTAACTAGCTTCTCATACAAGAATTTTACTTTGTTACTGTAGTTCTCTATCCACTGTCTGCAGTATCCTAAGAGACCTAGAATTTGCCTAATTTGTCTTTTATTCTTAGGCATAGACAAGGACAATATTCCTTTCACTCTATCAGGATCCAGTCTCTTACTTCCCTTACTTAACCAATGCCCTAGATATTTTACTTTTTCCTCTGCAAATTGTAATTTGGACTTGGACACCTTCAGGCCCTTTTCACCCAAGAAATTCAGGAGTCTGATACTCTCATCTCTCACAGTTTCAGCATCTTTTCCAGCTATTAGCAGATCATCAACATACTGTACCAAAACTGTTCCTTCACAAGGTTTGAAGGACTCTAATAGTTGTTCCAGGGCTTGCCCAAACAAGTTTGGAGACTCTGTAAACCCCTGGGGCAAGACTGTCCACCTCAGTTGTTGTTTTCTATGAGTGTCTGGGTCTTCCCACTTGAAGGCGAAGTAATTTCTACTCTCTACCTTAAGGGGACAGGTCCAAAAAGCGTCTTTCAGGTCTATCACACTGTACCATTGATGTTCTGGGGAAATTTGGCTTAGTAAGGTGTAAGGGTTAGCGACTACTGGGAACCTTGTCACTGTTTGTTTATTGACCTCCCTCAGATCTTGTACCAGTCGGTAGGTCCCATCAGGCTTTTTCACAGGTAGGATGGGCGTGTTATGGGGACACATGCAAGGTTCTAGCAATCCCTGTGCCAACAGCCTCTCTACAGTAGGCTTAAGGCCAATTTTTCCTTCATGAGGGATTGGATATTGTTTTATTCTAATAGGTTTTTCTGGATCCTTCACAGATATTTCAAAGGGCTCAATATTCAATTTTCCTACAGTCTCAGGGGTATACCACACTTCTGGACTGATCCTTTTCTCATCTTCTGCTGTAAGGGCATAGATTTTCACCTTCAACTTTTGCTCTGATACATCCAAACTAATTCCTAATTCAATCATTAAATCCCTTCCTAACAGATTATATTCAGCCTCAGGAACTAGTAAAAAAGTTCCCAAAGCATACTTATTGGGAGCCTCTATTTCAACATTTTTGATTATAGGGACTTTAAAGGGCTCCCCTTTTGCTCCTATTACTTGGGCTGTCTCTGTTGAAATTATACAGCCCTGGGGCAGCTGTTGGACGGTGGATCGTTCCACCCCCGAGTCCACAAGGAACTTGACAACTTGTTGCTGAGGACGCACTTTCAATTTTATCAAGGGCTCTGAACTTTTCCGGGTCCCCAGCAAATAGAGCCCCTGACCCCTTCAGTCTTCTAAAAAGACTTGTTCGTCCTGTAGCCTTTTTCTACAATCTTTCCTCATATGTCCCTTTTGGCCACAGTAATGACATTCAATTTCTCTGAAATTCACCTTTCTATATCTCTTTTGTTGTTCTCGCTCATCAGATCTAAAGGACTCCTTCCTTTCCTGTTCTTTGTTATTTTTCTGTCCTCCTCTGATAGCTGCTACTAGGATCTTTGCTTTCTCTGAATATCCTCTTTTCTCCTCTGTTTTTCTTCCTCTTTTGTCTCATCTCTCCTAACATACACCTCCTGAGCTTCTCTCAACAACAAATCTAAACCTTTTGTCTGCCAGTCTCTGTTCTTTTCCAACTTTCTCCTAATATCTTCCCATGATCCCTGCACAAACCTGAGTTTGAGTACTTCCTGTCCTATGGCATCATCTTCAGGGTCCATACCTGAATATAGCTGAAAACTTTTTCTTAATCTTTCTAGCCAATCTGTAGGAGACTCATCTTTCCTCTGATATTCTTTGAATGCTCTGTCTATATTCTGTCCCCTGGGGACAGACTCCCGTATGCCCTGCACTATTGTACTCCTTAAATCATCCATCTGAGCTCTGTCAGCTGCTCTTTGATTGTCCCAGTTGGGCTTCTCAAGAGGCCATTTCGTATTGGCTGCTGGACCTTGCTGATGCCTTCTATCCCAGTTCCTCATACCAGCCACCCTAATCATTCCCCTCTCTTCTACAGTAAATAAAATACCTAATTTGCTGTCCCTCCAAGGAGGGAGGGAGGGAGTCTTGAAGACTTGAGGACAATTAAAGGAAGGGAAATAATTTGTTTTTCACTGTTTTAATGGGTCCCACAGTGTGTTTGGAGTTCAATCAGCTGTCAGTCCAAGATGGGCCATGTCAGAACTGGTGAGGTTGGGGGGTGAGGAGCAAGGTTGATCATCCAGGGTCAGTGTAGATCTCCTAAGGAGACACTCAGCATCAAGATCACTTGGAGAACACCACTATCTCCTCTTCTTTGAACTAAAAAATATCCATCCTTGAATTAAAAAAAAAAAGTACAAACTTGGAAGACTTGTTTTGAAATTGCCTTGAAGACAATTAAAGGAAGACAAGGAGATCCTGAGGGATTTCTGGATTTTAATGAGCCCCAGGGTGTGTTTGCAGCCCAGCCCATGATCCTGAGGGACTGAGAGAAGATTGAAGCAGCTGCTGAAGAAGTCAGAAGCCAAAGTGCAAGTGCCTTGAAGCATTGCTGGGCCCCACTGAGGGCAGGCACTGCCAAAGCCTCCCCAGGGACTCCTTGGAGCAGCTCCTTGGAGGCCAGGAGTGCAGGCAGACAAAGGCTCTGGGCAGGCCCCTGCAATGCTGAGCAAAGCCTGCCTTGGTTTTGTGGAGCACAAAGGCCAAGGGCTGAGCCCCAGGCCCTGGCCCAGCAGATCCTGTCCCTCCCGGCTGGCTCAGGGCTGTTTGGGGGGCACTGGGATGGGAGGGGGAGGAACAACAAAGGCCCAAAACTGGGCAACCCCTGCCAGGCTCCTGAGGGAGGGGCGAGGCAGAAACCAAGTGCAGAACCTGCCAGGCAAGTGTCTTGTGGTGGCCTGAGTGGCAGAGGCAGCTGCCAGAGGCAAGGGGACAAAGGCCTGGGTGCCTTTGGGCCTTGCAGCCCTGCCAGAGCCCTTGGCCATCTCTCCTGCAGGCTGTCCTGCCCTGGCCCTGCTGCTGCTCTGGCCTTGCAGGCTGCACACACCCCTCCTGCTTTCCCACCCCCTCCCAGCAGCATTTCTAGACCCTCCCTGATGTCTCTGCACCAGCTCTGGCTGTTGCCATGTGCACTTGGCCTTCTGAACTTGGATCCTGAGCCCCTGTGCCACAGGACATCCCTCCCAGAGCCCAGGCCCTTCTCCTGGGGGTCACTGCAGAGCTGAGCAGATCCAGGTCACCTCCCATTCCTCTGCCAACCCCCTGGGCCTGCTCTGGGCCCTCCAGGTCCTTGCCCTGCTCCCAAGGGCTGTGGGGGTGCTGAATGGTCAGGGCTTGGGGTTTAGAGCTCATGGTGGGGATTAGGCAGAACTTTGGGAGGTTTGTTTGTCTGCTGGCAGTTCATGATTAGGGGAAGAGCTTGTTGAGCTGGGTCAGGATTAAAGCTTGGCTTTTCATACTGGTAATACAGGTTTGGGATTGGGGTGGGCACTGGAGTACAAATAAGAGTCTGGAGTTCTGGGATTGGGCTTTTTCTACCTTGGAATTAGAGCAGTGGATTCCTTTCCATGGGAGGGGCAGCACTTTTAGGTAGTGTTGGGGCTTGAGGTTACAAATAGAGTAAAGGCCTACCAGGAGTGTTTGCACAGTCAGTGTTTCAGCACCCTCAGCATTACCTGAACCTGGTTTTACCTCATCAAAATCCTTCCTCTCTCTTGGTCAAGCCCCTCTTTCCTTCCCCAAATTTCCTTCCCTTTTGTCCCAGTTCCTCCAAACCTCCTCAGAACTTTCATCAGGATGGGCTCAACTTTGTGATAACACGGTGCAACCTCATGGAATCAAGGAGCCACTGTGAAACTGCAGAACCTCATGGAATTATGGGGCCATTGTGACATTGGGGAAAACCCTTGGAATCAAGAGGCCACTGGGACACTCCAGGGTCCCATGGAGACAAAGGAACCCAGGGTCAGTGGGGCAACCTCCTGAAATAAAGGGGCCATTGTGATACCGCAGAAACCCATGGAATCAGGAGGCCATTGTGACATTGCAGGACCTCTTGGAAACAAAGAAACCCTGGGCCACAGTGGAATTTCATGGAATCAAGAGGCCATTGTGACACTGGAGAACCTCATGGACTCAAAGGGCCAATGTGACACTGTAGGGCCTCATGGAACCAAAGGAACCCTGAGACATCTCAGAATCTCATGGAACCAAGGGGCCACTGTGCCTCCCCAGAACTCCATGGAATCAAGCAGAGCCGCTGCCTCCCCCCCGCCGCCACACGGACCGGAGTCGCCGGCTCTGCCCCGCTTGGACACCTCTGGAGTCAGTGTGTTCTTGGGCAGCACAACTGATCTCAGACCAGAGAGTTTACCAGATTTTGCTCTGCCCCCTCTTTTCCCCAGGGCCAGGGCAGCCTCTTCCCATGGCCCCTCTGCTCACACAGGGTGTCCTGCTCTTCTCCTGGCACATCCCATCTCCCCACAGAGCCTTTCCCCAGGGGAGCACATCTGTGCTGGCCTGAGCAGCCCTTCCTGCACCCCCTGCCCGTGCTCCCCACAGCCCCTGAGCTGGGGGGGCTGCTCTGCAGAGCAGGGGGGCTGTGGGGCCCAGGACCATGGGGGACTCTGTTGGGCTGTGCTGGACAAGCTGGGAGGCAGAGCCAGCTGATGGTGCTCCCTGCACTGACCACCTCCCACAGACCCTCCTGTGTGTCCATGGAGGGGGCTCAGAGGGGCCCTGCCTTGTTCCAGAGCTGGGACATGGCTTTGGGGGTTGCTCTTGATCCACCTGTGGAAGTTCACTGAAGGAAACACAAGTCACTTGCAAGAGTTTTCCCTGTACCTGCTGTGTCCCCTGGGCTTGCAGATCTCTCCTTTACCAGTTCACAGGCAGATTTAGTACTTTATCTCTGGGTGACTCCACCCTGGGCAGGATTCTGCTCCAGGCCTCCATTCCCTGCTGACTGGATGGGACGGGCTGTCCCTGCAGATCCTCTGTGCTCTCCTGCACTTCCTGAGTTCCTACAGACAAGTCCTCACCTGCCATCAGAGCCCTCACAAGCTGCAGAGTCCCAGGCAGGTGACTTGGAGATCATTTATCACCTCCACTGGCCATTGGCCACCAACACACAACATGTGAACCAGCCCTCAGTCCCTGCAGTCCCAGTGGGTCCCTGACCTCACTACACTGTCTCCATGGAGAAACAAGCAAAGCAACAAGATTTCTGAGAGTCTATTCCTTTCTGACACTCAGAGATTGTGATTCCTCATATACAAACTAACACAGGGAGGATGTTTGACAAATACCTTGCTGCACAAACTTTTATATTGTTTAAATGCACACAAAGCATGATTTCTGATTAGTACATTTTGTGGGTCAAAACAAATAAGTAGAGAGTGAATTATATGGGATGAAGAATAAAATTTCATTGTTATTAACATTAACAGATAAACAAAAAAGGAAAGCCCTCTACCACTATCAAAAGCTTTAGAAGGCAGGCTGGGCCCAAAATGAGTTACAAAGTGAGTGTTCTGCAGAAGAAAAGATGCAGTTTATTGTTTCTCAAAAAACACATAGTTATCATTTTCCTTATGGCATCCTTGAGCTCCTGGTTCCTGAGGCTGTAGATGAGGGGGTTCAGTGCCGGAGGTAATACTGAGTACAGAACTGCCACCACCAGGTCCAGGGATGGGGAGGAGATGGAGGGGGGCCTCAGGTCGGAAAATGTGCCAGTGCTGACAAACAGGGAGACCACAGCCAGGTGAGGGAGGCACGTGGAAAAGGCTTTGTGCCGTCCCTGCTGAGAGGGGATCCTCAGTACAGCCCTGAAGATCTGCACATAGGAGAAAACAATGAAAACAAAACAACCGAAAACTAAAGAGACACCAACCCCAATGAGTCCAGTTTCCCTGAGGTAGCCTGAGTGTGAGCAGGAGAGCTTGAGGATGGCAGGGATTTCACAGAAGAACTGGCCCAGGGCATTGCCCTGGCACAGAGGCAGGGAAAATGTATTGGCTGTGTGCAGCAGAGCAATGAGAAAGCCAGTGGCCCAGGCAGCTGCTGCCATGTGGGCACAAGCTCTGCTGCCCAGGAGGGTCCCGTAGTGCAGGGGTTTGCAGATGGCAACGTAACGGTCGTAGCACATGATGGTGAGGAGGGAAAACTCTGCTCCAAAAAAGAAGACAAGCAGAAAGGCCTGTGCAACACATCCTGCATAGGAGATGGTCCTTCTGTCCCAGAGGGAATTGTGCATGGCTTTGGGGACAGTGGTGCAGATGCAGCCCAGGTCTGTGAGGGAGAGGTTGAGCAGGAAGAAGCCCATGGGGGTGTGCAGGTGGTGGTCACAGGCTACGGCGCTGAGGATGAGGCCGTTGGCCAGGAGGGCAGCCAGGGAGATGGCCAGGAAGAGCCAGAAGTGCAGGAGCTGCAGCTCCCGCCTGTCTGCGAATGCCAGGAGGAGGAACTGGGACATGGAGCTGCTGTTGGACATTTGCTGCCTCTTTGTGTGGGGCACTATCCAAGGAGGAAATATCAGCAATATGTTAGCAAGAAACTTCTTGAAAAAAAGCAAAGCCATTTCCCAGTACTCCCCTCCCTGCTACACTCCCCCACCTGTTTTCCTTTTCTAGGAGTCTCTCCTTCAGCTCCAGGGCTGGAGCCCTGGCTGGGCCTCACTACATCTTCCATGAGGAGCAGACCCTCTGCCCACTGGCTGTGAGGGGTCAGCCCTGCTCTGCACCAGTGGGGTCATGGGCATGGTGGGCACAGGGGCCCATCCTGGTGTTCAGCTGTGTCAGATGAAACTGCTCCCAGTGCAAAAGGCCTTGTCAGCATCTGCACTCCCAGTTTCTGGGAAAAACCAGGACAGCAGAAGGCAGTGTCACAGGTTTATTTTGTTTGCTTTTTTTTTCAGACTCCCCTCGTCTCTCACAAGGACTGTTCCTGGATGTCAGAACCCCTCAGCACTTCTGATGCACTCGGGGAGAACAGAGAGGGTTCTGTCAGGCAGGAGGATTGTCTGGGGCTTGTGCAGAGAGAGGGGAGCTGGTCTGTCCCTCTCTCTTTGTTCCCAACTGCCCTGGGTTTGCTCCTTCCTGAGATGGAGATTGATCCCATTCCCATTTTTGTCTGAAAAGCCACCAGACCCTGTTGAGAGCAGAGGGATCCATCCCACACCCCTCAATGTCTCAGCCTGTCTCAAGGGCTCAGCACCCCACTTGGAGCCAAGGACACCCATGGCTCATCTCCCCAACCCAACAGCATCTCCTGGCATGGGCACAGCATCTCTGCCCCTCTTCACTGGGGCTTTCAGAGAACACAGCTGTGCTGGGAGGATGATTTGCATTCTCCAGGGCAGCTCCCAGCTTGGAAGGACACCTCAGAAAACAGCCAAGTGTCCTAATGACGGGGTCTGATTGAGGGAAAAAGAGTTCCTTAACCAGGCCCACAGACTTCACTGCCCACACCCCACAGGGCAGAGGACAAGTGGAATGTCTCATTCCCAGGGACACACCTGCCATAGGGGAATCCCAGGATCAGTGTTGGATTGTGTAGCTTGAACTCCCCTCCCAGTGAGTCTGACTGAGAGAAGGAGGGAACAACCTCAGGACCAGGGGCAAGCTGAGAACCAAGGAAATGCACAGGGAGGGTCCAGCTGGGAGAGGCCAGAGCAGAGCCCACTGGGCACTCAGGGCAGCGTCACCCTGAGCCAGCTCTGCCACCTCCCAGACACCAACAGTGCCAGCAAGTTGTTCTAAGCCCTGGGCAGCTTCTCAGAGTTCCTTCTGCAACTCAAACCACCAGGCATGTGGCTTGAGAGCTTGAGAGAAATCCCTCCTTGGACCTTCCCCTAGAAGTATCCCCGGGAAAATATCCTGGAGTGCTCTGGTCCTGTGAGCAGCCCTGACCCATGAAACTCTCACTGGATAGCAGAAGAAACCTGTCCTGCCCTGCCAGGCTTTGCTCTTTCCACCCCCAGCCTCTGCCCAGCCCTGAGGGAGCTCCCCAGACCGGCTGAGAGCTTCCCCTGGCAGTGGCAGAGCTCCTGCCCTGGCACAGCCCTGGGCTGCAGGACCCTGCTCTGCAGGACAGCTTGGGGCAGCCTGGGTGGCACAGCCCGGCTTCACAACCCTGCAGCCATCCCTGGGAGAAGGGAACCCTGCTGGGATGTGCCTGGGATGGTGCAGCAGGGAGTGGGATGTGCCAGCGTTAGGAGATCTTTGCACCAACTGCAGACACATTGCCCTTCATGCTGACTCACCGTGTGGGAGCCTGGAATAATTCCTCTTCCAGTGGATCTTCCTCTCGACTTCCCTCCCAGCCCAGTCTGTGTGTAACCTCTCTCTGCCTTGCTTTTCTTCCCTCGGTGCTGCAGGCAGTGCCCTCAGCCCTGCTGGGCTGTGCAGAGGAGCTGCTCACCAGCAGAGCTGTCTCTTTGAAGCTCTTCTTGCTTGCCAGGAGCTCCCTGTGTGCCAGGAGCCCGGCCCAGCTCAGCAGCACAGCAACAGCTCCAGGCATTTCATGACCCTCAGGGGGATTGGTGTTGTTTACATGAGACAGTCCCTGAGAGGAAGTTCAAACAACTTCTCAAGAAGTCAAAATGAGTTTGAAATACTGAAGTTTCTTTTACTGTTAATGGGTCCCATTGAGGGACAAGAGTAAGAACGTGTCCCCAGATTCCAGTTGGAACAGAAAACTGCAGACAGTGATGACAAGGATGGACAAGCAAGGGAAAGGTGGCTCTGATGCTGAAGAAACCTTGACTTGTTTCCTTAATCCAGTGGGCTGAGCCCTGACCCCCAGCCCCTGGGAAGGGATATCCTGTCCCTGCCTCATTCCTCAGGGCTCTTCCTGGGGCACTGGGATGTGGGATGTGCAATGCCAAGGGCAGGACCATGGGGTGGCACCTGCCAGGCTGCTGAGCAGGGACAAGGAGGCCATGAGGCCCCAGGGCAGCAAGGGCCACTCCCCTCCTCCTGGCATCAGGGGCACAGACAGCAGCCCTGGCCAAAGGCCTGCAGAAGGTGGCTGTGTCAGGGCCTTTCAGCTTCTCCCCATGCCTGTCTCCTCTCCAGCCCAGGCTGTCCTACGGTGTCCATGCCCTGCCCCTTTCCCTGCAGGCTGTCGTCATCCCCCCGGCTGCCCCACCTGGCTGGCACCTTCCTGCACTGACATCTCTGCGTCCTCCCTGGCTCTTCCTGCACACACAAAGCCTTGGGCTCATCCAGACTCCTCCTGGGTGACGTGTTGCAGCACAGCATTTTCCATGGAATGAAATTCCTCTTTCCTCATGTCCACTCGGGACCTCCCCAGCTGCACTTGGTATTAATTTTTTCTTTCTCATGCTCTTTTCTGCTCTGACAAAAGGATCCACCATCTCTAAATCCTCCCTTCAAGCCCTCTCAGGGCTGTCCTGTACCATCCTCAGTCTCCACACCATTGAGGCCGCAGCTCCTCAGCCCCTCTCTAGCGGTCATGTGCTTAAGACATTTAAAGCCCATTGTGAGAGATTTCTGGACACTCACTAATGTTTTTGCAGATGAAACTATCATGCTCATAGTCTAAGGAAATCACAGTTGCCATGACAACTAGCATGCATTCCCATTGCTATGGTCACTTACCATGGCAAATAGAATAAATTCTCATTGCCACAGTCAGTTACCATGGTAAATAGAATACATTCCCATTGCCACAGTCAGTTACCATGGCAACCATAATACATTCCCATTGCTACAGTCATTTACAGTGGCAACCAGCGTACATTCCGATTACTATGCTCAGTTACCATGGCAACCATCACACATTCCCATTGCTACAGTTGGTGACCATGGCAACCATCATACGTTCCCATTGCTACGGTGAGTTACCATGGCAACCAGCATACATTCCCACTGCTATGGTCAGTCACCATGGCAAACAGCATATATTCTCATTGCCACGGTCAGTTACCACAGCAACTACCATACATTCCCATTGCTAAGGTCAGTTACCATGGCAACCATCAGACATTCCCATTCCTACAGTCAGTTACCGTGGCAACGATCATACTTTCCCACTGGTATGGTTGGTTACCATGGCAACCAGCATACATTCTCATTGCCATGGTAAGTTACCGCAGCAACCATCATATATTGCTGTTGGTACAGTCAGTTACCATGGTAACCATCATACATTCCCTTTTCTACAGTCAGTTACTACAGGCAACCACCATACTTCACACTGGTACAATCGGTTACCATGGCACCCGTCACACATTCCCATTTCTATGGTCAGTTACCATGACAAACATCACACATTCCCACTGCTACACACAGCTACCATGGCAACCATCACACATTCCCGTTGCTATGGTCAGTTACCATTGCAACCAGCATACATTCCCATTGCTATGGTCAGTTACCATGGCAACCATCATACATTCCCGTTACCACAGTCAGTTACCATGGCAACAAACATACTTCCCACTGCTACAGTCAGTTACCATGGCAACCAGCATACCTTTCCATTGTTACAGTCAGTTACCATGACAAACATCAGACATTTCCATTTTAATGAGCAGTTACCATGGCAACCAGTATACAGTCCCATTACTATGGTTGGTTACCATGGCAACCATCAGACATTTCCATTGTTATGGGCAGTTTCCATGGAAAACAGCATACATTCTCATTGCTACAGTCGATTACCATGGCGACCATCATACTTCCCACAGGTACAGTCAGTTACCAATGGCAACCAGCATATATTCCTGTTGCTACAGTTAGTTACCATGGCAACCATAATACTTTCCCATTCCTACTGTCAGTTACCATAGAAAACATCATACATTGCCATTTCCACAGTCAGTTACCCTGGCAACCATTATACAGTCCCATTGCTACTATCAGTTACTATAGTAACCATCATCCAGTCGCGTTGCTACGGTCAGTCACTATGGAAACCAGCATACAATCCAATTGCTAGGGTCGGTTACCATGGAAACCATCATACATTCCCATTCCTACAGTCGGTTACCATGGTAACCATCATACATTCCCACTTTTATGGTCAGTTACCAAGGCAATCATCATACATTCCTATTGCTACGGTCAGTTACCATGGCAAACCACCATACATTCCAACTTATACGGTCGGTTACCATGGCAACCACCATAAATTTCCAGTGCTATTGTCGATTACCATGGCAACCATCACACATCCCCATTGCTATGGTCGGTTACCATGGCAACCATCACACATCCCCATTGCTGTGGTTGGTTACCATGACAACCATCATACGGTCCACTGCTACAATCAGTTGCCATGGCAACCATCATACAGCCAAGTTGCTATGATCAGTTAGCATGGCAACCATGTGGATTCCAGTTTCTACGGTCAGTT
Organism: Manacus candei; assembly: GCF_025592945.1. Classification (NCBI taxonomy): domain Eukaryota; kingdom Metazoa; phylum Chordata; class Aves; order Passeriformes; family Pipridae; genus Manacus; species Manacus candei. Next base: position 89,717 of record NW_026138186.1, read on the forward strand.
ACCATGGCAACCATCATACAGTCGTCTTGCTACAGTCGGTTACCATGGCAACATCATACAGTCCCGTTCCTACTGTCAGTTACCATGGAACCATCATACATTCCCATTGCTACAGTCGGTTACCATGGCGACCATCATACAGTCCCATTGCTATAGTCAGTTACCATGGCAACCATCATACATTCCCATTGCTACGGTCAGTTACCATGGCAATCATCATACTTCCCACTGCTGCGGTCAGTTACTATGGCAACCAGCACACATTCTCATTCCCACAGTCAGTTACCATAAGAACCACCAAACATTCCCATTGCTACAGTAGGTTACCATGGTAACCATCATACATTAGCATTGCTATGGTCAGTTACCATGGAAACCATCATACAGTCACGTTGCTATGATTGTTTACCATGGCAACTAACATACATTCCCGTTGCTACGGTCAGTTACCATGGCAAACAACATACATTCCCATTGCTACAGTCAGTTACCATGGCAAACACCATACTTCCCACTGGTACAGCCCGTTACCATGGTAACCACAATACATTGTCATTTCTATAGTCAGTTACTGTGGCAACCACCATACTTCCAGTTGCTAGAGTCAGTTTCCCATGGTAACCATGACACATTTCCATTGCTGCGGTCAGTTACCATGGCAACCATCATAGATTTGCATTGCTATGCTCGATTACCATGGCAACCATCATAAAGTCACATTCCTATGGTCGGTTACCATGGTAACAAGCATACATTGCCGTTGCTACAGTCAGTTACCATGGCAAACAACATACATTCCCATTTCTACAGTCAGTTACCATGGCAACCTCTTGGTTCCTCTTGGAGAGAAGCAGATGCAAATGAGTCTCCCTCTTGTCCACCAACCTGCCAGCTGTGCTCTAAAGGCCTGTGGCCCAAGGGGTGTCTTCACCAAGATCCTGCACAAACCTCTGGCACTCTTTGCATTCTGTCGTGAGGCCTTTCCAGTGAATTCCAGGGTTATCAAAGCCAACTTGAATGGGATCTTTGTCTCACTCCACAATGTCACCCAAACCACTCTCTCCTCTGACCCTCACCCACAAAAGTTCACCCAAGTTGTTCACCCCCTAGAGCAGCTCCACAGCTCCAAGAAGCTCCTTCCCGCTGAGGACACCTCTCTCCTGCTCTTTCTCTTCTGTGTCTCCTTGGCCTTCTCTCCCAGCCCATCACAGCCCTGCAACCTGGGATCTGTCTCAGCAGGCCTGGGCTGTTATTGCCTGCAAGTGGAATGAAGAGAGACTTGGGGCTGCAGCTCCTCCTGCCTGTGCCCCACACGCAGGGCATTGGGGCCTGTCTGGCTGCAGCCCCTCAGTGGGGCACCGGGGTAAGAACAGACTTGCAGTGGGGAAAGCTGCTCTGAAAGCCCCGAGAGCTGGGCTGTGCAGAGGCTTTGCTGACAATGGCCTTGGGGGTGGACGTGCTGGGACTCAGGCCCAGGGGGAAAATCCCAGGCCTGATCCCTGAGGAGATCAGCACATGCTGCTGAAATGCTGGGGGAGAGAAGAGCCAGCAGAGGGAGGGAACAAGTGTGGACAGCCTGGGCTGATGGGATTTGGACTCGTGCCTGGCCCAGCCTTGGCTGGGCAGAGAAGGGACAGCCTTTGTGTCCCTGCAGGGCTGGGATTCACTCCCTGCCCCAAAGGCACCCAATGTGTCTGAGAAGCCCTGGGTGGTGCCTGTCACACAACTGCTGGGAATGGGGAGGGGGTTCCTGCACAGGCCCTGTGCTGTCCATGGCAGCTGCTGCACTTGTGCTGCAGAGCCCTGGCACCTCCCCTGGCACTACAGGCCCCTCTTTGGCTGTTCAGTCCAGGCTCAGATGCCCTGAATTAGGTTCACCATTGAAGGGATGTCCAGGAGACAACTGCCATTGTACTCTAAAGACACGTAGAAAATACCCTGATAAAGAACAGGAGAGAGACCTCTCTCCCTGTGCCACCTGACTCCATTTGGACACCTGAACACCTCTATGGGCTGCCCTGGACAGAAGGAACAGTGACAGGTTCCCCTGTCCTACATGTGGGCCCCTTCTGCCACTGAAGTTGGACAAAGCAATGTCCCAGCAGCCTCCAAGAAGATCCCACAGCTGCTGCCCTGTCCCTAGGAACTGCTCCACTGGAGCCTGAAGTTCCCAGCAGGAATCTCGGTCACCTCTGGCCCCTCAGGAGGAACCAGGGCTTTGTGTCCCAGCAGGTCATTCCTGGCTTTGGTCTCCATTCATTGCCATGGGAGCTGGGACAAGGAATCACCTGTAGGGGCCTGTTTTGGGCCCACTGAAGTGGGGCAGGAGGAATCCCAGCCCATGGGGGTTGTGGAGGGAGCTGAGTGTCCTCCTGGCCCCAGGTCTGCAGAGCCACAAGGAGACACCTCTGTTGACTCAGCTGAGTCCCTTCCCTCAGTGCAGGGGAAGGAGATCCCTCCTGGGCACTGTCTGGGTTTCCTGTCTAATGATGGGACATGAAAAGGGGACTCTTGGACTTAACTCTGAGTCTGTTTGGAGAAATGACAGTGCTGAAAGAAGTGTCTGTGCCCAGCTGAGAGAAGGCACATCATTATTTCCTTCAGCTGTGTGCCAGCAGGTTCCCCTGGAGCCCCAGGGACAGCTGGAGGGAGCCCAGAGGGGCAGAGAAAGGGCTGCCTGGGGCTGTTGCTGTGCTGCTGAGCTGGGCCGGGCTCCTGGCACACAGGGAGCTCCTGGCAAGCAAGAAGAGCTTCAAAGAGACAGCTCTGCTGGTGAGCAGCTCCTCTGCACAGCCCAGCAGGGCTGAGGGCACTGCCTGCAGCACCCAGGGCACAGGAGAGAAGGCAGAGAGATGAGAGGCAGCCTGGGCTGGGAGGTGACTGAGCTCTCACTACATGAGAAACCTTCCCAGGATTTGAAGGAAGAATTCTCTGGCTGTAGGAAAGTTCAACTTGCCTTCCTGGAGGCATCTCCTAAAGCTGGCACATCCCACAGCTTCCAGGATCTTTCAGCAGCACTCTCCCAGTTGCTGCAGTGCAGGGGAAGTGGCCATATGGCAGAGCAGGGCAGGAGCTGCAGGCAGCAAGGGCAGAGAGGAGAAGGGAGCAGGAGGTTCAAGGGATCCTGGGCTGGGAGGACAGGGCAGAGCTGCTCAGGGCAGGAACCTTGCCAGCCCTTTGCCACGCTCAGGCTGTGGCTGCAGAGCAGTGCAGGTGAGTTCCTGCAAGTGCCTCTCCCAGCTGCCAAATGGCAGCAGTGGCAGGAGCTGTCAGGATGGCTCTGCTGGATTTGCTGGGGTGCAGCAGGAGAAGCTGCTGCAGAGCAGGACTTGCTGCTGCCCCATCAGAGGCCCAGGGCCAGAAGGTTCCCTGTGGCAGGGCTGGCTGTGGGGTGGGAAGGTGGGGGTGCAGCCAGGGGTGCCCAGGGCTGTGGGGCAGAGCAGGGTCCTGCCCCCAGGGCTCTGTGTGCTGGGGCAGGGACTCTGCTGCCTGCCAGGCTCAGCTCTCAGCCCGGCCAAGGAGCTGCCACGGGGCTGGGGGAGAAGGGCTGTGGGGAAGGAACAACTCCTGGGAGGGCAGAGCAGGGCAGAGTCCTTCTGATCTCCAAAGTGTGCTGCAGGGATGAGGGCTGGTCACAGCTCCAGATCTAAGCAGGAAATTTCCCAGAAGGTGTTTGCAAGAAGCACAGACAGACATTCTTAACAAGAATGAACCAGTTCTTTCAGTGTTATACTCTGGATTGTCTGGGTGCTGACTGTGACAGGGAAATGAATCTCTGAGCACAGGAGGAGACACTGAAACTTGAACTCTGTTAGATTAGAGGGCATTGAACCTGAGAGTATCAGACATCAAAGCTGTCTTACAGACGCATCAGTGTCATTTTCCAGCCTCCTCAGGATTGCTCTAACATTGCCATCAGAGCCTGCCCAGCCAGAGATGCCCCTGGGCAGTGCCCTGTGCTGCTGGGAGGTCTCTGCAGGGCAGAGCTGAGCCCCCAGGGCTGGGCTGGGCTCTGGCAGCACTGGCAGGGCCCAGCCCTGGGCCCAGGGAAGCAGCTGCTGGCAGGGACAGCTCCAGGCAGCAGAGCCCTGGGCAGGGAGTGGGGGGCAAGTGCCCCCAAGGCCTGGGGGAGGGGGCGTTCAGGCAGCTCTGGGGGCCCTTCCCTGCAGCTCTACTGGGCACTGTGTGCTGGGCCATAGAAATGAGGATTCCTGCAGTGGAAAAGAACCTTCCAGGTGTGATGGTGAAAACAGAAAACACAGGCAAAATTTTTCTAAGCTGAGACTAAGCTTCTGCTCTGCAGCCCCAGCTCTTCTGATTCATGGGTGTAGAGACGGAACTTTTGTATTCAAAGTCGCTTACATCTGACATTCCTTGTGTGTATGAGAACTCTACCAAAAAAATTCCATGTCTCACTGCAGCAGAGCAAACCTGACTCCTTGGTAGTGTATTTGGTGACATTTGACACATGGATTTCTTTTAGAAATGGAGTGGCTTTTTCATAGAGGTCTGTCTAAACTGTCTTCCTTTCCTGAACAGGTCCTATGCCAAGAAACAAAAGATGTCCAACAGCAGCTCCATGGCCCAGTTCCTCCTCCTGGCATTCACAGACAGGCGGGAGCTGCAGCTCCTGCACTTCTGGCTCTTCCTGGCCATCTCCCTGGCTGCCCTCCTGGCCAACGGCCTCATCCTCAGCGCCGTAGCCTGTGACCACCACCTGCACACCCCCATGGGCTTCTTCCTGCTCAACCTCTCCCTCACAGACCTGGGCTGCATCTGCACCACTGTCCCCAAAGCCATGCATAATTCCCTCCAGAACAACACAACCATCTCCTACACAGGATGTGCTGCACAGCTCTTTTTCTTTTATTTCTTCATCTCAGCAGAGTATTTCCTCCTCACCATCATGTGCTACGACCGCTACGTTGCCATCTGCAAACCCCTGCACTACGGGACCCTCCTGGGCAGCAGAGCTTGTGCCCACATGGCAGCAACTGCCTGGGCCACTGGCTTTCTCTATTCTCTGCTGCACACAGTCAATACATTTTCCCTGCCCCTGTGCCAGGGCAATGCCCTGGGCCAGTTCTTCTGTGAAATACCTGCCATCCTCAAGCTCTCCTGCTCACACTCAGGCTACTGCAGGGAAAATGGGCTCATTGTGGTTATTGCCTGTTTAGTGTTTGGTTGTTTCATTTTCATTGTGTTCTCCTATGTGCAGATCTTCAGGGCTGTGCTGAGGATCCCCTCTCAGCAGGGACGGCACAAAGCCTTTTCCACGTGCCTCCCTCACCTGGCCGTGGTCTCCCTGTTTGTCAGCACTGGCACATTTGCCTACCTGAAGCCCCCCTCCATCTCCTCTCCATCTCTGGACCTGGTGGTTGCAGTTCTGTACTCGGTGGTGCCTCCAGCACTGAACCCCCTCATCTACAGCCTGAGGAACCAAGAGCTCAAGGATGCCATGAGGAAAATGATGACTGGATGTTTTTCAGGAGTAAAAACCTGCGTCTTTTCTACTGCAGAACACTCTTTGTGTAACCCTTTAGTGGCCCAGACTGCCTTCTAAAGCTTTTGAGACTTTTGGGGGGGGGGGGGGGAATTTCTTATATTTTTCCTCTTTTAAAGTTAACACAGAAATTTATTCTATATCCCATACCTAATTCACTCTCTACTTATTTGTTTTGACCTGCAATTGGGTAAATGAGGAATCATTCTCTGTGTGCATTTAAACAAAATAAAAGTTCCTGCAGCAACTTCTTTGTCAAACCTCCTGCCTTTATTATTCTGTACACGAGGAATCACAAACTCGGAGTATAATAAAGGACTTGAATTCTTTTTTCCAGATTATCCCTCCAACAACAGTGAGGAAAGCAACTCACTGGGGTACTTGAGGGACTGAGGGCTGGTTCAGATGTTCTGTGCTGGTGACCAGTGGCAAATGGTCTCCAAGTCACCTGCCTGGGGCTCTGCAGCTTGTGAGGGTCTGATGGAAGGTGAGGACTTGTCTGTAGGAACTCAGGCAGTGCAGGAGAGCACAGAGGATCTGCAGGGACAGCCCGTCCCATCCAGTCAGCAGGGAATGGAGCCCTGGAGCAGAATCCTGCCCAGGGTGGAGTCACCAGAGATCAAGTCCTAAATCTGCCTGTGAACTGGTAAAGGAGAGTTCTGCAACCCCAGGGGACACAGTAGGAACAGAGAAAGGACTCTGGCCAGTGACTCATCTCACCCGCAGTGAACTCCCCTTTGTGCCTCCCCAGTTCAGGGAGGGCTGTACCAGAGCCAGGGGTGGGCTTTCCAGGAGGGTGTCCTGAAGAACTCTCCAGCCCACAGGCTGCATGGAGTGGAGCCCTGCCCTGCCCTTTGTGCCATTAGAAACAGCCCATGGTCCTGCCCAGCCTTGTTTTTGCCTACTGAGCCTCCCAGGACTATGGCAGAGGGTGGAGAGCAGTGATCCCCATCCTGCTGGGTCTGCTCCCCACCCTGACCAGCATGGCCAGTGCAGGCTCAGCCAAGGGTGCCACAGCCCCTCCCTGTGCAGAGCAGCACCTCCAGCTCAGGGCCCTGCAGGGATCCCAGGCTGGGATCTGCAACTGGCCAAGGCAGCCTGGGCACACTGACCTGGGCAAAGGGATGTCCCTGGAGAAGATCAAGGCAGCATTTCTGGGCCTGCAGAGAGGAATCCCTGACACAGAGACACCTCTTTCTGCAGCCCCCCTGGGGACAGGCTGCTCTGTCCCTGGGCCAGGACTCTGGGCTGGGCTGGGCAGAGGGGCTGGCACTGAGGGGCACAGTCAGGCTGTGCTGGGCATCTCCTGGAGGTGACACCAGGGCTCCTGCAGTTTCCCTGACCCCCATTTCCTCCTGCCATGCTGAGTGTCCAGCCCCTGAGCTGATGGGGATGCTGAGATTCCTCTCTGTGCCCCAGGAGCTGCTGTGCCCTTCAGAGGGGCTGGGGCTGTGGGGGGAGTGCCCAGAGCTCTGCAGCACCCTGGGCTGGGCACTGCTGTGGGACCAGACCAGACTGGGCTGCTCCACCAGTTGACCTCTATAATGAAATCACTTCTAATTTTTTCCTGAAGAACCATGAGAATATGTGTTGTGTCCTGAGCACTAGACTGGACCCTTGGGATAATAGAAAAGGTTTTGGAGTCAGGGATATTGAGAAGGCTGGGCAGTGTCACTGGGAGACCTCTCCCAAACACTTGCAAAGGCCAGAGCCATCCCAGAGCTTCCTGGGGCATTGGCAAAGGCAGACATAGAACCAGTCTGCAAACAGGGCAGCAAGGAGGGTTGGCAGAGTTCCAGACTGCTCAGGCTCTGCAGGGAAGGGGATAGGGCAAGTCCTCCTGCAGCCATTGCCAGGCATGGGAAGGACAAGGCAGGGATTGCAGAACCCCTGTGGGAGGGAAAAGAAGGCAATGTTGTATGCCCAGACTTCAGCAAGGCCCTTGACATGGTCTCCTGTGGTCTCCTTAGAGCCAGACTGGTGACAGCTGGACTGGACAAGTGAAACATGTGGTGGGGGGGAAGTTGAATGACTGATGAGGGTCAAAACTCATGGGACAAATTCCTCTTGGCAGCAACTCCCAGGTGACATCCATCAGGGACCAGCCCTTGACCATTCCTATGGAACATCTTTATTATGTCTCTGGGTGATGGGATGAAATGCACTTTCCACTCCTTTGTGGATGAGGCCAAGTTGCAGCGAGTCTGTGAGAAACCTCCTCTAGTTAATGGTGACTTGTACAAAAAATGTGGTCAAGATGAGTGAGTTGGATAAACTAGTCTTACCATCAGGTGCCCAGCAAGGCCCAGGACAATGAAGAAAAAACTCATGGGTCAGAGGAAAAGCAATTCAAAAGGAGGGAAAAAGACCAAACCCAACCAAACCAAACCCAAACAAACACAGAATGACAGAATATGCTGAGGTGGAAGGGACCCACAAGGATCATCCAGTCCAACCCAACTCTTCCATTGCCATCTGCCCCCACCCCAGCAGGCTCTGGAGCAAAGCACAGCTGAGGTCCAGCCCAGCTCTGCTCTGACAGAAAGAACCTGCAGTCAGGGACAGGAAGAGGAAAAAGTCGTGTTTAACCAGCCTGAGGAATAATGGGCTCAATGACCTCCTGTATTCCTGGGCACTTCAATGACCCTGTGGATCAGGTTTGGTAGCAGGGAGGGGGCTGCAGGTTTCCCTTAGGGAAGAGGAGATGAGGAGTTGACTCTGTGTCAGAGAGAGCCAGTTTCAGGTGGCTCCAAAATAGATCAGCCAGTGCCCAAAGCTGAGCCAAAAACCAATTCCAGAGGCACCTCTGAGACAACCCTTTGGAGAAAGGATAAAATCCAGGGTGCTGGAACCCAGAGAGGACTGAGAGCAATGGGGGAGAAACAACCCTGCAGGCACCAAGGGGGTTGGAGAAGAAGGAGGAGTGAGAGAGCCTTGGTGGGCACCTGGCAGCCAAAAGCCAACCCCCAGCCCTGAGAGCCACAGCTCAGCCCAGCACAAAAGCTCCTTTAGGTCTGGAGGTTCTTTGCAGCAGCTTTTTAGCAGAGCTGCCAGATGGGCCATCAAAGGGGATGCTCAGCTGGGTCTGAAACCTGTGTGATCCTTGTCAACCTTGGCTCTGTAGAATAAGAACTATAGAATCCGAAATAGTTTGAATCAGATGAGACCTTTATAGGACATCTAGTCCAACCCCCCCACAGTGAACAGGTTTACATTCAACTAGATCAGATTGCTCAGAGCCCTTTCTAAGCTGACCTTGAATGTTTCCAAGGCTGGGGCATCTATGACCTCTCTGGGCAACCTGTGCCAGTGTTTCACCACCCTCAGTGTAAAAAATTTCTTCCCTATATCTATTTCAAATCTGCTCTCTTTTAGTTGAAAACTAACGTCGCGACGGAAAGCTCTAGACACCTCAATATGAGAATCCAGGAACTTCCTTTATTGTAGATTGACAGTAGCTTAATATACACTCTATAATAGGTTCATGAATATTACAGAAATCAGGCTCATTATTGGTGCTCAGTTAGGTGGTGATATCATCTTAACTGCTTCCCACTGTTTACACAGGTGGCTCGTTAAGTGCCTTTGTTTTGGTAATGCCCAGCTCCTGTTTCTCAGCTCAATTTAGGATACCCAAGGACGCTGCTGCTTTCTCACGGCCCTGCTATCTCAGACTTTCTCATGGGCCTAGTGAAAACTGCATCTTATACTTTAGCAGTAGTCTTGTACTTTAGCAGCTCATCCATAGCCTTAGCCATGTTCATATGTCCTCGCATTTCTAACCAATCCTCTACAATTCCCCCGTTTTTATTATGGGCCAACAATGCTTTCTTTGTCGTAGTATTTAGACGTCTAGTAATACAAGAAAAGGCAACACGAGCTATTACTAAGATTACAATAACCGTCAATATCCATCGTAGGCCTTCCTTAATACAACTTAGAGCCCATTCAGACATAGAACCAAAGACAGATTGAAGCCATGAGTCTATAGGACTAGTCGTTACTGTCACTTTCTTTGTATGATCTGTTAACCATTGCAGTTGTTTATGTATGGAGTTACTGTGATCTGAAAGATTAAAACAGCACATACCGTCAAAGTCCTTACAGCCATGGCCTTGTGCTAACAACAGAAAATCAATAGCAGCTCGATTTTGTAGGACAGCATGACGTAGACTACCAACGTCTTGTGCAAGTTCTGCTATTACTCGGGTGGTGACATTTGATTGTTTTACAGCCCAGCATGCAAGTTTGCGAATGGATGTTAATGCCTGTGCCGTGCCTACACCTGGGACAATAGATCCAAAGACAGTAGCTGTTCTACCCCATAGCTCTACTTTGTCATCACAATCTGAGGAAAGTTGGTTTAGGCTCCTCTTTTGTCTGTGTGAGGAAGTTAGATTAAAAAGCTGTAAAAAGGATGGGGATAACAGCGTAAGTGACCCTATATAGCAGGGCCCTCCGAAGGCACGTACAGGAATGCCAGGCCAAGCTCTGTCACCACAAATAAGAAATACACCTGGTGGTAAGGCATGTGCAGTGTTGTTAACCCAAATACCTGGCGAGGAAAGTTTGGCTTCAGCTCCATATGCCCCAAGGCTCTGGTTGTTAGTATTGTTAGTGCCACAATAGTCTCCTACATTTTTATAATTAAATCCTGGGGTACGTGAAGTGACATTAGTCCATCTAGACAAATCGTGGCTTTGATGTGCACTTAACCCAGAATGAAATGTTCCCAGCATAAAGCAAGTTTGAGTCCCATTATCACTTGTATTACGTACAGACAATGATCCCATTAAGTCTAACTCCTGGGGACTCTGGGGTAAAGAGGTATTGAGAGCTTTTATAAGGCACGCAGATGTATTAGAGATAATTATTTCATTCTCACACGATGATGAAACCCAACCAGCAAATAGTAATTTTAACTTATATACGGAGTTAAAAGGCATACCAAATAAGCAAGTACGAAAAGGATCTGAGGCAGATGCCAAGGACAAGCAAAAGGATGATTGTCCTGTTTGATTCGCCCAGGTGACCCATATGTTTTCCCGAGGGTCAATGGTGTGAAGAGCCTCAACATTGGCAATCATACCCGTGAAAAAAGGAAAACTTATTACATAGCCGTACAATGAAATAGACAGAAATCCTAACATCTTTGCTATACTAATACACAAAACAGTAAATCAAGTCCGGGCACGTAAGTCTTGCAGTTCCTTTGTGTACAGTTACTCAGTCAATTCAGATGCTGTTCCAGTGTCTCCCTCTTCAGCAGGTGCAGGGGAATCAGGTGTTGAAGAGGCTGGAGGTGGTGGTGTAAGGTCAGGTGAGGCTGCAGGCACCGCAGGTGTCTCTCCTCCTCGTTCTCCAGGGCTCTCAATTGCTGGCTTGACCCAACGACTGGGAACCCACAGGGTACCTGTAGAAGTAGACACACAGAAGTAGCCTCGGCCTATAAAGATGACTTCTGCTGGACCTTCCCACATCCCAGTTTTAGGATTCCGATAATGAACCTTCATGGGTGGTCCTTTTGACACCTGCTCTTTCTGATTATGTTTGACGATAGGAGGCACTGAATCATCTCCGAAAATACACAAATGGTTAAGGACAAAAAGAGTTTTGCTAACTCTCTCTCGGGCATCCCTGATGTCTTTGTATTTCTCAAGGTAGCTTTTAATTGTTCCATTCATTCGCTCTACTATAGCTTGTCCAGTAGGCGAATGAGCTATGCCCGTAACATGCTTTATGTCCCACTGCTGCAAGAATTGTCCCAGAATCTTGCTAACATAGGCAGGTCCGTTATCTGTTTTTAACGTTTTAGGGACTCCCATGACAGCAAAGCAATCTGTCAGATGACGCTTCACATCTTGGACCTTTTCTCCTGGCTGCAGCGTAGCCCATACGAAGTGACTGTAGGTGTCAATTGACACATGCATGTATTTCAATCGACCAAAAGCAGGAACATGTGTGACATCCATTTGCCACAACTCATTAGCTTTTAGTCCTTTGGGATTAACTCCCACTCCGAGGCCTACTCCATTATTTTGCTGACTGCAAATAGGGCATGCTTTCACTATTGCTCTGGCATCTTCAATTGACAGTCCATATGAGTGACTGAGACCTTTTGCATTTTGATGATATACAGCATGAGCCTCACGTGCTCTTAGGAAAGGAGGTATAGGAGCTTCTGTGACTGTTGACACTAGACGATCTGCTCTAGCATTTCCTTCTCCCAGCCCTATATTCCATTGATGACTCCTGATATGCAACACAGCATATCTGGCTGACCGGTAAGCAATTGCTTTGTGAAGCTGCTGTAATAGTTGCATGAGTCTGGCATTCTTAACTTCTCTAATGCTGGCATCTTCGATTCGATTAGCTACTCCTGCAACATACATCGAGTCTGTAACCACATTAAGTGTTTGATCTAGCCAGTGAGATAATGCCCACACAACAGCTGCAAGCTCTAATGTTTGTAAAGAGTCCTTTAAGTGAGCACTTAAGAAGTGTTGATGCCACCGCCCTTCGTGCCTCCAGGTGGCTACGGCACGCTGTGATCTTTTTCCAGCGTCGGTGAATACGGTGACTGCATTCTGAAGTGGTGTCGCAGATCGCTTTGGAACTTGCAGCCACGCCTGGTTAGCCATCCAGGCTAGCGTCGGTGACTGCAAAGGACGGATGTTAATGATGGCATCTGACACGAGTAGTGCTCCTTGCAGCTCAGGAGAATGGACTAAATACCAATCCAAGTCCTCCTGTCTTATTGGCACTTGTATTTCATGTGGCTCTGACCCGGTCGCTTGCACAATCCGGTTTCTGCCTTTCTTAATGAGCTCTGATAAAGTCCGAATCCTTTCCTGGACTGTTCTGCGTGGTTGCAAAGACGTTGTCAGCCATTCTAACACAATTTGTTGCCCTCTAGTTGATGTTGCAAGCCGCTTTTGATTGTCCCCCGTTTTTATTATTTGCTGCGTGAGGGCTCCCATAAAATGCTTTTCTCCTGCCAAGATCGTGAGATTGACAGGTGCACCCTCTATCCGTCGGTGTGTGACATGATCTGCAATACTGGCCGTAATCCGATGTAAGAGGTTTCGCTGTTCCGGGGTGACAGTTACTGCTGTTGAAGGGTCTGTACCCTTTAATAGCGGCCTGAGGGGTTCTAGCCACTCATTAGGTATTCCCACTACTGGACGCAGCCACTGTAAGTCTCCTAAGAGTCTCTGAGCATCATGCAAGGTGGCAATCTCTATATTGATAGACAATTTCTGAGGTCGAACGACAGAGTCTGTGATTTGCCAGCCTAAATAATGCCAGGGACTGGATTCTTGAATTTTCTCAGTGGCTATGACTAAGCCTTGCTGCTGCAACTGATTAACCAGCTGCTGTTTCTGATCTTTTGTAAACTTAGTCGGCTGGGCGAACAATAAATCGTCTACGTAGTGGTAAATTACTGTCGAGGGCCATGATTTTCTGATTGGCTGTAATGCAGCGTCCACGTAGAGCTGACAAAGAGTGGGAGAATTCTTCATTCCCTGAGGCAACACAGTCCACTCATAACGTTGCGCTGGTCCTTCCTTGTTTATAGCAGGAATAGTGAATGCAAAACGCTGACGATCCTGCTCATGTAATGCAATAGTGAAGAAGCAGTCTTTAAGATCGATTATTAACAGGAACCAATTTTGTGGGATCATAGCTGGATTTGGCAGTCCTGGTTGTAATGCCCCCATCGTATGCATCTGGGCATTTACTGCACGTAAATCATGTAACAGCCTGTATTTCCCAGATTTCTTCCTGATCACAAAAATAGGAGTATTCCATGGGCTAGTTGACAAACGCAAATGTCCCTGTTGTAACTGCTCTGACACCAACGCATGTGCCTGTAAAAGACTTTCCCTTTTTAAGGGCCATTGCTCTACCCACACCGGCGTTTCTGACTTCCATTGGAGCGGGATCGGGAAAGTCCAGGCAATGGCCGTCATGCTAAAGGGGATCTTGGTTCGTTGGTCAGAACCATTCCCATCTGAGCGAGAATGTCTCTCCCTATTAGGGCTTGTACTCCATCGGGTAGGGGGAGAACAGACACCGTACAGTTCACAGTCATTTCATCCAGCGTGATAGTTATAGGAGGAGACCTTTTTGCCAGAGTCAGACCACCCACTCCTGCAACTGTTGCTCCTGAGTTTACCAAGGGCCACGATGTGGGCCACTTGCAAGCTGCAACAATGCTGACGTCAGCTCCCGTATCCAAAAGAGCAATTAAATGTGCAGTTTGTGAGTTCCATTGGAGCTGGATAGCTTTTCGTGGTCGTCTGGCCAAATCTATTGTTAGCAGAGCCGATGTACCAGTAGATCCGAAGCCCTGATCTCCTCGTTCGGGCTTATCCGATGGTCCAGGAGCGATCTGAGGGAGCGGTATCAGTTGTGCGATACGAGATCTGGCCGGTATATGCAAAGGTGGAAATAGTGTATTTACCATGATTGATATTTCTCCAGTGTAATCGGCATCAATCAGTCCCACTAAAACAGTTAATCCAGCCATTGTGGACGAGGACCGACCTATTAATAAAGCCCCCACTGGTTTGCCGTCGATTAACACCGGCCCGTGCACTCCTGTCGGTATTTTCTGAGGACGCTGGTCTATTAGGGTGCAGTCTATTGTGGTTGCCAGGTCCAGCCCGAGGCTCCCTCTGGTTGCGGGACGCAGTGTGAGGTCTGAGCCGGGAAGCTGTGAGCAGTTGGAGCCGTCACTTGTGTCTTGGCGCGGGACCCCTTCGCGCTGGCTTTCCCGTTTCCCGACCCACGCCAGCACATAGCAGGAACATGCGTGTTTTGCTGACAGCGAGAACACCACACCGGACCGGACTGGCACTCTCTTCGTACGTGTCCGTATGCTCCACACTGAAAACAGCGTCTTTGTGCTGGTCTGCTTCGTTGCGTGGCTCCGGTCGGAGCTTGTAAGGGCGCAAGCGCGGCTAAAACCTGAGAGCTAGTAGCCTTCGCCTGCTCCTTTAAGCTTTCACCTAGCTCTTTAATCGCATTCACTAACATAGCATTAGGCCCCTGGGGTATTTGCGCCATTCGCTCTAATAGCTCCTCAATTGACCAATTACCCGGGAGCGTAACAATGACATTGCGAGCTGTAGAATTACAGTTCTGCAGCGCACACTGCTTTAGCAAAGCGCCGCGCATATATTCGGGAACCCCCGCTAACTGGATGGCATTAGCAACCCGATCTATAAACGATCCAAAAGGTTCATCCCTGCCTTGCTTGATCCCCATATATGACGGAATTCCCCCTGGAGCTTTGATCTTATCTAGAGCGAGACGGGCTAGGCGCATAGACTCTCTGATCTTATCCGGCCCTATCAACGCTTGTGCCTCTATTCTGGCGTACGGTCCGAGGCCCATTAATTCATCTAGCGTAACCCCGTGCAAAGGGTCAGCTGCCTGTCTCTGAACCGCTACGGCCTCCTGGCAAAATGCCTGCCAATGCGCACTATGTAGCATTTGCTGATGCTGTGAAAGAACCAACTTCATAATGTTACTGATATCTGCTGGTAAAAGCAAGTTGCTACCCCAAATATAATTTAACATTTGTCGGGTAGGCTCACCCTGGATTCCACTCTCATTAACGGTAGCACGCAATTGCGACAACAGCTTCCAATCAAGGGCAGTGATATTCGCTACCAATCCACCCCCTTGTGCCGGAGCATAAACTACTGGAAAGGCATTAGTTAAAGTTTCTGCCGCTTCTTTATCTCCCGCTTGCAAAGCATCTGCGGCAATGCCTTGCCAGAGCTTTCGCCGCTCTGCCGCAACAGTACTCGATGTATCGGGTGAGGGGAGTGACGCAGCCCCGGTAGACGAGGTCTGCTGGGACTCAGGGGACGGGCTAGGGAACTCTAGGGAAGGGGCAGTGGGAGTAATAAGAGCCTGCTCTTGGGGTTCAGGCGGGATATGTACAACATTAGTCGAGTGAGGCAGCGGGCACGGAGACTCAGCCCCGAAAGGATTGCCGATGTCTCCCAAACGCTGCGCAGCGATTCGGGCAGCCTGCTGCTCGGCCTTGTGTTGTTGTAAAGCATTAGAAACAGCCTGCCACTGCTTGGCTAACTTTTTAGCTACTTTATCATCATTCAATAAATCCTCCCACAACTTATCCCCGTACCGTTTCCATTCACCTTCATCAAAGACCGTATTGGGGTCCACAAAACACCCTTTCGCAAACCCCACCTTAAGCAATTCCGGTAAATCCTTTTTTAAATCTAACCCTTTAACTCCCCGCTTTCCTAGAAAGCATTGGAGCAATGATAGTGCCGCCTGCCTCTCCATTACCTAAAAATAAAAAACGTGTTACCACGCTTTGTGCAGCCCTTTCCACGAGACTTTGCGGCTTTGTCGGCGGGCCTCCTTCTTCAGGAGTCGTCCCGGGCGCCGGGCCCTGGAAGCACGGAACTTAACTCTTTCGCCGTCCGAAATCCCCGAAAGGGAGGCGTCCGGCAGCGGCAAGTTGAGCTCTTTTTCGTCCAGCCCTTTCGCCTTCTTGTGCTGCACGGCAAGACCGACCGAAACTCCTACGTCCGACCACGGCTGCGAGAACCCGACTTGGTTCTCGGGAGTCCGACTTGACTCCAACCCAGGAGATCCGACTTGACCTCCTAGGGACCCCCACTTGGTCCCTGTCCACGGGCGCCAGTAATAACGTCGCGACGGAAAGCTCTAGACACCTCAATATGAGAATCCAGGAACTTCCTTTATTGTAGATTGACAGTAGCTTAATATACACTCTATAATAGGTTCATGAATATTACAGAAATCAGGCTCATTATTGGTGCTCAGTTAGGTGGTGATATCATCTTAACTGCTTCCCACTGTTTACACAGGTGGCTCGTTAAGTGCCTTTGTTTTGGTAATGCCCAGCTCCTGTTTCTCAGCTCAATTTAGGATACCCAAGGACGCTGCTGCTTTCTCACGGCCCTGCTATCTCAGACTTTCTCATGGGCCTAGTGAAAACTGCATCTTATACTTTAGCAGTAGTCTTGTACTTTAGCAGCTCATCCATAGCCTTAGCCATGTTCATATGTCCTCGCATTTCTAACCAATCCTCTACAGAAAACCATTATCACTTGTCTTATTACAACTAAGTCTGTGCCCATCCTTCTTACAGGTATGATCTCAGGAGCTCCTGACAAGCCTTGACCAAACCAGTTGAGCAATGAAGAGCATCTGTACTGGACCAGGGTGTGGGGAAGTGTCACTGGACTGGACCAGGTGCTCCTGGATGATAAAGGTGGGAACAATCCAGAGTGGAACATCTGGGGAACACAGGATAATCAGTCATCCCATGAAAGCCTTGGAATATTCCCTGCCTGAATCACAGCCCAAATGGAACAGTTTGGATACAATTCCCAAATATTTGGGAAACTCCAGTCATTCCTGACACCAGGATGGAAATTCAGCAGATCACTAAAGCCAGTCCCATTGTGAGCCCACAACCAGCGGGGCTGAGGGAGGCCCTAGCAGCTCCCCAGCACCTCCCTCTCAGTGGGACACCTCTGGCAGCCTCTCCCAGCTCGGGAACCCTCCAGTTTGCAACACTCCAAAGACCCTCAGTGATGCCCAGGACAATTCTGATCCCCCTCAACAAACACTCCTCCAGCTGGGACCCTTGTGTGTTGGCAAACACAAAGGGATTTGGGGGAGTGTTTCCCTGACAACAAGGAGAATTTGGGAGAGGGACTTTTCCACTCCCAGCTCTTGATGTGTCCACACATCTCTGCCTGGGTGTGGGTGTGAATTGACTGTGGTTGGAATGTTGTGAATCTATAATTCAGTCACTGTTTAAATTGTAGCAAATGCTATTGAACCACTTGATAATTGTTCAATAGGTCAATGATTAAGTGCTACTAATGTCTTTTGCCCCCTTGTCTTTGGATCAAAATCCTTTGCACCCTGACCCAAGACTCTGTGTAAATCATTCTCTTTCATCAAAAAATATATATTTTTCATGACGTCCACTTTAAAATCTTCCTCCTTAGCTAAACTACAAAACAACTCTAATTAGCTGTAGAAATCTTGATGACTTGAAGACAATTAGAAGAAAGGGAAATAATTTGTTTTCCTGTGTTTTAATGGTCCCACAGTGTGTTTGGAGTTGCATCAGCTGTCAGTCCAAGATGGGTCATGTCAGAGCTGGTGAGGCTGGGAGGTGAGGAGCAAGGTTGATCATCCAGGGTCAGTGTGGATCTCCTGAGGAGACACTCAGCATCAAGATCACTTGGAGAACACCTCTATCACCTCTTCTCTGAACTAAAAAATAGCCATCATTGAATTAAAACAAAACAAGTACAAAATTTGAAGACTTGTTTTGAAATTGCCTTGAAGACAATTAAAGGAAAACAAAAAGATCCTGAGGGATTTCTGCATTTTAATGAGCCCCACAGTGTGTTTGCAGCCCAGCCCATGATCCTGAGGTACTGAGAGAAGATTGAAGCAGCTGCTGAAGAAGTCAGAAGCCAAACTGCAAGTGCCTTGAAGCATTGCTGGGCCCCACGGAGGGCAGGCACTGCCAAAGCCTCCCCAGGGACTCCTTGGAGCAGCTCCTTGGAGGCCAGGAGTGCAGGCAGACAAAGGCTCTGGGCAGGCCCCTGCAATGCTGAGCAAAGCCTGCCTTGGTTTTGTGGAGCACAAAGGCCAAGGGCTGAGCCCCAGGCCCTGGCCCAGCAGATCCTGTCCCTCCCGGCTGGCTCAGGGCTGTTTGGGGGGCACTGGGATGGGAGGGGGAGGAACAACAAAGGCCAAAACTGGGCAACCCCTGCCAGGCTCCTGAGGGAGGGGCGAGGCAGAAACCAAGTGCAGAACCTGCCAGGAAAGTGTCTTGTGGTGGCCTGAGTGGCAGAGGCAGCTGCCAGAGGCAAGGGGACAAAGGCCTGGGTGCCTTTGGGCCTTGCAGCCCTGCCAGAGCCCTTGGCCATCTCTCCTGCAGGCTGTCCTGCCCTGGCCCTGCTGCTGCTCTGGCCTTGCAGGCTGCACACACCCCTTCCTGCTTTCCCACCCCCTCCCAGCAGCATTTCTAGACCCTCCCTGATGGCTCTGCACCAGCTCTGGCTGTTCCCTGGAACACAAAGCCATGGGCTGATCCTGACTCCCTCTGGGTGACCTCTTGCAGCACAAGGGTCCCCATTGAGTGACATTTCTTTTTCCTCACCTCCAGTCTGAACCTTCAGTGCTGCTCTTTGTGGAGATTTCATTCTATTTCCAATACAGAGAAAAGCTCCATCCTGTCAGATCTCCTCTAGACCCTCTCCAGTTCTTCCTCATTCCTCCAGAATGGGGAACCTCACAGACAGACAGACCAGTCCAGATGTGGTGACCCCAGGGCTGAGTCCAGGGGGGTGACAACTCCCTTGTCTGGGTGCCCACACTCCCCCCAAGGCAGCCCCATGTGCAGTTGGCCTTAAATCAAGGGGCCATTCTGATCCTTTGTAATGCCACGGAATCAAGTGGCATTGTGACACTGCAGGACCTCATGAAACCAAAGGAATGCTGAGACATTTCAGAGCCTCATGGAAACAAGGGGCCACAGTGATACTGAAGAGTCTCATGGCACCCACTGTGCCTCCCCAGAACTCCATGGAATCAAGCAGAGCCGCTGCCTCCCCCCCGCCGCCACACGGACCGGAGTCGCCGGCTCTGCCCCGCTTGGACACCTCTGGAGTCAGCGTGTTCTTGGGTAGCACAACTGATCTGAGATGAGAGAGTTTCCCACATTTTCCTTTGCCCCCTCTTTCCCATGGTTTTGGTTTTTTGTTCTTTGTTCATTCAGGGGGAAAAGGGAGAAGGGAAACATGTTGATCCCTGTTTTCATCTGTTTACAAAAGAGAGTTGGGACAGGGGGAGAGAGGAGGCAATTTCTCTGTTGCAGCTTTGAACTGTTCTGTTGGTATTGCTGGTTTTGCTGCTGTATTTCTTGTCAGTGAACTGTTATTTTTTTTCACTTATACCTCTTTGTATTTTGTCTCCCTGTAGTGGTGGGGAATAAAAGAGGAGTGAATTCATTTTATGGGAGTTTCTGCCCCAATATGTCTTTTAACCAGGACAGGTTGCTCAAGGGCTCCCTGAAATTTGGCATCATTCACAAAGGACTTGAAAACACATTTTGTCCCAATGTACAGAGAGATAATAAAGATGTTCTACAGTGGTGTTCAAGGGCTGATCACTGAGGGATTTCATCCAGAAGTTGCTGCCAAGAGGACTTTGTACCATGGATTTTATTTGACACTCTTCATTCAACCAGCTTCCCACCCACCACATCTTCCACTTCTTCAGTCCAGCTCTCACCAGTCTGGCCATAAGGAGACCACAGGAGACCATGTCAGGGGCCTTGATAAAGTCTGGGCACACAACATCCTCTTCTATTCCATCCCACAGGGGTTCTGCAATCCCTGCCTTGTCCTTCCAATGCCTGAGAATGACTGCAGGAGGACTTGCCCTATCCCCTTCCCAACCTGAGCAGTCTGGAACTCTCCCAACCCTCTTTGCTGCTGAAAAACCTCGATATGATTAACTGCTCAGAGAATTTTGTATTTTTAAGCTGCAAAGTATTTGTTTATTCAACGTTGTGAGCAAGCCAGCTCGCGCTGGACAAGCTTGCTCTACCTGAATGTGCAAAAGGAAGCCATTTTATACACTTTAGATACATGGTTAAACCATTTAACATACATATTAATAAGTAGGCTGGTTTCTGGGTGGAGTCTTTCCAGGCATGCACAGTCTTCTACTCGGGGGTCTTCTCCTCAAGCCTTCATCCCTCTGGTGGTCACCATGGATATCTTCCTTGATTTGACCTCTTCAATTTTCTTTGTCAGGTGACCTGAATTCTTCAAGCTTGCAAAACCCTGGCTTTGGGCCTTCTGTATCTTATTCAAATGTCTAGTTTACCTAATTTATTACCATGTGTGTACTACTCCTTTCTATAATAAGGCCTTTGGTCCAGTGAGCAGAACAGAACATGGTATTAACCAGTGCTCCTGAAATGTTCTTCTAGCAACACAGGTATTGGGGTTTCTTAGCAGGCCAAGATATCTCAGTTAACTCTTTTAGGCCTGGCTCTTGTTGCAGTGGCTGTGCTGATTTCCAGAGGCTTCTGGCTTCCCAGGCAAAGCCAAGGCAAGAACAGGTGGGAAGGGGCTGCGCTGCTGCTGCTCCTGCCCGAGAGCCCCGGCTGGGCCGGGGACGGAGCCCACGGCGCTGCAGCTCTGCCTCCTCCAGAGCCGGGGGGCTTTGGAACCAGGAATGACAGGGGGGAACAAAGGGGGCTGGGGGGCTGCACTGATGGTCACACTCGGGCCACCGTCAGCAGAGAGCTTCAGCCCCCCCAAATTAAAGCAGAGGGAAATGGTGTAAACTGTTTCATTTCAACCTTTCTTTACTCATTGCTATAAAATGACCCAACTAAAAGGAGGACAAGCAGGCCCTGATCCCTTCTCCTTTGGGAGAATCCCCACATCTGGTGCTGTGAGGGGCTGTAAAGGGCCACGAGGGGCTGTGAGGGGCCATGAGGGGCTGTGAGGGGCTGTGAGAGCTATGAGGGGCTGTGAGGGGCTGTGAGAGCTATGAGGGGCTGTGAGGGGTTGTGAGGGGCTGTAAGGGGCTGTGAGGGGCCATGAGGGCCTGTGAAGGGCTGTGAGAGCTGTGAGGGGCTGTAAGGGGCTGTGAGGGGCCATGAAGCACTGTTGTTGCCTAAAACCAGCTCTTAAAGAAACCTCTAAGACTCGATTTGTGAGTTTTAGTAGGCAGGCAATTCTATTACAACACACTGCATGATTTCAGCAAACCAGGTGTCCTGGGAATCAGTTCACCAAAGTGAACACAGAGGTATCTTCACTCCTGCTGCTATGTCAGCATTACATGGTTATCCATTTTTTGTTCCCTGCATTCCTGTTTCATATTCATGGCATTCACACACACAGCAGACCTGCAGCTCCCAAAATTTATTAAGATATATACATATCCTTGTAAGGTCTCTGAGGGGTTTCATCAAGTGTCTTTGGTGGTCTTCTCTGTTTGGAGTCCCCAAAAATCCAGGTGACTGCCTTATGAACTTCTTTGAGACAGTATTCTTGGTTATATATACACCTGTTGCTTCAGCTCCCTTCTTCATTGTTCTCTCACCGTGCTTGGCTGATTTCTGTAAACTGCACACGGTAATTTTCTATGACACATTTTGTTGCAAAGACTATTAGTTCTTGTTACATCTCTACACCCCAATATCAAACTGCTCAGGTCTTACACATGGGTGCAGAAGGAGAGCGTGGAAGTTGAAAGAGAGCAGCTCAGAAAAGTCGTTCTCCCTGGCAGTGCTGCTGTGGTGGAACTCCTTTTCTCTCTGCAACTGTATAGATGGAATGTTCTGGTGCCATTTACAGATGGAATGAAGATTATGGACTCCTGACTTGGTGGACAGAAATCACTTTATTATCCATCACTCAGGGGTTTTATATCATTCACATTTACCTGGGAGTGGTTAAGCAAGTCACACATCCATCACTTACTCAGGCCGGCCTGTTAACACAGCACACACACAGACCTTGGAGTTTTAAGGAACTCCTTTACACACCCACATATGGTAAGAATGCAAACAGAATAGCTGAGCTCATTTCTGGGCAGTAAATCACAGCCTAGAGAAAACAACACAAGGTCATCTTAGACTTTTCTCAGGGCTTTCACTTCTTGATTCTCATGCTGGCTGTCACGTCTGCACACAGGGACAGTCCCTGCTACTTCAAAGGATTTTTCAATGAAGGATTTCAACCAAAAATTTTCTGCAAGAGAATTAGGTTTTTTGAAATGCATACATTACAATTCCTCATCTAGGCAGTATCAGAATCAAATTCAATAGTAGACAATGAATTAGAAAGGGTAAGAAGAATAACATTTTTTTTTGGAGAAAACAATATTACAAGAAAAAAGAGAACAACTCCCACAAATTATTGCCATAAAAAACCTGAGAAGAAAGGCTGGGCCATCCATTCTGAATGTTATGGAGCAGAAAACAGAAACATTTTTGCTTCTGAAAAACATCAAGTCATCATTTTCCTCAGAGCGTCCCTGAGCTCCTGGTTCCTGAGGCTGTAGATGAGGGGGTTCAGTGCTGGAGGCACCACCGAGTACAGAACTGCAACCACCAGGTCCAGGGATGGGGAGGAGATGGAGGGGGGCTTCAGGTCGGAAAATATGGCAGTGCTGACAAACAGGGAGACCACGACCAGGTGAGGGAGGCAGGTGGAAAAGGCTTTGTGCCGTCCCTGCTGAGAGGGGATCCTCAGCACAGCCCTGAAGATCTGCACATAGGAGAACACAATGAAAATGAAACAACCAACTGATGAACTGGCAGTAATCACAAGAATGCCAGTTTCCCTGAGGTAGCCTGAGTGAGAGCAGGAGAGCTTGAGGATGGCAGGGATTTCACAGAAGAACTGGCCCAGGGCATTGCCCTGGCACAGGGGCAGGGAAAATGCATTGGCTGTGTGCAGCAGAGCATTGAGAAATGCAGTGGCCCAGGCAGCTGCTGCCATGTGGGCACAAGCTCTGCTGCCCAGGAGGGTCCCGTAGTGCAGGGGTTTGCAGATGGCAACGTAGCGGTCGTAGCACATGATGGTGAGGAGGAAATACTCTGCTGAGACGAAGAACAGAAACAAAAAGGCCTGTGCAGCACATTCCATGTAGGAGATGGTTGTGGTGTTATGGAGGGAATTGTGCATGGCTTTGGGGACAGTGGTGCAGATGCAGCCCAGGTCTGTGAGGGAGAGGTTGAGCAGGAAGAAGCCCATGGGGGTGTGCAGGTGGTGGTCACAGGCTACGGCGCTGAGGATGAGGCCGTTGGCCAGGAGGGCAGCCAGGGAGATGGCCAGGAAGAGCCAGAAGTGCAGGAGCTGCAGCTCCCTCCTGTCTGCAAATGCCAGGAGGATGAACTGGGTGAGGGAGCTGCTGTTGGACATTTGCTGCTTCTTAGCACGGGGTCTGCTCAGCAAAGGAAGCCACAGGGAAAAGTTTGGACAGACACCTCTGACAATATCACTCCAGATTTCAATACAATTAATTTAAGGATTAAATCATTTTTTTCTCTCTAATAGTTGCTGGCAGAGGGCTGTGTGTGGCAGGAGCTCTGGCCATGTGCTGCCAAGCATTTCAAGGTGTTTCCAGGCCAGCACTGCAGTTGTGCTGGACACAGCAGGACAGGAACCCTCCTGCAGAGAAGCCAAGGGCTGGGACAGGAGAGGGCCCACCCCCAAGAGAAGGCTCAGCCCTGCCCAGGATCCTACCCAGGCAAAGCTGGGCCTTGCTGGGGGCAGCACCAAACCCAGCAGCACAGACCCAGCAGAGAGGGCAGGGTCCCGCAGGGAGATGTTCTCCAGGCAGAGGCAGCTCCTTGCCCAGCACACAGTGCCCAGCAGAGCAGCAGGGAAGGGCCCCCAGAGCTGCCTGAACACCCCCTCCCCCAGGCCTTGGGGGCACTTGCCCCCCACTCCCTGCCCAGGGCTCTGCTGCCTGGAGCTGTCCCTGCCAGCAGCTGCTTCCCTGGGCCCAGGGCTGGGCCCTGCCAGTGCTACCAGAGCCCATCCCAGCCCTGGGGGCTCAGCTCTGCCCTGCAGAGCCCTCCCAGCAGCACAGGGCACTGCCCAGGGGAATCCCTGGCTGGGCAGGCTCTGATGGCAATGTCAGAGCAACCCTGGGGAGGCTGGAAAAGTGACACTGATGCCTCTATAAGACAGTTTTGATGACTGATACTGTCAGGTTCAATCCCCTCTAACCTAACAGAGTTCAAGTTTCAGTGTCTCCTCCTGCGCTGAGAGATTCATTTCTCTGTCGCAGTCAGCACCCAGACAACCCAGAGTATAACACTGAAAGAACTGGTTCATTCTCTTTAAGGTACCCCCCCTGTCTGTCTGTGCCTCTTGCAAATACCTTCTGGGAAATTTCCTGCTTTGATCTGGAGCTGTGACCAGCCCTCATCCCTGCAGCACACTGGAGATCAGAAGGACAATGCCCTGCTCTGCCCTCCCAAGAGTTGTTCCTTCCCCACAGCCCTTCTCCCCCAGCCCCGTGGCAGCTCCTTGGCCGGGCTGAGAGCTGACCCTGGCAGGCAGCAGAGTCCCTGCCCAGCACATGGAGCCCTGGGGACAGGACCCTGCTCTGCACCACAGCCTTGGGCACCCCTGGCTGCACCACCACCTTCCCACCCCACAGCCAGCCCTGGCACAGGGAACCTTCTGGCCCTGGGCCTCTGAGGGGGCAGCAGCAAGTCCTGCTCTGCAGCAGCTTCTCCTGCTGCACCCCAGCAAATCCAGCAGAGCCATCCTGACAGCTCCTGCCACTGCTGCCATTTGGCAGCTGGGAGAGGCACTTGCAGGAACTCACCTGCACTGCTCTGCAGCCAGAGCCTGACCATGGCAAAGGGCTGGCAAGGTTCCTGCCCTGAGCAGCTCTGCCCTGTCCTCCCACCCCAGGATCCCTTGAACCTCCTGCTCCCTTCTCCTCTCTGCCCTTGCTGCCTGCAGCTCCTGCCCTGCTCTGCCATGTGGCCACTTCCCCTGCACTGCAGCAACTGGGAGTGTCCTGCTGAAAGATCATAGAAGCTGTGGGATGTGCCAGCTTTAGGAGATGCCTCCAGGAGGGCAAGTTGAACTTTCCTACAGCCAGAGAATTCTTCCTTCAAATCCTGGGAAGGTTTCTCCTGTAGTGAGAGCTCAGTCACCTCCCAGCCCAGGCTGCCTCTCATCTCTCTGCCTTCTCTCCTGTGCCCTGGGTGCTGCAGGCAGTGCCCTCAGCCCTGCTGGGCTGTGCAGAGGAGCTGCTCACCAGCAGAGCTGTCTCTTTGAAGCTCTTCTTGCTTGCCAGGAGCTCCCTGTGTGCCAGGAGCCCGGCCCAGCTCAGCAGCACAGCAACAGCTCCAGGTCTTTAATGACCCCCAGAGGGGGTTTGTGTTGTTTATGTGAAACTCAGTCCCTGAGAGGAAGTTCAAACAACTTTTCAAGAACTCAAAATGAGTTTGAAATACTGAAGTTTCTTGTACTGTTACTGGGTCTCAATGTGGGACACAACTGTGAAAGTGTCCCCAGATTCAAGTTGGAACAGAAAATTGCAGACAGTGATGACAAGAATGGACAAGCAAGGGAAAGGTGGCTCTGATGCTGAGGAAACCTGGATGTATTTCATTAATCCAATGGGCCAAGCCCTGACCCCCAGCCCCTGGGAAGGCAGATCCTGTCCCTGCCTCATTCCTCAGGGCTCTTCCTGGGGCACTGGGATGTGGGATGTGCAATGCCAAGGGCAGGACCATGGGGTGGCACCTGCCAGGCTACTGAGCAGGGACAAGGAGGCCATGAGGCCCCAGGGCTGCAAGGGGCACTCCCCTCCTCCTGGCATCAGGGGCACAGTCAGCAGCCCTGGCCAAAGGCCTGCAGAAGGTGGCTCTGTCAGGGCCTTTCAGCTTCTCCCCATGCCTGTCTCCTCTCCAGCCCAGGCTGTCCTACGGTGTCCATGCCCTGCCCCTTTCCCTGCAGGCTGTCGTCATCCCCCCGGCTGCCCCACCTGGCTGGCACCTTCCTGCACTGACATCTCTGCGTCCTCCCTGGCTCTTCCTGCACACACAAAGCCTTGGGCTCATCCAGACTCCTTCTGGGTGATGTGTTGCATCACAGCACTGCCCTTGGAGGGAAATTCTTTTCTCCTTGTGCCAGCCTGGACCTCCCCAGCTGCACTTGGCATTAATTCTTTCTTTCTCATGCTGTTTTCTGCTACAACAAAAGCATCCCCCCTCTCTGAAGCGACTCTTCAAGCACTCCCAGGGTTCTTCTCTGCTGTCCTCTGCCCGCACACCACTGAACCCATGACTCCTTTGCCCCTGTAGAGTGGTCATGTTTAAAACCTCCAAACCCTGGGACATCTCTGAGCACTCTCCGAGGTGTCTTCAGATGAAAACATGGTCTAAGATAGTCACAGGGATATGTTTTACCAAGGGCTGTAGTGGCAGAACATGGGGCAATGACTTTGAACTGAAATAGGGGAGCTTTTTTCTATTGGATAAAATGAAGTAATACTTACCAATGGGGCTGGCAAGAACTGCAACAGAAGAGGATGTCCCATCCCTGGATCTGTCCAAGGTCAGGAACTTTGAGCAGCCTCAATTAGTGAAGATGTCACTCTCCAGGGACTTGGACCACCTGAGCTTTTGTTTCCCTTCCAACCCAAACCATTCTGTCATTCTTTGAGTCCCAAACTCCTTCTCCAAAGAATTACTGTTGCTAGGACAGGAATTGCCATGTTTTTGGAGAAGCCATTGTAAACCCAAAAGGTAAAAAATCAATTCAAATAAAGTTCCAGCATCTCTGTGTGAGAGTTTCACCAAGTGGGTCAATGGCAGAGCCTCCCAGGATGACCTTGCCAGTTGAGGATGGGGGATTCTGTTTGGGGTGTGAGTCTTATGATGGGCAACAAGAAAGCACATTTGGGGACTGGGCAAGACTTGTGGTGGGATCTCTTGGGAAGAACCAAAGGAAGGGAAATGGTGAGATCACGGTGGTTTGTAAAGGAACAGGTGTGAGAAAACAGAGAGAAAAGGGATGAAAAAGCTGGTTGTGTTAAACAGGAGGATGCTCAAACACTTCCCAGGCCATGCCCTGACACTGATCCCCACAGCCTGTCCCTTTTTCTTAAGAACTCCATTGCCAAGAAGTTTCTGTGAGGAGGGACCTCTCTGCTCCTGGCACAGATCGTGGCCCAAGTTCCAGCCACTGCAGCAGGAGCCACAAATAGTCAGGTCTTGTGTTCTTTGGGGGGCCAGACTGTGCCCAGATTGGGGGGTGTGTGTGTGTGTTGGAAGCACAAAAGAGTGAAGCAAATGCAAAGCTAAACACCCAGTGTAGCCTGACTTTGTCCCTGAGTGGGGGATGAGAGTTGGACACAACATGTGCAGGGACAGATGGAGGGGTTTGTCCCCCTGGCCCTGCCCAGAAGGGACACCTTTCAGGAAGGGTTGTGGCCTTGGCTGTGCTGAGGGTTGCCCCGGGCAATGCAGCTTGGGATTGCAGTGGCACTGTCAGGGCTCTGCAGAGCTCCTGGCAGTTCCTGCATTTGTCCCCAGCAATGCCAGAGAACTGCAGGGGTTGCAGTCAATCACTTGTGCTCTTTGGGACCCCGACTGGCTCTGCTGAATGGGAGCAGACCTGGAGTTCCCAGACTGTTCCTGCATCCAGGGTCGGGCCTGCAGTGACATTTGTGCAGCATTCAATTGGTGCAGTGGCAGGATGGCCATGGATCCATTCCTGCAGAAACACAATGGTGCTCCATCCTAGGCAGGGATAGAATGGGCCCACAAATGTTGGAAGGATAAGAACCAGGGAGTTTTGGCCCTGTGGAATCCCATGGAACCAAAGGAACCCTGGGACATGGCAGAACCTCCTGGAATAAAGGGGACATTGTGACCCTGCAGCACTTCATGGAACCAAAGGGAGTCTGGGACGTGGCAGGGCCTGATGGAAACAAAGGAACCTCATGGGAACAAAGGGACCCTGGGACACTGCCAAAACTGAGGGAGACAAGGGAACCCCAGGACACTGTGGAATCTCCTGGAATCCAGGGGCCATTGGAATACACTGGGGCCTCCTGGAACCAAAGGGAACATGGGACACTGCGGAACCTCATGGAATCAAAAGGATCCCAGGACTTTGTGGAACATCAGGGAATCAAGGGACCAGTGTGACATCCCAGAACCTTCTGGAACCAAAGGAACCAATGAGACACTGTGGAATCTCATGGAATCAAGGGTCCATTGTGACACTGTGGAACCTCACAGAATCCAGGGGCCATTCTGATTCTGCAAGGCCTTCTGGAGTCAAAGGGACCATTGTGACACTGTGGAACCTCATGGAATCAAGGGTCCATTGTGACAGTGGGGAAAATGAAGGAATCAGTGGGCCATTGTCACACTGCAGGGCCTTATGGAGCCCAAGAACGCTGCGAAACAGTGCAACCTCATGGAATCAAGGAGCCATTGTCACACTGCGGAGCCTCAAGGAATAAGGGATCCAGTCTTTGCCTCAGATTTTATCAACAAATTAAATTTAAGGAATTACAGAAGTGGGATTGGACCACTTTTGCCCCACTGGTTTAATGACTGGCCAAATGGTAATATTTATATAAAATGAATCATTTATTCTTACAAATGATCAGACAAAAGATCTTAGTCAGAATTATTTACTACACAGTATAAAGCTAAAACTGCTAGTTGTACAGTATAAGATAGGATAGTGCACTATATTGAAGCAATTATTGAAGCAATTATATTAAAGCTAGCCAAAAGAAATAATTATTACATAAAGATCTGATGTAACTCACCCACACCAACGGTCATGGGGAGATTTCTTTTGCTCAGCCTTGAGGAGTGTCCTTGGAGGGCGTCCCCACCCAAGGCAGGAATCTCCACTCATCTACCCCAAGAAGGGCTGTGTTAGAAGAACCTGCCTGGATGAAAGGGGACTGGACTTCTTTAGTAGGAAGGGATTGACTACTCCTCACAAATGGACAGGCCAGTTACCAGCTTCTCTGTCCCATCCAACTTCCAAAAGCAGGATGTGTGTTTGAAGTTGGGTGAACCAGACTGGTTTGAGCATCATTCAACACCAAAACCATTCCCATGGGGCCACCGGTAACTCTCAGATCTCACAGACAGCTTGCATGAGAGCTGGCACTGTTGGCATTGTCTGATGGGATTTTAGGCCTTATCAGGGTAGGCCCTCCTGCCACCCGGGCAGAGAGGTTGGCTGTGAAAGTCCATCCTGGAGATGCACAGGGAACCAAGAGTTGGGCTCCTGAGTGACATCCAACAATGGACAGGGGAATGGGACTGACCAGATGAAAGTGTCTCAGGTAGAGCTGGCCTGGCAACACAAGGGGGAATTATTCCTGGCTCACTGGGCCCAGGACACCTCAGGTCCTGGGGGAAGAGGTGCCACATCCAGTTGGGCTTGTGATGGAGGGCTGCATTTAACCATGGACACCAACTGCCAGGTTCTCCAGAACTGGGAAACATGTGCTGCCATCAAACAGGCCAAGAGGGCAAAGCCCCTGTGGGGTGGGGGATGATGGCTGAACTAGAGATGTGGGCAGGCCTGGCAGATTGATCCCAGCACACTCCCCAAACCCACCAAGGCAAGTTCTACGTGCTGACAATGGTGGACACAACCCCTGGATGGCAGGAGACACCCCCTGTGCCTCCCAGCACTACCCAGAACACCATCCTGGGCCTGGAAAAGCAAGTCCTGTGGAGACACGGCCCTCCAGAAACACTGGAGTTGGACAGCAGGACTCTTTTCAAAACAACCTTGTGCACACCTGGACCAGAGAGTTCGGCATGGAGTGGATGGATCATATTCCCTGTCAGGCACCAGCCTCTGGGAAAGTGGAATGGCAGAGTGGACTGTTCAAAACCCCCTTGAAAGCAATGGGCAGTGGGACCTTCAAACCTTGGGATGTGCATTTAGCAAAAGCCACCTAGTTAGTTAATCCTGTAAGCTCAAGAGAGAAAACTCCAGGCCAATTCAGTGTCTAAGATCAGCTCAAAAGAGCAGGTCCTTTAATCAGGCCCACAGGCCCAGGGGAACACACATGACGCGCCCTCCCAGGCAATGGTTCTACAGTTTTAGAAGATGGTCCCTTCAATGCCAGAACTCTCCACCTCCCAGTTCTGCCCAGTTCTGCCCCTCAACACGCCCCTTGGGGAATTGGGTTTGGGGGCTTTGGGACCCCTTCCTCCTCCTCTTTATCTTCTTCACAGCACGTACAGTCCTTGGAGCACCTCCAAAGTTCTGGGCTTGAAGGTTGCTTTGTCTCTTGTGGGATCTTGTTGTCCAGGCCTAGGGTGTGATGTTGTTCAATAGAGATGTTTTTCTACAATTCTACCTTGCAAAGAAGTCTAAACAGGCTAAAGGAATTTAGAAAGTTTGATATCAAATGGGGTAATAAGGTTAGGTCTGTGTAAACTACTATGCTAAAGGGTGGCATATAATACAGCTACATTAACATCTACATTTACTACACAACTAC
The DNA here is from genome assembly GCF_025592945.1 of Manacus candei. Lineage (NCBI taxonomy): Eukaryota > Metazoa > Chordata > Aves > Passeriformes > Pipridae > Manacus > Manacus candei. The sequence continues at coordinate 120,318 of NW_026138186.1, forward strand.
TTTTAAAATCTAAAATAAAAAATATCCAGAAAGCTTTAAGGCATCACACAAACCTTGTTAGTTAACTCTACTAACTGGTCCTGCCCAAAAAGAACCTCTGCGTAGCATTGAAGGGGATAAAACCCCTGTGGTCCATATGAGGAATATGGTAGGGAGGACATATTCCATAGTTTGGTTGAGTCCTGACTCAAGCAAAGGCAAACCCACCCATGGGATTGTTTCTGCTCAAGGACTTGGGTGCACTTGGTGGATGATGCAGAGGGATGGGGAAACACTTTGTGTACCTGTCAGAGACCGAAACACCTAATGATTTATGCATTCTAGGATTGCCAAGGGACTCTTGCAGGCTCTTGCAGGACTTTTGCATTAGACCTCTGATGGCCCATCAAAGCCCATTCCCCCTCTGCCAATCCTGAAAGGCAGGAAAAACCCTTTTCCCAGGCCCCTCACGGGAACTCTGCGCAGGCCCAGGAGATGTTGGGGGTTTGTGGCATGGCCTGTGACACCATCCATGGATATAATAACTCATAACTTCTTGGAGTGTGGGGGCTTCCCTCCCCCACCCCCAATGGATCAAGGCCACCACTTCAACTGACAGACATGGAAGCTGCAACTCCCAAATTCCACCTCTGGAGCCCGTGGGCAGTGACTATTGACATCTTTCCACTCAGCTTTGCTTTCTCTTACTCTCCCTCACCCTTATCCTGTCTTTCTTTTTCTCCCTTATGCATTTTCCCTAAAGGTTCTCTTTATGCCATATTGCTGTAGATGAGAGATAGAGATGATAACACCCAAAATGGCAATATTACTGTTTACCTTTGAAACAAAAGTGTTCTAAATTAAACCCTACATATATATGTTTTCAAACACCGATTATTTAGTTTCATTTCACTCTAATCCACCCCAAGGGATTTATTAATAAGAACCTGGTTACCCCCCCCTTTCTGGGGCGGGTGGTAACAGACCCCTTGTAGCAGAACGTTCAGCCTGGAAAAGAATCTCATCAGAGAATGCAAGCACTGCAAACTCTCTGTGATGAGTTACTGCTGGTGTCAAGGGGTTGGTTTAGTGTTGAATTGTGCCAAACCCAGCCTGGTTCCCCAACCTTCCAACACACATGCTGCTGCTTTTGGAAGCAGAGTTTGACAGATCAGCTGCTCACTGGCCTGGGAATATGTGACTGGAGATCCATCACTGGATAAGCATAAAAGCCCAGGGCCAACTTTGACAGAGCAGATTCTTCCACAGACTTTGTTGAAGTGTGTGCAGCTTCTGCTGTGAAGCAGGGACAGGTCTTGATGGTCACTGCTCAGGGGGTAAAATAAAGAGAGAGATCTGTCTTGATTTATTTCTCTCAGACCCCGCCGGGCCCTCCCCGCTTCCTGCCGGGATCGGACACCGCCGGCGGCCCCGGCCCTGCCGGGCTCCATCAGCCTGAGCAATTGCTGCCAAGGAGGGGCCGGGGGCTTCCTCTTGGCCTTCGTCTCCCTGGCGCTGGGGCTCGGCTTCTACCTGCGCCAGAAGGTGAGGGGGGTCCCAGGGGGTCGTGTGTCTCCCCCGAGCGTCTGTGCTCCCCAGGGACCCCCCACCCCGGTGTCACCCCCTTTTCTCTCCCCACAGAGCTCCTGAGCCGGCGGCGGCCGCAGCCCCTCCCCGGGGCCTCGGGCCCAGCCTGGACCCCCCCTGTCCCTGTGAGGATTTTGGGGGGTTGTGTGTCCCCCCCTCACCTGCTGCCACTCCTGATCCCAGGAAAGCTTCCCAGTTCTCCCCAGTCCCGGTTATTGGGGGGCAGTGGGGAAGGGGCTTGGGGGAATCCCAAGGGCTGGAGCCGAGTTTTGGGGGGCAGAACCAGCCCTGGGATGGATCAGGAATGGGGACCTCCCTGTGTGCCCCCGTGTCAGCCCGCTCTGGGGGGTTTTGGGAGGGCACCTGCCCCTCAATAAGGCACCCAGCTCACCCCAAAACGTGCTGGGACCACCTAAACTTCCCCAAAGCTGCTCAAGGACTCCCAAACTTACTCAGAGCCAATCCTCGACCCCACTCAACCCCTTTTCTGGGGAGCCTTGTCTGGGTACTGGTGGTGCTGGGAGCCCCCCCTGCTGTGGGCGAGGAGCTCTTGGATGAGTGGGGAGTGGGAAGGGGGCGTTTGGTGGGAAAAGGGGGTCAGAAGGGATAAAGCGGTGGTAGGACGCCAAACTGAGTGGGAAGGGAATGAGACCCCCCAAAAGTGAAGGGGGAGACACCGAGGATGATGGGAAATGGATGGGAGAGGTCAGAAGAGTGTGCAAAGGGGAGGGTGGGACCCCCAAAATGAGCATGATGAACTGGGGATGAGGCAGGGGATGATGTGGAAGGGTGGGAGAGAGGAAAAAAAAAGAGTTGGGACCCTCAGAGTGATCCTGGGGGGGGCTGGGGATTGAGAGGAAAATGGGAACATGGGAGGAACAGGGAGAAGTGTGGAAAAGGGGGGGTGGTCTGGCAAGTTCGACAGTCCCATGGCGGTCTTTGGGTACAGGGAGGGGAGGCTGGGAAAAGGGGGATGGCACTCCTGAGCTCCCAACTTACTGTGGGGTGCTGGGGGCTGCTGGATCGAATTTTAGCCTTGGATTATGCCAACAGTTTCAGTTTAGAGGAATTACAGAGGTGTGACTGAAACACTTTTGTCCCCCAGGTTTTAATGATGGCAAATCAGATTTATTGATAGAAATTAATTATTTATGGTTACAAATGATCAGACAGAAGATCTTCATCAGAATTATTTAGTGCACAATACAAACACTAAAACTACCAGGAGTACAGGACAGTGCTCTACAAGCAATTGTTGAAGCAATTCTACTCAAGCTGGCACAAAAGCAAGGACTATTAATTAGAGAAGGATGTAACTCTCCCAGGCCAACGCTCGTGGGGGGATCTCTGCTCTCAATCTCCAGGACCGACCTTGGGGGGTCCCCAGCCAAGGCAGGAATCTCCACACATCCCCAGAAAGGGTTCTGTTGGAAGAACCTGCCCCTGGGAAAGGGGACTGGCCCTTTCTGGTCAAAAGTGATGGACTGACAGTCACTGGACTCCAGGGGGTGCCTCATCATCAGGGGGTTCATTTGGGGTGGAAGCAGCGGCTGAAGCTCTTCCCGCAGTCAGGGCATTGCATTGCTGGGGCTTCACTTACTGGTGGGTCCGTTGGTGTTTGGTCAAGTGATAACTCTGTGTGAAGCTCTTGCCACACTCCCCACATTTGTAGGGCCTCTCCCCGGTGTGGATGCGCCGGTGCCTGATGAGGGTGGAGTTCACGTTGAAGCCCTTCCCGCAGTCAGTGCAGCGGAAGGGCCTCTCATCCGTGTGCGTCCGCTCGTGCACCAGGAGACTCCCCCTGGTCTGAAACCTCTTTCCACATTCCTGACACGAGTAGGGCCATTCCCCAGTGTGGACGCGCTGATGGCTGAGGAGGTTGGAGTTGTAATTGAAGCTCTTCCCACATTCCCCACATGTATAGGGCTGTTCCCCAGTGTGGATTCGCTGATGTTGGATCAGGGTGGAGTTGTCCTTGAAGATCCTCCCACATTCCAAGCACTTGTAGTGCGGTTCCCCAGTGTGGATCATCTGGTGTCGGATCAGATGGGAGCTCTGCCTGAAGCTTTTCCCACATTCCCTACACATGTAGGGACGTTCCCCCGTGTGGATGTGCTGGTGGTGGAGGAGGTTGGTGCTCCTTGTGAAGCTCTTTCCACATTCCAAGCACCTGAAGGGTTTCTCCCTGCTGGGAGGCTGCTCAGGGACCACCAGCTCAGAGCTCCCCCTCAAGCTCCGGTCGCCTTCCCGGCACAGGCTGGCTCTTTCCTCCTCAGAGCACCCTGGGCTGGCTTTGGAGCCCCTCCTGCGGGGGGATCTCCGGCCCTTTTCCTCCCCGCTGCCTTCCTGCGCCGGGGAGCCCTTCAAAACGGCCTCTCCCACCAGGGTCTCACGGGGGGATTTGTCCTCCGCGCTCTCCCTCCTCAGCTCGGGGCCTGGGGCAGGAAGCAAGAAGGACAGGCAGGGGATTTGCCTCCGGCCCACAGGGAAGGCCAAGGACATCCCCCCAACTCCGGCCCCGGCAGGACGGCGGCGCCAGCGGGGTTGTCCTGCAGCCGGGGCCATGCTGGGCTGACAGAGCCAGCACAACACCCGCCCAAAGGGACACTGACTTCCTCCTCACCTGCCTGGGGGGCCCAAGGCATCTTCCTCTTCCTCGCAGCCTCCTCCTCCATCCGACCAAGCTTTGGGAAGGACAAATCCTGATGGGGGGGGGAAACAAGGGCTGAGCGCGTTGGCTTGGGGGTTCCTCCTGCCCAAGTCCATCTCTAGAACTCACCGGGCATCCTGTGTCCATAAAAACCTCCAAAACACCAAGATTCAGCCCAGAAAAACCCAAACCACTGTGATTCAGATAAAAATCCCTCAGAAATAGCAAGAAGTCCCCCGCTCCCCCAGACTGGAAAAAATTGAGATTCAGCTAAAAAATAGTCCAAAATATGAAAATTAGCCCGAAAAAAATCTCCTTAAACAAGGTTGGGGCAGGGGGGCAGCCCTGGAAACCAGGGCTTTGCTCCCACAGCTCTACAGGAGCTTCGAACGGGCTCTCAGCCTCCTTTGGGCATCCCCTGCTCTGGGGTGGGCTCCTCCCGGGCTGCAGGGGGGTCTCTGCTCCATCCTGGACTCATCCACAGGCCACAGGCCCTTCAGCTCAGGGTCACCCAGAGCTCCAGCTGGTTCCGTGGAGCAGCGATCTCCTGGCCCCTGCCAGTGTGGGCACCTCGCCAGGGCTGTGCCTCGAGGTTCTCTGGCCCCCTGCCAGCCCAGGGCTGTTTCTCCAAACCACCAAACCACATTTGCCAAATGCCCTGGTTGGTCAGTGCCGGCTGGGGCAGCGGGCACTCAGTGAGGGGATGAGAAAACTGCACCCGGGGCTGGGCTGAAAGGGGCTTCAGCACCACTTCTGATGGCCCAGGGGCAGCATCTGGCTTCTCCCAAACAGAGACATGGCACTTGTTCCTCTGCAGGGAGTCAAGGGCAGGAGGGTGACTCCATCTGCATGGATGGAATGGCAGAGGATCCCTTGGGTCCCCAGGATGGATCAGCACTCAGGGATACAAACTGCCCTCGGGCTCAGGATGCAGCTGCCAGCACAGATTTCACTGCAAAGTCTGCAGGGAGTCAAGCTCTGGAGAGTAGGTGTGCAGGGACCTGAGGGAGGGATGGACAGGGGCCCAGCAGGGACAGCCAGGGCCTGCAGGGGAAGGCACAGGCACAACCTGGCCCCCCACACTGCCAGGGCTGTCTCTGCTCCTCCTTGCAGGCTCCGTGGCCAGGCACAGTTTGTGTTCCTGGGTGCCCACCATCTCAGCACTTGGAGACGCTCAAATCAGCGCCCGCAGCTCTGCAGCAAAGCCCCAGCTCACCTGGCACACAGGGGATGGGCACAGCACCTTCTCAGGGCACTCACAGCTTCTTGTCTTCCCCACCACAGGGCTCTCCTTTCTCAGCAGCACCTCTGCCTTGCACTTATTATCAAGGTCACCTCAGGGCCTGTGCTCAAGGACAGGAACCTGCAGAGAGGGCAGATGATGTGCAAGCTGAGGGCTGCCTGCTTGCACTGGCCTCTGGGCTTCCTTCTCCTTCTACAACCATACCAGAACTTAACCTGCTTTGCTAACACCACACATTTACAGACTAACCTTGGAGATAGATATGGACAGACATCTCTATCACCCTGGGGATAGAGCCTCAAGCATGTGCTGACACAGGAAGTGGAATCACAGAATCAGCTGGGTTGGAAAAGACCTTCGAGATCATCAAGTCCAACCCTGGATCCAACCCCGCTGTGCTTCCCAGACCATGGCACTGAGGCCACATCCACTCTCACCTTCAACACCTCCAGGGACGCTGACTCCACCCCCTCCCTGCCCAACCCATTCCAAGGCCTGATTACTCTCTTGGGAAGAAATTGCTTCCCAATATCCAACCTAAACCTCCCCTGGCACAGCTCCAGACCCAGCCCTCTTGTCCTACTGCTGCTTCCTGGCAGAACAGCCCCACCCCCACCTGGCTCCAACCTCCTGGCAGGGACTTGCAGACAGTCAGGAGGTCTCCCCTGAGCCTCCTCTTCTCCAGCCTCAGCACCCCCAGCTCCCTCAGCCTCTCCTCAAACCATCTGTGCTCTACTCCCTTCCCCAGCCTCGCTGCTCTTCTCTGCACCTGCTCCAGCCCCTCCAGGGCCTTCCTCAACTCAGGGCCCAGAGCTGGACACAGCACTCCAGGGGTGGCCTCACCAGCGCTCACTCCAGCCCAACAATCACTTCCGTGCTCCTGCTGACACACTCTTCCTCACACAGGCCACCATCCATTGGCCCTCTTGGCCACCTGGTCACACTCTGCCTCCTCTTCAGCTCCCTGTCCATCCCCACTCCCAGCTCCCTTCCTGCCTGCCTGCTCTCCAGACACTCTGGCCCCAGCCCGGGGGGCTGACGGGGCTTCTTGTGGCCAAAGGGCAGGACCTGGCCCTTGGCCTGCTGGAACCTCATCCCCTTGCAATCAGCCCATGGATCCAGCTGGGCCAGGTCCCTCTGCAGAGCCCTCCTGCCTTCCAGCACATCAACACACCCCCAGCTTGGGGTCACCTGCACATTTGCTGATGAAATGCCTGGTTCTGCAGCAGCTGCAGATGCTCAAGGGGCAGCAGGACCAAGTCAGGGGCCTGGGGGGCTTTGGGGTGTGGGAGGGTCCTGGGGGAGCTGGGGAGGGGCTTTGGGGACTGGAGGCACAAATCAGGACAGACCAGTACAGACCAGGACAGACCAGTACCTCCTCACTGCTCCCCAGATCGCTCCTGGAGCTGGGCAACATTGTCGTGGGACACCTGAGCCCCCCCAGTGCCCTCCCAGTACAGCCCAGTGCCCCCAGTACAGCCCACTGTGTTCCTGTCCCAGGGTGCTGGGTGATCCCTCTTTGAGGGGGTTGGAAAGGATTTGGGGGGGGGGGAGATTTAGAGGGATCTGGGGGGGGTCTTGATTAGAATTTCGGGGGTTTTGGGGTGCTTTGGGTGCATTTAGGGGAGTTAAAAGGGGTCTTGGGAGGTCAAAGGGATCTGTAGGGGGAAAGGATTAAAAGGAAAATGGGGGTTGGGAGACATTTGGGGGGGGTTAATGATGTCTAGGGAGGAAGAGGAGGGGCAGCACCATGAGCAGCTGAGTCCTGAGACCCCCCTTGGGGTTCCCAAGACTTTCTTGGTGTCCCAAAATTCCCCCTTAACACCCTGAGACCCCCCTGGTCTCTCCAATGTCCCCAGGGCCTCTCCATGGCCATAATTCCCCTTAATTCCACTGTCCCCATACCCCACCCCACTGTCCCCAAAACCCATCCCTGATGTCCCCAACCTTCCATCTCACCCCAGGAGGCCCCCCTGGACCCTCTGACACCAAAAACATCCCCCCTCCCCGCCACGTTCACTGCTGGGCTGTCAGGGACTCCAAAAAAATCCCCTCAAAACCCCTGAAATCCTCTCAGAAATCCACCCCAAGACCCATTGAAGCCTCCCCAAGGACCCCCCAACTCCCATAAGAGAGCTTATCCCCCCCGCAGACTCCCTAAACCCTTTCAGTGACCCGTAAAACACACCTGGAACCCCCCAAGCCCATTCAGGGATCCCCGCAGTCCCTCTAAGGGAGACTCAAAGCCGTCTGGAAACACCTAGAGACCACAAAAACTGCTGTAAACGTCCCCACAAAACCCACCTAGGAGCCTCAAACCTCTTCAGAGATCCCCCAAGCCCACCTGGGACCCCCCAGTCTCCCCAGAAACCAAAACTCCTTCAGGGACTCCCAAACCCCTTCAGGGACCTTCAACCTCCCCCCCTCGAATCCCCTCAGGACACCGAACCCCCTCAGGGACCCCTCAAAATCTCCTCGGGAACCCCCGAACTCCTCTGCTAAGCCCTCCCGAGCCCTCCAGCCTTTCCCCCCGCAGCCCCCGAGGGGATCCCCAGACCCCGCTCCCCCCGCAGACCCCCCCAGCTCACACACCCCAGCGCAGCTTTTCCCGGGGCCGCCGCCCCCGAATCCTCCACGCGCCAAAGATGGCGCCCTTCGCGCGCTTCGGGCGGAGACACCCCCGCCGCAGCCAATCAGCGCGCGGCCACGCCCCCTGCCCGCCCTCCGCCCCGCCCCCGCCTCGCGCGGGGCACCCCGGGAGATTCCCCAGTCAGTGCCGGGAACAGCCCCGGCAGCGCAGCCCCCGAGGGCACCCGGTGTGCTGGGGCTGGAGAGGACCCTCCTCAGCCTGGGCAGCAGGGCTGCGGGGGGGATTCCCTGACCCTCCCCAGATGGGCCCTTCCTGCCCACCAGCTCCTGCTCCAAACGGCTCCCACACACCCCGGGCCACTTGTCCCACTTGGGCACTGGAGCTGCCCCAGGGCATCTCTGGGCAGTGGCCAGCTCTGGGACTGCTCTGGCAAGTCATGGCCTGAAGCCACGAGTGTGGAATTTAGGAGACACTTGAAACCTCTGCAGAACAGAACTCTTGATAATTGCTGAAGGCTTCCTGGCCAGCATTGCCAGACCTTTATTTTCTTACTTTTTTTTTAATTTCAACAATTTTTCTCCACTTGTTTTCATTGACAACACCTTCTATATATTCTATTAAGCTGATTCTTTCATTGTGTACATGAATAGTTTTGTGTAGCTACTTATCAAAGTAAATATCCCACCAGTGATTCAGTTATGGAAACCTGGCTCAGAGGAAGCTCCTGATTTTTGGGGCACCTTTCATCTCTCTTTGGTTTTTCCTCTCCCTATTTTTGTCTTGAAAAAGCTCTCCAGGATGTGTGTGCCTGGGAGTGTTTTCACACCCTGAGCTGTGCCCTGTGCCATGGGACAGGGGACAAATGCACCTTCCAGAGAAATCTGCCCCTCCTGCTCACAGAAGCCCTCTGAGTGCCCAGGTGAGATGGTGCCCAGGCTGCTTTGCTGGTGTGGAATGAAAGGGCCAGGGCAGAAAGGCAGAGGAGGGTGAGGGAGGAGACAGGGCCCTTTGCAGGGGATGTGTGCAAGGCTGGGGAGATGAATGTCCCTGGGCCAGTGAAGGCTGTTCCTGGTCACCCCAGAAGTGTCAGGGCTCTGACAGGGCTCCAGAGGGCATCCTCACTGCCCCTCCTCCCTCCACTTTTGGGGGGTCTGAATCCCCTCCCACTCAGTTTGGGGTCCCACCACCCCTTCTGTCCCCTCTGACCCCCCTTTTCCCACCGACCGCCCCCTTCCCACCCCCCACTCACCCAAGAGCTCCTCGCCCGCAGCCGGGGGGGCTCCCAGCACCACCAGTGCCCAGAGAAGTCCCCCCAGAGAAGGGGTTGGGTGGGATCCTGGGTGGGCTCTGAGTATGTTTAGGCAGTCCTGCAGAGCCTGTGTGGAGGTTTAGGGGGTTCCCAGCACCTTTCAAAGTTTCCTGGGTGCCTTATTGAGGGGTTAGTTCCCTCCCAGAGCCCCCCAGAGCGGGCTGACGGGGGGAACACAGGGGGGTCCCCATTCCCGATCCATCCCGGGGCCTGTTCTGCCCCCCCAAACTCGGCTCCACCCCTTGGGATTCCCCCAAGCCCCTTCCCCACTGCCCCGCAGTAACCGGGACTGGGGAGAACTGGGAAGCTTTCCTGGGATCAGGAGTGGCAGCAGGGGAGGGGGGGACACACGACCCCCCAAAATCCTCACAGGGACAGGGGGGGTCCAGGCTGGGCCCGAGGCCCCGGGGAGGGGCTGCGGCCGCCGCCGGCTCAGGAGCTCTGTGGGGAGAGAAAAGGGGGTGACAGCGGGGTGGGGGGTCCCCGGGGGGGCACAGACGCTCTGGGGGGACACACGACCCCCCGGGACCCCCCTCACCTTCTGGCGCAGGTAGAAGCCGAGCCCCAGCGCCAGGGAGACGAAGGCCAAGAGGAAGCCCCCGGCCCCTCCTTGGCAGCAATTGCTCAGGCTGATGGAGCCCGGCAGGGCCGGGGCCGCCGGCGGTGTCCGATCCCGGCAGGAAGCGGGGAGGGCTCCGGGGAGCGGCGGCGGCGGGCGGGGCCCTGGGGGAGCCGCCCCGAGGGGTCCCCGCCGCCCGGGGCACTGAAGGAGCCGCCCCGGGACGGGCCCTGGCGGGGGTCGCCAGAGAGGGGGGCGAGCTCGGAACAGAATCAGCTCCGGAGAATAAACCGAGGGAAACCAAAGGGCCGCGCCGGGGGAGTCTCCGCCGCCCCGGAGCTGAAAGAGCTGCCCCGCGGGACGAGCGAGGAGGGGCGGCGGTGAAACAGTCGCCCGGGGTGTGGCGAGGGAGATGGGAATGGGATAAAACAGAGAGAATCGAGGGAGAAATCGCTTTGTTTCCCCCCTACCTCCCCACCCCAGCTCCCTTTTGTATACAGATAAAACCAGGGATCGACATGTGCTTCCCTTCCCCCTTTTCCCCTCAGGGGATGAGAAAACAAAAGAGAAAACCTTGAGAAAGAGGGGGAAAAGCCAACTCTGCAAAACCATCTCCTCTGAGATAAGTTGTGCTGCCAAAGGAAACGCTGACTCCAGAGGTGCCCAAGCAGCGGCAGAGCCCCCACCCTGCACACTCACACCCTTCAGCTCAACACTGGGGTTTTCCCCTCCCTGGCACTGCCCAGTCCAGCCCCTCCCTGGTCCCCCCATCTCCCTGCCCCTGCCCCAGCCCAGCAGAGCAGCACACTCAGGTCTGGCCCTGCAGCAGGCCATGGAGGCCATGGAGCTCAGGGACAGGCCCTCTGGGGCTGCAATGCTCAGCACATCATCAGCTCAGGCAGCTCCTGCAGCCCCAGGGCCAACCCCGCTCCCCAGCACAGCAGCAGAGAATCGGCCCCGGGCTCCTCAGGCCCCATTTGCCATCTCCAGGGGCACTGGCCACCACCAGCACCAGCTGGAGCAGCCTCAGCCCCTCAGCCCCCACAGTGGGACCCTGAGGGCAGCACACGGACTCCAGGGAGAAACCAGCAAGGCAAGGACCCTCTGGAGAGCCTGCTCCTTGGCCTTGTTCTTGAGAGCCCTTGAGAAGAAGAGCTGAGGCTTCAGGCTGTGCCCGGAGCAAATGGAGCCCCTTGTGTGGTGGAAAGAGTGCAGTGGAGCCCAGCTCATGCCAGCAGTGCCATGGCCACGGGACTGACCCAGCCCAGCCCAGGGACCAAGGCCCAGAGCACTGAGGCCTCACCGAGGCCCAGAAGGGGAGGGTGGCAGGAGAAAAAGAGCAACTCTCAACAGACCAAATGCTGCTGCTCCCTGGCACTGCTGCTGGGCTGGGACTCTCTTTCCCTGCCCCTCTGCACACAGGCACTGCCCTGCCAGACTCATCAGAGGTCTCAGAAGATTGAACTCACAGAAACATGTCACAGAAGGATCCTTGACTTTGTTTCAATGCATTCCTCATTTACAAAGACTCTGGGTCAAATTCAAGATGTAGACAGTGGGTTTTTGCCAGATTATAAAGTTGACTGAAATGCCAGGATACTGCATTTTGGAAGCAGCAGCAGCTCACATATTGCCTTGTATTAGTGGCTGAAGTGTATTGCTGATTCAAAGCTGGACTATCATCATCTGTGGGGGAGAGTAGATAAATAAATAAATAAAAATTGGCATTCCCTACCAACCCTGCTGCCTTGAAGCACTCTTTTCAAGTGTGGCCTCCACAGGAAAAAAACAGTTAAGACCACTTTCTTTTGATTATAGTGCTTTCTCCAGGCAGGAATTTTTATTTCAGGTAGAATCTTTGAACCATTACATTTTCAGTGAGGCATTTTTATATTTACAGTTGACATCTTCAGAGAAGAATGAAACTTCTGAGCAACAGCTCTAAAACATGAAGGTTGCCTGCAGGAAATACTTAAATTATTTTACACCCAAATGGAGCCTGTTGTTTTTAGCTAAAATTTATTAAACCTTAAATCAATGACCTTTCTTTTACTGAAAGCCTTCCCTTTGGAAAACTAACTTTCCCAAGAAACATATTTGGGTGAATAAATGCCAAAGAAAGGGCTATTGAAATCTAAACATTTTCTCCATTTATAGCTTGTGACCATTTAGTTCCTAAATTCCCGACTGCTACCTAATGTAGAGAACAGTGGTGCCTTGGTTGAATCACATATCATTGATTTCAGAGTGTCACAGGGATCTCATTGACAGGAATCAATTAGAATCCAAAATCAATCAAATATGATGTGCACTATCACTCATCGAATTTGAATATCACAAAATAAATTGTAAGCATGTGAAAGAACCTAGAAATAAATTTTGAAAAGGTACAAAAATAAAAATCTGTAAACTTTGAGAAGATAATAGTGCATCTGAGCATGTTTCATGCCTGCTGGGGTAAGTTAATGGTGAATCCCACCTTCCCTTCCCAGCACAGGCTGAGATATATTCTTTTTGGAACATGAAAATACCCAGTGACTGAAGGCAGAGGACACACCAGTCAATGATCCAGCATTATTTTATGAACAGCCTGTTACACACCCAATATCAAACATGCTGCCAGGATATTACAAAATGCACAAGGATGTGACACTCTGAAAAACTGCACATTGTAAGTGAGCCACTGCACTTCAGGGAGAAAGAAAGGAGAGAATTCCTGAATCTCTACCAAAAGCATGAATACATGTGGCCACTTACCCAAAGAGCTGTTCTTGTTGCTGAGGACTCCTCTCTGAACACCTTCACCTGTAATTCTGTCAAGGTAATAAATCCTTCCACTCATCACAGCACACTCAAAAGCACCCTGCTATTTAATGTCAATGGAAAAATGGCCCAAAGTGTCTAAAACATTTCCTTTTGCTCCTGTAAAAGTGCTGGCATTTTACTTCCTTCCTGATAAGCCAGTGCCAATGGACCTGATTGTTCTTTTCTTATTCAAAGCATATCAGTAGTTCCAAAGCACTCTCCATCTTATCAGGGGTCTGAACAGCACAGTTACTGAAAACAGTTTGTCCTGGTCCTCTCTCCTTCTGCCAGGCTATCAGATAAACCCAACTAACTCTGTATTTACACACAATCAAACATAATCTGTGTCTTCAACACACTGTAGCCTGTTTCTGGCATGTTACAGGTTTGCTGCTTGACATTAGTTGTACCCAAAACAGCAGCAGTGAATTAGCTTAGAACAAAAATATAGTCACTCCATAGCACAGAACACAAAAGGGACACAGGATAGGAAAAAAAAGAGAAACCTTTTGTGAAGTAAGAATGATCACTATCATCTCAGCAGTTCACAGGTATTTATCTGGTGCTACTTGAAAAAGAGCCTGGAAGCAGCAGGATTCAAATGCATTCAAAACAGACCTGACACAGGCCTCAAGAGTAGAAAAATAACTTCTTTTTTTGTTTATTTTATTCTCCTGTCCTCTAGGAACTGTCTCTGATTTGCAAGGGGTAAGAAAGTGAAAGAAAGGAAAATGCCTTTACAGTTTTTGTCTGTGACGAGACTGATTTTCATGATCCAACCTTCATTTGGCACTAAAAGACCCCCACAAAAACAAACCAAAAAAACACTCTCCCCCAGACAAGCCTCTCAGCAACTCTCCTTTTCATTGTATCTCAGATATAGAATTTTCAGTGCTGACTACTGAGGAATAACACAAGATCAACTCCTTCAGAAGGGCCAGGGCTTTGAAGATTTTGCTTCCTGCCCAGCCCTAGGGAATAGGCACAGCATCTCCCTTCCTTCTTCTCAGGATGACAGGATATCCTGGGAGAAGGACAGTGTTGGAAGAGTTAAACATTAACCTGGCTGTGCCCTGGGCACTCTCAGCTGGCTAAATGAAAAGTTCTGGAATGCAGGGAGAAATCCTGAGTTGCAGCTCTTTGATTAAGTACAGCCTTCTTTAGAAGCTGAAGCTCCAGCCCCTGAGTGGAGGATCCTTCCCACCACTTCTCCCACTGACAGTCCGCCTGAGCAATAAAATATTAACTCAAACATAAAAGGACAGTGGCATTCATCCTCCACAAAGACAGGACCAAATCCTGTAGCCAATTTGATGGCAGAAAAAAATCTCTACATCTCCAGGACTTTAAACTGTTTCATGTCTGTAAGAGGGGTACTTTTGAATTAGATGATCAATGGAGCATAGATGCGTGAGAACGCAATCATATTAGGATGTGAAACCAGCCAGAGTATGGTACAATGTAACTTCATGGCACAAGCGAATTGTAAGGTCCATTGCGCTTTTTAGCAAGTCAGCCTGATATCCCCGATTATCAGAGCTGAGTTCTTCCTTGGTTTTGCTACCTATTGCAAGATAGATACATCTACCCTTGAAACACAGTGATAGAGGTCATACATAGGGGTGAGAAAGATGATGATGGGAGGAAGATGATGTGGGCAGGGGTCACTGGCCCCTTGCCCTACAGCAGGGCATGCACAGACTGTTGCCATTAGGTAATGATTTAGGTGGTGTTTGGCTGCCACTCAGGCATCACCTTATACTGGGTACTGGCCCTACGTAGTGTAATGTAGAGCCGATAAAATGGGGTGTCAGGACTGCTGGGGTGAGCGATCCTCATCCTGCCATGGAGACTGTGTTGTTCCATGGGGACGCCCGCTAAGCACGGGCACCGACCAGCTGCTGCAGATCCTGGCAGCCCTGGCCTGTCTGTGTGGGTAAGCACAGTTTATTGACAGGAAGCAACTGAGAGAACAAACTTTTTAATATCCTTTTAGTGTTTCTTTAATTCCCCTTTTATGTTTACAGTATTTTTCCTTTAGTTTCCCTTTTTACTAACCAATATCGTGTTATTCATAATATTGTGTTAAGATCCTTTTTTGGTATCCCTTTTCACTAGTTAATACTGTATTAAATGCTGTTCGTAGTATTTGTTTTAATGCCACCCGATAAGGTAGTTATTTTGTATCCTTTTTAGTTTTTAATTCCTCTTGCTAAGTTTATTACTATTATTATTATTCTCACTGTAATAAAAGATATTTTGTGCATTTGAATATTTCTGGCACTTGTCTTTATTCTGGACATGTATCCAAACGAACTGTTACACACACACAGCTTCTACTGAGAAGCTTCTGTCCTGTCAGGGCAGTCAAACTGAACAAACGTGTTTTCTTGCTGCTGAACTTTACAAATGAAAAAAAACAAGTTACTGTTCTATGCCCAAGGTTCTGGATCCTGCCCCATGTATAACTTTAGCAGCTCTCCAGATGGAAGGGGATACCACAGCATTGGTGTTACTAGGAGTGACTTTGTGCATCCCCAGACATGGAGCTGTAGCTCACTAGACAGTGAGCAGCTTACCTGTTTTTCCCCGTGCCCAGTTTCCTAAAACTGAGGAAAGAAAAGCAAGTATTTGTTTAGACAGCACCACAAACCAGAGGCTGGATGGATAAAAAGGTAATTTAATAAGCCTTGCTCTCAGGAGATGCTTAGTAGACAGAAACACTCCTTTAGAGGAGCAGCTAATTCACAGAAGCATCAAAGAACTTCAATCAGACATTCACTCCACAGGGACAAGGCAAGGTTTTCCTTCTCTTCATCTGAGGTGAGGTTAAGCTCTTTAACATGAACAGTGCTGCTCCTCCAAACCTGCTTCAGTGCTTCCAAGTATGACAAAGGAAAGCGCAGCCCGTGAGTCTGCTGGGGAAGAAGAAACAGAAAAAAAATCCTTCAGCTGAGAGCAGTGTCCTTATTGCACAGCAGTGTGTGAGGCTGTGGGGAGGGAGCAGCAGGAATGTGTTCCCTTCCCACATGGCACTGGGGTCACTGAGAGCATTCTCCAGAAGACTCGGTTTTATCCAGGCCTGTTTTATCTTCGTAGGGAAAATGCTGAACTCTATTCCGTGTTCCAGCACGCTTTTTGTGGTGGGGATGTTTACAGCACGTGGCTTTCTCCTGTGGTTTACACATGGAAGAATTAAATAGCCTTAAACTTACACTCTTGCCTAGCCCTACCCATTATTTCTGGAAGCTCACAGAAGTTTATTTCTAGCTGCCGCACGCAGTCTTTGGATATAGTTTGACACAACCACAGAGGAGCTCCATTCCCAGGCCTGGAGTCTTCAAGGGCAAGAAGGAATATTCTGGGATCTGCACATGTTGTTCAGGTGCCAGTGTACAACCTCAGCTCTGGAGGACCAGTGAGATTTACTTCCAAGGAAAAATAAGTGCCAGGCAAAAAGCCTTGCTGTAATTACCGAGACAAGGACAGACTGTGCCCTGTTTTGCCATTCCAGTGTTTCGGATCACAGAGCTAAGACACAGCATCTCACTGCCAAAAAAGCAGAAATAAAGGTTCCAAAGCTCAAAGCCATGCTTAGGAAGGATTTATGACCCAGCAAAAGCACACTGTACCTGTGAGCAGGAACAGAGACAACCTGAAAAGTACATTTCAGAACAAGGTAGGTCTTTACTCACAGTGCTGACCCACCCTACCCTAAAATGAACACCCCTGCAGTGTGTTCCATTGGATACAGAATCCAACATGGGTTTAGCATGGCAGTGATCCCTAGGGAATATCTGCTGGCCTATCCAGTAGCCTCAGTAGAGGATGTGCTAAGGACACACCAGTAAGAGCTGGTTTTAGTTGCTCCAGTAGCTTTGCTCACTGGGCCATAAGGCATGCACCAGAAATCCTGTTAACATCTCGAGTGTTTAATTAAGCATGAGATCACATTGCTCAGTTCCACTGTTAAACTGCCTCTGTGGTGCAGCCTCAGCTCCTCTGGGCACTGCAGGGCTGGGCAGAAAGGCCCTGGGTGCTGAGGATCACGGCAGAACCCAGGCCCTGCTGCCATTCTGGGCAAGCTCATCTCATGCAGCAAAACCCCCCATGGAAAGATAAGTTTTGGGGTGTCTGCAGGAACAAACCTGGGCCGTGCCATCCTCACTGCCAGTGTCATCTGTCCCCATCATGGGAGTGTCTCTCCTGTTCCTTAAGGAATGATACACATAAACCATCTCCCTGAGAATTTCATCCTAAAAGACAGCAGGGAGGATACAGTTACATGTGATCCACAGCCTCAGACTCATCTCACTGCACTTGCCAATGCTCCTGAATTCTGGAGTCACTCTTACAACAAAGCATGCAAGTCACCCTCCCAAATGAATTGTCCAACAGCCACCTCCGACAGCAATAAGGGACTCTCCAAAACACCTCTGAAAATTTATTTACAATCATCTGCTGCCTTAAAACTGCCCCTGCTAGAGTCCCAGGAGTGATGCTGTACAGAAAACAGGCCATTTAAGGGAAAGTATTAATGAACAGGTGTGCATCAACACATTTCCAGTCTGATACTGATCTGTTTCTTAAAAATCACATGCCCATCATCAGTCCTTGGTCAGAGCTGTGCAAAGCAATTCAGAGCTCTCTGGGCAGGTTGCACATGGAATTTGTGGACACAGGTCTTCCATGTGTCCTGTCATCCTGGGTTGATCTGTGTGACATCAGAAGGCAAGGTGGCCCAAAAATTGGGGGGAAAAAGTCTCCAAAACCGACACAGTCTCAATATGGACACAAGCAAGATGGAGGAAAAAATCAGACAGTTATGGTGTGTTTTTCTTGGGAAACATTCAATTCATCCAAACAAACCCCAAACTGTACAAGATAATCTTTGCTGTGTGTCCCGTCCCCCCCCCCTTTTTTTTAAGTGAGATAAAAAGCACTTCTACAATTTCATACTAAAAAACCTTCATGGATAAGAAGCAGTATAAACACAGCATAATGCAAGATGCATGGATCAATGTTGTGGAACAACTTAGTAGTGCCCCTGGCACCTGCTTGGATACAGAGATAACCCAGAAGTGAAGACTAAATGCAGCCACAGCAGCAGCTGCAACCAGTAGAATTCCCTCTCTTGAGAAAACCTATTTTTATAAATTATTCCTGTTCTTAAATACAAAGAATAGAAAAAAACCCTAGTATCAAGACCTGTAGAGGCCATTTAGCTGCTGTAATGATCTACCCCATCAAACCTGAGACAAAAGCCGTGTACCTCCCATACAGAATCATAGGCTGAATTTAGTTTTGAAGCCCCCCCTCCAGAAGGTTGGAATGTGCCATATCACTCAACAAACAACCCCACAGTATCCTAACAAACCCTAATGGGATGCAGGATCCAGCTCAGTGTAACTGCATGACCCTTGTAGACCTTTTGCACAGGAGAGCAACAACTCACATGCCTCACATGCACTCCCCAGCCCACCCCAAATGTACAGGGGTGGCTTCACTGTACCCACAGCATTCTCTTGATCTGGTTCCACGGAGATGAGAGTGTGATCTCTGAACTGCAGTCTGATTTTGCTGTCTATTTTTGGCAATTTCCCACCTGAGAAAAATAAATCCTCCTTCGAAAGGAAGAAAACCAGACAAACGGTTAAACCGAGCCCCCCTGTGCTCTCCCCACTCTCTCAAGGCTGGACTGTTTGTTAAGCTCTGTTTCAACACCCACATGTCCTCAAACTTGTTGTGGAGGGGGCAAGGAGAAAGAGATTTTTTCATTCTCTCCCCTTTCCTGTCTGCAAATAACTATAATAAATAGCAAGCTAGAGCCCAGGGAAAACTGCTACCAGTTAAATGCTCTCGGGATACAGTTTATCACAGCGGCCAGTTCCAGTCTAGGATAATCTTTATTCCACTCTAAGGGAGTGTCATCTCTCCCACTCGACACGGGGAGCAAACACACACGTGGGGCCTCACGGCACATGAAGCTGATGCTGGACTGTGATCTGGCAGAGTTCAGGCACACGGTGTGACTCTTGGGGTCGGTGCTGTGCCGGGCAAAGGCTCGGACTCGACGCTCCTCGTGGGTCCCTTCCACCTCAGCCTGTTCTGTGACGGTGCGATGAGTTCCCTCTCTTCCAACACTTTTGTTCTTTTTAGGGCTCCTCGCTGCCCGGGGCCCGGCGCCCGCCTCCCGCGCGCCTGCTTCCCTGCCCGTTTTGGCGGCCGCAGCCGGGCGCTGAGTGCCCGCTCCCCGGGCGGGCCCGGCCGCTGCTCCAGGAGTGGGGGGGCAGCGCCGGCGCCTCGAGGATTCCCGGGATTCCCTGGCCGGTTTCCAGGCAACGCTCCCCGCGCGCTCCTCGCTCCAGGGCCGAACGTGCGCAGCCAATGGGAGGCGGCGGAGTGGGCGGGGCGAGGCGGGGCTTGGGCGGGGCGGGGGCGGGGCCGAGAGGGGCGGTTGGTGGGGTTTGGGTGGGAGCGGGCGGGGCGGGGCCGGGAGCGCTGCCGCTGAGCGGCCCCCGGGCAGAGACCCCGGGCAGCGGCCCCCGGTGCGCGGCCCCCGGGCAGCGGAGACCCCCGGCGAGTGGCCCCCGGGGCAACGGCCCCAAGACCCCCGGGCAGCGACCCCCGGGCAGAGACCCCCGGTGAGTGGCCCCCGGTGCGTGGCCCCGGGGGAGGGACCCCCCCGTGCGCGGCCCCCGGCGAGTGGCCGCTGGTGAGCGACCCCCGGTGAGCGACCCCCAGTAAGTGACACCCGGTGAGCGACTCGCGGGGGAGAAGCCCCGGTAAGTGACCCCTGCGGAGGGACCCCCGGTGAATGACCCGCGGTGAACAACCCCTGGCAAGTGACCCCCGGGGAGGGAGCCCCGGTAAGTCACCCCCGAGGAGGGACCCCCGGGCAGTGAGCCCCGGGGACAGTCCCCCGGTGCGCGGTCCCCGGGGGTGTCGGGCCGGGGCTGGGCGCGTTCCTTCCCCGTGCAGAGCCGAGCGGGGCCGTGGCGGGAGCGGGGCCGGAGCGGAGCCGGCCGGGGGGGCAGAGGGGAGCCCTGAGCCGCCTTCTGCCGAGGGGGCTGCTGGAAAGGAGCCTGCGCTGGGAGGAGCGGGGGACGTGGCCCGAGGCTGAGGCAGGGGAGCTTCAGGTCAGCTCCTGGACAAAGGTTTCTCGCTGTGTTTTTCGGGGGGGCTCGGGCACTGCAATGGGTTGCCCAGGCGGAGCCAGCACCCCGGCAGGTGTTTCAGAGGCGCCTGCATCTGGCCATGGCTGACACGCTTTAGTGGTTTGGGGGTTGCTGGGGCAGTGCTGGGCTGACAGATGGACTTGATGGAATCATGGAACAACGTGCTGAGTTGGGAGGGTCCCACCGGCACCGTGGAGTCCATCTCCTGAGTTTTAGGCACCACTAAAGGAACTGAATCAGGATCGAGCTGTTTGGCTCCAAAAATTCTTCTGCCCCTAGTCTACACTGCCAAGTGAAACAAAACAGACTGTGCAAAATAGAGGCCTGTGTTCCCCCCAAAGGGAAGGCAGGCAGTTACAAACCGGGACAATAAAGTAAAGCTCAGAGCTTACATTCATGGTTCCCACAGTTGTATGACTCATCAAACCAGTCCTCTGTTCATTACCCATGTAGAACTCTCATCAGGAACCCCAAACTTTCTTGTGTGTATTTGTATAGATATGTATAGATATGTATGGGTAGATAGATATGCATACATAGATATGTATAGGTCTATATTTGTGTGT
This sequence comes from Manacus candei, assembly GCF_025592945.1. Lineage (NCBI taxonomy): Eukaryota > Metazoa > Chordata > Aves > Passeriformes > Pipridae > Manacus > Manacus candei. The sequence continues at coordinate 140,784 of NW_026138186.1, forward strand.
ATCTCTGTAAGATTCTGTATCTTTGGATGTGATATTGGCATGCTATTGTTGTGTGGCAACAAGTGGACTTAAAAGGTTGCAACACTTTAGGAGATCACCTTTCTGCTTGTGGGTTCTATTTTTTAAAGAAGGTAACAAGAAAAGAACTCTTTAGCCAAATATCACTTAAGACATTAATCAGAGCAAATGTATTGCTTTTATTTCCAATTGTACAACAAGTAATTCAACTATTTGCATACTCCAAAGCTGGGTTGGAAACTTCTCCCTCAGAAATAAGAAAAACTGTTTTCCAAGGCTGTTACTGACAGCCATGGCAGAGTTTCCAATAACAACTCCCCATTCTTGAAATGCAAAGCCTGAAAAATGAAACAAGCGTTAACCTGGAATTCTTGTTGCCAGCACTGATCTGGACAGAAGTTATTAGACAGTGGAGCAAAGCTAGCACCACAAAGCACCTTGGGCTCTGCATTCGTTAGTCATGGCAACAAAGTTTTGCTTTTCAACCCATCTACTAAAGAAACCTTGCCAGAAAAGTGAGCTTATAACACTACTTTTCTTAAGAAGTGAGGAGGCCTTAATCCAGTGTACACAGATGAGACCCTGAAATAGGAGAGAGGCCAGTTGCTGATGATCAGTGCAGATGAGGAATCAGCTCTCCTGAGAAGACTTCAAGCTTTGTGATTTTTACAAGTGGACTATTTCAAATCTGTTGTAGAATAAACAGTCTTTTCTGTTTGATCAACTTTCCACTTTCAGAATACTGGAGTTTATCCCTAAAATTCAGCCTGTAGTTTCAAAAGATAAAAATCCTTCGAGGAAACCTTTCAGCCTCAGTAGCCAATTGCAATGTGCCCAGGGAAGTTCAGCAACAGCACCATTCATTAAATGAACTGTTCTGGACCAGCCATCCCAGAGAGATTGAGCTCCAGTGCCAAACCCCATAGAGTGCCAAGTGCCATAAGAGCTGATTTGTGGCTTCGCTGAGATTCTCTCTGGTTTCATTGGGTGTAGCTGGCACATCTGGAGCAAAAGGTCTGGGCAAACGTACATCCTTAGAAGGGTCCAGTACAAATCATGTCACAAGATTAGCAATTTCTCTAACTGAAGAAGGCAATTAGATACAGGAATGTATTTTTCTACCTCCTCTTTCCACACTGCTGCTGTATTCCTTCATCATGCCCTGTGAGCAGTCCCAGTGCTCTGTGATTGACGCCATAAAGGACTTGATAAGAGGGAAAAAACACTACCGAGACAAAAGGTGCCACCACAGGAATCTCTTGCTGCCCAAGAAGTGCCAAGGTGGCCCCAACAACTGCACCTCAAAGCCAAAGGATCCAGACATTTTTTCATGGTAGAAAGAGCTGCTGTTCCCTTTCTTCTGCCCTGCTCTGCAATGGCCGGTCCCACCTCCTGGAAAATTGAATCCAACTGAAGATTCCTGCCAGACAAAAGGGGCCACCACAGAAAGGTCTTTGCTGCCCAAGAAGTGCCCAGGCTACCCCAACAACTACACCTGAAGCCAACGCTTCCAGAATTTTTTCCTGGTGGAAAGAGCTGCTGTTCCCTTTTTTCAGCCCTGCTCTGCAATGGCCGGTCCCACCTCCAGAAAACTTTACTCCAGATGAAGATTCCTGCCAGACAAAAGGTGCCACCACAGAAAGGTCTTGATGCCCAAGAAGAGCCCAGGCTGCCCCACCAACTACACCTGAAGCCAAAGCTTCCAGAATTTTTTCCTGGTGGAAAGATCTGCTGTTCCCTTTTTTCAGCCCTGCTCTGCAATGGCCGGTCCCACCTTTTAAAAAATTGAATCCAAAGGAAGATTCCTGCCAGACAAAAGGTGCCACCACAGAAAACTCTTTGCTGCCCAAAAAGTGCCTAGGCTGCCCCAAAATCTGCACCTCAAAGCCAAAGGTACCAGACATTTTTTCCCGGTAGAAAGAGCTGCTGTTCCCTTTTTTCAGTCCTGTTCTGTAGTGCCGGTCCCACCTCCTGAGAAATTGAATCCAACTAAAGATTCCTGCCAGAGAAATGGTGCCACCACAGAAAGGTCTTTGCTGCCCCAGAAGTGCCCAGGCTGCCCCACCAACTTCACATCAAAGACAAAACTTCCAGAACTTTTTACTGGTGGAAAGAGCTGCTGTTCCCTTTTTTCAGACCTGCTCTGCAATGGCCGGTCCCACCTCCTGGAAAATTGACTACAAATGAAGATTCCTGCCAGACAAAAGGGGCCACCACAGGAATCTCTTGCTGCCCAAAAAGTGCCCAGGCTGCCCCAAGAACTGCACCTGAAGCCAAAGGATTCAGACTTTTTTTCCCGGTAGAAAGAGCTGCTGATCCCTTTTTTCAAGCCTGTTCTTCAATGGCCGGTCCCACCTCCAGTAAACTTTGCTCCAAATGAATATTCCTGCCAGACAAAAGGTGCCACCACAGAAAGGTCTTTGCTGCCCAAGAAGTGCCCAGGCTACCCCACCAACTGCACCTCAAAACCAAACGATCCAGACTTTTTTTCCTGGTGGAAAGAGCTGCTGTTCCCTTTTTTCAGGCCTGTGCTGCAATGGCCGGTCCCACCTCCTGGAAAATTGAATCCGACTGAAGATTCCTGCCAGACAAAAGGTGCTACCACGGAAAGGTCTTGATGCCCAAGAAGTGCCCAGGCTGCCCCAAGAACTGCACCTGAAGCCAAAGGATCCAGACTTTTTTTCCTGGTGGAAAGAGCTGCTGTTCCCTTTTTTCAGACCTGTGCTGCAATGGACGTTCCCACTTCCAGAAAACTTTACTCCAGATGAAGATTCCTGCCAGACAAAAGGTGCCACCACAGAAAACACTTCCTGCCCAAGAAGTGCCCAGGCTGCCCCACCAACTGCACCTGAAGCCAAAGGATCCAGACTTTTTTTCCTGGTGGAAAGAGCTGCTGTTCCCTTTTTTCAGACCTGTGCTGCAATGGACGTTCCCACTTCCAGAAAACTTTACTCCAGATGAACATTCCTGCCAGACAAAAGGCGCCACCACAGAAAACTCTTCCTGCCCAAGAAGTGCCCAGGCTACCCCAACAACTGCACCTCCATGACAAAGCTTCCTGACTTTTTTTCCTGGTGGAAAGAGCTGCTGTTCCTTTTTTCTACCCTGCTCTGCAATGACCGGTCCCACCTTTTAAAAAATTTAATCCAAATGGAGATTCCTGCCAGACAAAAGGTGCTACCACAAAAAACTCTACCTTCCCAAGAAGTTTCCAGGCTGCACAAACTACACCTGAAGTCAAAGCTTCCAGATTTTTTCCTGGTGGAAAGAACTGCTTTTCCCTTTTTTAAGCTCTGTGCTGCAATGGCCGGCCCCACCTCCTGGAAAATTGAATCCGACTGAAGATTCCTGCCAGACAAAAGGTGCTACCACGGAAAGGTCTTGATGCCCAAGAAGTGCCCAGGCTGCCCCAAGAACTGCACCTGAAGCCAAAGGATCCAGACTTTTTTTCCTGGTGGAAAGAGCTGCTGTTCCCTTTTTTCAGACCTGCTCTACAATGGCCGGTCCCACCTCCTGGAAAATTGAATCCAAATGAAGATTCCTGCCAGACAAAAGGTGCCACCACAGAAAGGTCTTTGCTGCCCAAGAAGTGCCCAGGCTGCCGAAAGAACTGCACCTGAAGCCAAAGCTTCCAGACTTTTTTTCCTTAGGGAAAGAGCTGCTGTTCCCTATTTTCAGACCTGTGCTGCAAGGGCCGTTCCCACTTCCAGAAAACTTTACTCCAGATGAAGATTCCTGCCAGACAAAAGGTGCCACCACAGAAAGGTCTTGATGCCCAAGAAGTGCCCAGGCTGCCCCACCAACTACACCTGAAACCAAAGCTTCCAGAATTTTTTCCTGGTGGAAAGAGCTGCTGTTCCCTTTTTTCAGCCCTGCGCTGCAATGGCCGGTCCAACCTCCTGGAAAATTGAATCCGACTGAAGATTCCTGCCATACAAAAGGTGCCACCACAGAGAACTCATCTATCCCAAGAAGTGCCAAGGCTGCCCCACCAACTGCACCTCAAAGCCAAAGGATCCAGGCTTTTTTCCTGGTGTGAAGAGCTGCTGTTCCCGTTTTTCAGGCCTGCTCTGCAATGGTCGGTCCCACCTCCTGAAAACTTTAATCCAAATGAATATTCCTGCCAGACAAAATTTGCCACTACAAAAAACTCTTGCTGCCCCAGAAGTGCCCAGGCTGCCCCACCAACTACTCCTGAAGCCAAAGGATCCAGACTTTTTTTCCTTAGGGAAAGAGCTGCTGTTCCGTTTTTTCTGCCCTGCGCTGCAATCTCCAGTCCCACCTTTTTAAAAACTGAATCCTACTGAAGATTCCTGCCAGAAAAAAGGTGCCACCACAGAAAACTCATCTATCCCAAGAAGTACCCAGGCTGCAACAACTACACCTGAAGCCAAAGGATCCAGACTTTTTTTCCTCAGGGAAAGAGCTGCTGTTCCCTTTTTTCAGTCCTGCGCTGCAATGGCCGGTCCCACCTCCTGGAAAATTGAATCCAAATGAAGATTCCTGCCAGACAAAAGGTGCCACTACAGAAAACTCTTCCTGCCCAAGAAGTACCCAGGCTGCACCAACTACACCTGAAGCCAAAGGACCCAGATTTTTTTCCTGGTAGAAAGAACTGCTGTTCCCTTTTTTCAGTCCTGTGCTGCAATGGCCGGTCCCACTTCCAGAAAACTTTACTCCAGATGAAGATTCCTGCCAGACAAAAGGTGCCACCACAGAAAGGTCTTGATGCCCCAGAAGTGCCCAGGCTGCCCCACCAACTACACCTGAAACCAAAGCTTCCAGAATTTTTTCCTGGTGGAAAGAGCTGCTGTTCCCTTTTTTCAGCCCTGCGCTGCAATGGCCGGTCCAACCTCCTGGAAAATTGAATCCGACTGAAGATTCCTGCCATACAAAAGGTGCCACCACAGAGAACTCATCTATCCCAAGAAGTGCCAAGGCTGCCCCACCAACTGCACCTCAAAGCCAAAGGATCCAGGCTTTTTTCCTGGTGTGAAGAGCTGCTGTTCCCGTTTTTCAGGCCTGCTCTGCAATGGTCGGTCCCACCTCCTGAAAACTTTAATCCAAATGAATATTCCTGCCAGACAAAATTTGCCACTACAAAAAACTCTTGCTGCCCCAGAAGTGCCCAGGCTGCCCCACCAACTACTCCTGAAGCCAAAGGATCCAGACTTTTTTTCCTTAGGGAAAGAGCTGCTGTTCCGTTTTTTCTGCCCTGCGCTGCAATCTCCAGTCCCACCTTTTTAAAAACTGAATCCTACTGAAGATTCCTGCCAGAAAAAAGGTGCCACCACAGAAAACTCATCTATCCCAAGAAGTACCCAGGCTGCAACAACTACACCTGAAGCCAAAGGATCCAGACTTTTTTTCCTCAGGGAAAGAGCTGCTGTTCCCTTTTTTCAGTCCTGCGCTGCAATGGCCGGTCCCACCTCCTGGAAAATTGAATCCAAATGAAGATTCCTGCCAGACAAAAGGTGCCACTACAGAAAACTCTTCCTGCCCAAGAAGTACCCAGGCTGCACCAACTACACCTGAAGCCAAAGGACCCAGATTTTTTTCCTGGTAGAAAGAACTGCTGTTCCCTATTTTCAGTCCTGTGCTGCAATGGCTGGTCCCACTTCCAGAAAACTTTACTCCAGATGAAGATTCCTGCCAGACAAAAGGTGCCACCACAGAAAGGTCCTGATGCCCCAGAAGTGCCCAGGCTGCCCCACCAACTACACCTGAAACCAAAGCTTCCAGAATTTTTTCCTGGTGGAAAGAGCTGCTGTTCCCTTTTTTCAGCCCTGCGCTGCAATGGCCGATCCAACCTCCTGGAAAATTGAATCCGACTGAAGATTCCTGCCATACAAAAGGTGCCACCACAGAGAACTCATCTATCCCAAGAAGTGCCAAGGCTGCCCCACCAACTGCACCTCAAAGCCAAAGGATCCAGGCTTTTTTCCTGGTGTGAAGAGCTGCTGTTCCCGTTTTTCAGGCCTGCTCTGCAATGGTCGGTCCCACCTCCTGAAAACTTTAATCCAAATGAATATTCCTGCCAGACAAAATTTGCCACTACAAAAAACTCTTGCTGCCCCAGAAGTGCCCAGGCTGCCCCACCAACTACTCCTGAAGCCAAAGGATCCAGACTTTTTTTCCTTAGGGAAAGAGCTGCTGTTCCGTTTTTTCTGCCCTGCGCTGCAATCTCCAGTCCCACCTTTTTAAAAACTGAATCCTACTGAAGATTCCTGCCAGAAAAAAGGTGCCACCACAGAAAACTCATCTATCCCAAGAAGTACCCAGGCTGCAACAACTACACCTGAAGCCAAAGGATCCAGACTTTTTTTCCTCAGGGAAAGAGCTGCTGTTCCCTTTTTTCAGTCCTGCGCTGCAATGGCCGGTCCCACCTCCTGGAAAATTGAATCCAAATGAAGATTCCTGCCAGACAAAAGGTGCCACTACAGAAAACTCTTCCTGCCCAAGAAGTACCCAGGCTGCACCAACTACACCTGAAGCCAAAGGACCCAGATTTTTTTCCTGGTAGAAAGAACTGCTGTTCCCTTTTTTCAGTCCTGTGCTGCAATGGCCGGTCCCACCTCCAGAAAACTTTACTCCAGATGAAGATTTCTGCCAGACAAAAGGCGCCACCACAGAAAGGTCTTTGCTGCCCAAGAAGTGCCCAGGCTACCCCAACAACTGCACCTCCATGACAAAGCTTCCTGACTTTTTTTCCTGGTGGAAAGAACTGCTGTTCCTTTTTTCTACCCTGCTCTGCAATGACCGGTCCCACCTTTTAAAAAATTTAATCCAAATGAAGATTCCTGCCAGACAAAAGGTGCTACCACAAAAAACTCTTCCTGCCCAAGAAGTTTCCAGGCTGCACAAACTACACCTGAAGTCAAAGCTTCCAGATTTTTTCCTGGTGGAAAGAGCTGCTTTTCCCTTTTTTAAGCTCTGCGCTGCAATGGCCGGCCCCACCTCCTGGAAAATTGAATCCAAATGAAGATTCCTGCCAGACAAAAGGTGCCACTACAGAAAGGTCTTTGCTGCCCAAGAAGTGCCCAGGCTGTCCCAAAATCTACACCTCAAAGACAAAGCTTCCAGAATTTTTTCCTGGTGGAAAGAGCTGCTGTTCCCTTTTTTCAGTCCTGTTCTGTAATGCCGGTCCCACCTCCTGAGAAATTGAATCCAACTAAAGATTCCTGCCAGAGAAATGGTGCCACCACAGAAAGGTCTTTGCTGCCCCAGAAGTGCCCAGGCTGCCCCACCAACTTCACCTCAAAGCCAAAGCTTCCAGACTTTTTTCCTGGTGGAAAGAGCTGCTGTTCCCTTTTTTCAGCCCTGCTCTGCAATGGCCGGTCCCACCTCCTGGAAAATTGACTACAAATGAAGATTCCTGCCAGACAAAAGGGGCCACCACAGGAATCTCTTGCTGCCCAAAAAGTGCCCAGGCTGCCCCAAGAACTGCACCTGAAGCCAAAGGATTCAGACTTTTTTTCCCGGTAGAAAGAGCTGCTGTTCCCTTTTTTCAAGCCTGTTCTTCAATGGCCGGTCCCACCTCCAGAAAACTTTGCTCCAAATGAAGATTCCTGCCAGACAAATGGTGCCACCATAGAAAGGTCTTTGCTGCCCAAGAAGTGCCCAGGCTACCCCACCAACTACACCTCAAAACCAAAGGATCCAGACTTTTTTTCCTGGTGGAAAGAGCTGCTGTTCCCTTTTTTCAGGCCTGTGCTGCAATGGCCGGCCCCACCTCCTGGAAAATTGAATCCGACTGAAGATTCCTGCCAGACAAAAGGTGCTACCACGGAAAGGTCTTGATGCCCAAGAAGTGCCCAGGCTGCCCCAAGAACTGCACCTGAAGCCAAAGGATCCAGACTTTTTTTCCTGGTGGAAAGAGCTGCTGTTCCCTTTTTTCAGACCTGCTCTACAATGGCCGGTCCCACCTCCTGGAAAATTGAATCCAAATGAAGATTCCTGCCAGACAAAAGGTGCCACCACAGAAAGGTCTTTGCTGCCCAAGAAGTGCCCAGGCTGCCGAAAGAACTGCACCTGAAGCCAAAGCTTCCAGACTTTTTTTCCTTAGGGAAAGAGCTGCTGTTCCCTATTTTCAGACCTGTGCTGCAAGGGCCGTTCCCACTTCCAGAAAACTTTACTCCAGATGAAGATTCCTGCCAGACAAAAGGTGCCACCACAGAAAGGTCTTGATGCCCCAGAAGTGCCCAGGCTGCCCCACCAACTACACCTGAAACCAAAGCTTCCAGAATTTTTTCCTGGTGGAAAGAGCTGCTGTTCCCTTTTTTCAGCCCTGCGCTGCAATGGCCGGTCCAACCTCCTGGAAAATTGAATCCGACTGAAGATTCCTGCCATACAAAAGGTGCCACCACAGAGAACTCATCTATCCCAAGAAGTGCCAAGGCTGCCCCACCAACTGCACCTCAAAGCCAAAGGATCCAGGCTTTTTTCCTGGTGTGAAGAGCTGCTGTTCCCGTTTTTCAGGCCTGCTCTGCAATGGTCGGTCCCACCTCCTGAAAACTTTAATCCAAATGAATATTCCTGCCAGACAAAATTTGCCACTACAAAAAACTCTTGCTGCCCCAGAAGTGCCCAGGCTGCCCCACCAACTACTCCTGAAGCCAAAGGATCCAGACTTTTTTTCCTTAGGGAAAGAGCTGCTGTTCCGTTTTTTCTGCCCTGCGCTGCAATCTCCAGTCCCACCTTTTTAAAAACTGAATCCTACTGAAGATTCCTGCCAGAAAAAAGGTGCCACCACAGAAAACTCATCTATCCCAAGAAGTACCCAGGCTGCAACAACTACACCTGAAGCCAAAGGATCCAGACTTTTTTTCCTCAGGGAAAGAGCTGCTGTTCCCTTTTTTCAGTCCTGCGCTGCAATGGCCGGTCCCACCTCCTGGAAAATTGAATCCAAATGAAGATTCCTGCCAGACAAAAGGTGCCACTACAGAAAACTCTTCCTGCCCAAGAAGTACCCAGGCTGCACCAACTACACCTGAAGCCAAAGGACCCAGATTTTTTTCCTGGTAGAAAGAACTGCTGTTCCCTTTTTTCAGTCCTGTGCTGCAATGGCCGGTCCCACCTCCAGAAAACTTTACTCCAGATGAAGATTTCTGCCAGACAAAAGGCGCCACCACAGAAAGGTCTTTGCTGCCCAAGAAGTGCCCAGGCTACCCCAACAACTACACCTCCATGACAAAGCTTCCTGACTTTTTTTCCTGGTGGAAAGAACTGCTGTTCCTTTTTTCTACCCTGCTCTGCAATGACCGGTCCCACCTTTTAAAAAATTTAATCCAAATGAAGATTCCTGCCAGACAAAAGGTGCTACCACAAAAAACTCTACCTTCCCAAGAAGTTTCCAGGCTGCACAAACTACACCTGAAGTCAAAGCTTCCAGATTTTTTCCTGGTGGAAAGAGCTGCTTTTCCCTTTTTTAAGCTCTGCGCTGCAATGGCCGGCCCCACCTCCTGGAAAATTGAATCCAAATGAAGATTCCTGCCAGACAAAAGGTGCCACTACAGAAAGGTCTTTGCTGCCCAAGAAGTGCCCAGGCTGTCCCAAAATCTACACCTCAAAGACAAAGCTTCCAGAATTTTTTCCTGGTGGAAAGAGCTGCTGTTCCCTTTTTTCAGTCCTGTTCTGTAATGCCGGTCCCACCTCCTGAGAAATTGAATCCAACTAAAGATTCCTGCCAGAGAAATGGTGCCACCACAGAAAGGTCTTTGCTGCCCCAGAAGTGCCCAGGCTGCCCCACCAACTTCACCTCAAAGCCAAAGCTTCCAGACTTTTTTCCTGGTGGAAAGAGCTGCTGTTCCCTTTTTTCAGCCCTGCTCTGCAATGGCCGGTCCCACCTCCTGGAAAATTGACTACAAATGAAGATTCCTGCCAGACAAAAGGGGCCACCGCAGGAATCTCTTGCTGCCCAAAAAGTGCCCAGGCTGCCCCAAGAACTGCACCTGAAGCCAAAGGATTCAGACTTTTTTTCCCGGTAGAAAGAGCTGCTGTTCCCTTTTTTCAAGCCTGTTCTTCAATGGCCGGTCCCACCTCCAGAAAACTTTGCTCCAAATGAAGATTCCTGCCAGACAAATGGTGCCACCATAGAAAGGTCTTTGCTGCCCAAGAAGTGCCCAGGCTACCCCACCAACTACACCTCAAAACCAAAGGATCCAGACTTTTTTTCCTGGTGGAAAGAGCTGCTGATCCCTTTTTTCAGGCCTGTGCTGCAATGGCCGGCCCCACCTCCTGGAAAATTGAATCCGACTGAAGATTCCTGCCAGACAAAAGGTGCTACCACGGAAAGGTCTTGATGCCCAAGAAGTGCCCAGACTGCCCCAAGAACTGCACCTGAAGCCAAAGGATCCAGACTTTTTTTCCTGGTGGAAAGAGCTGCTGTTCCCTTTTTTCAGACCTGCTCTACAATGGCCGGTCCCACCTCCTGGAAAATTGAATCCAAATGAAGATTCCTGCCAGACAAATGGTGCCACCACAGAAAGGTCTTTGCTGCCCAAGAAGTGCCCAGGCTGCCGAAAGAACTGCACCTGAAGCCAAAGCTTCCAGACTTTTTTTTCCTTAGGGAAAGAGCTGCTGTTCCCTATTTTCAGACCTGTGCTGCAAGGGCCGTTCCCACTTCCAGAAAACTTTACTCCAGATGAAGATTCCTGCCAGACAAAAGGTGCCACCACAGAAAGGTCTTGATGCCCCAGAAGTGCCCAGGCTGCCCCACCAACTACACCTGAAACCAAAGCTTCCAGAATTTTTTTCCTGGTGGAAAGAGCTGCTGTTCCCTTTTTTCAGCCCTGCGCTGCAATGGCCGGTCCAACCTCCTGGAAAATTGAATCCAAATGAAGATTCCTGCCATACAAAAGGTGCCACCACAGAGAACTCATCTATCCCAAGAAGTGCCAAGGCTGCCCCACCAACTGCACCTCAAAGCCAAAGGATCCAGGCTTTTTTCCTGGTGTGAAGAGCTGCTGTTCCCGTTTTTCAGGCCTGCTCTGCAATGGTCGGTCCCACCTCCTGAAAACTTTAATCCAAATGAATATTCCTGCCAGACAAAATTTGCCACTACAAAAAACTCTTGCTGCCCCAGAAGTGCCCAGGCTGCCCCACCAACTACTCCTGAAGCCAAAGGATCCAGACTTTTTTTCCTTGGGAAAGAGCTGCTGTTCCGTTTTTTCTGCCCTGCGCTGCAATCTCCAGTCCCACCTTTTTAAAAACTGAATCCTACTGAAGATTCCTGCCAGAAAAAAGGTGCCACCACAGAAAACTCATCTATCCCAAGAAGTACCCAGGCTGCAACAACTACACCTGAAGCCAAAGGATCCAGACTTTTTTTCCTCAGGGAAAGAGCTGCTGTTCCCTTTTTTCAGTCCTGCGCTGCAATGGCCGGTCCCACCTCCTGGAAAATTGAATCCAAATGAAGATTCCTGCCAGACAAAAGGTGCCACTACAGAAAACTCTTCCTGCCCAAGAAGTACCCAGGCTGCACCAACTACACCTGAAGCCAAAGGACCCAGATTTTTTTCCTGGTAGAAAGAACTGCTGTTCCCTTTTTTCAGTCCTGTGCTGCAATGGCCGGTCCCACTTCCAGAAAACTTTACTCCAGATGAAGATTCCTGCCAGACAAAAGGTGCCACCACAGAAAGGTCTTGATGCCCCAGAAGTGCCCAGGCTGCCCCACCAACTACACCTGAAACCAAAGCTTCCAGAATTTTTTCCTGGTGGAAAGAGCTGCTGTTCCCTTTTTTCAGCCCTGCGCTGCAATGGCCGGTCCAACCTCCTGGAAAATTGAATCCAAATGAAGATTCCTGCCATACAAAAGGTGCCACCACAGAGAACTCATCTATCCCAAGAAGTGCCAAGGCTGCCCCACCAACTGCACCTCAAAACCAAAGGATCCAGGCTTTTTTCCTGGTGTGAAGAGCTGCTGTTCCCGTTTTTCAGGCCTGCTCTGCAATGGTCGGTCCCACCTCCTGAAAACTTTAATCCAAATGAATATTCCTGCCAGACAAAATTTGCCACTACAAAAAACTCTTGCTGCCCCAGAAGTGCCCAGGCTGCCCCACCAACTACTCCTGAAGCCAAAGGATCCAGACTTTTTTTCCTTAGGGAAAGAGCTGCTGTTCCGTTTTTTCTGCCCTGCGCTGCAATCTCCAGTCCCACCTTTTTAAAAACTGAATCCTACTGAAGATTCCTGCCAGAAAAAAGGTGCCACCACAGAAAACTCATCTATCCCAAGAAGTACCCAGGCTGCAACAACTACACCTGAAGCCAAAGGATCCAGACTTTTTTTCCTCAGGGAAAGAGCTGCTGTTCCCTTTTTTCAGTCCTGCGCTGCAATGGCCGGTCCCACCTCCTGGAAAATTGAATCCAAATGAAGATTCCTGCCAGACAAAAGGTGCCACTACAGAAAACTCTTCCTGCCCAAGAAGTACCCAGGCTGCACCAACTACACCTGAAGCCAAAGGACCCAGATTTTTTTCCTGGTAGAAAGAACTGCTGTTCCCTTTTTTCAGTCCTGTGCTGCAATGGCCGGTCCCACCTCCAGAAAACTTTACTCCAGATGAAGATTTCTGCCAGACAAAAGGTGCCACCACAGAAAGGTCTTTGCTGCCCAAGAAGTGCCCAGGCTACCCCAACAACTGCACCTCCATGACAAAGCTTCCTGACTTTTTTTCCTGGTGGAAAGAACTGCTGTTCCTTTTTTCTACCCTGCTCTGCAATGACCGGTCCCACCTTTTAAAAAATTTAATCCAAATGAAGATTCCTGCCAGACAAAAGGTGCTACCACAAAAAACTCTACCTTCCCAAGAAGTTTCCAGGCTGCACAAACTACACCTGAAGTCAAAGCTTCCAGATTTTTTCCTGGTGGAAAGAGCTGCTTTTCCCTTTTTTAAGCTCTGCGCTGCAATGGCCGGCCCCACCTCCTGGAAAATTGAATCCAAATGAAGATTCCTGCCAGACAAAAGGTGCCACTACAGAAAGGTCTTTGCTGCCCAAGAAGTGCCCAGGCTGTCCCAAAATCTACACCTCAAAGACAAAGCTTCCAGAATTTTTTCCTGGTGGAAAGAGCTGCTGTTCCCTTTTTTCAGTCCTGTTCTGTAATGCCGGTCCCACCTCCTGAGAAATTGAATCCAACTAAAGATTCCTGCCAGAGAAATGGTGCCACCACAGAAAGGTCTTTGCTGCCCCAGAAGTACCCAGGCTGCCCCACCAACTTCACCTCAAAGCCAAAGCTTCCAGACTTTTTTCCTGGTGGAAAGAGCTGCTGTTCCCTTTTTTCAGCCCTGCTCTGCAATGGCCGGTCCCACCTCCTGGAAAATTGACTACAAATGAAGATTCCTGCCAGACAAAAGGGGCCACCACAGGAATCTCTTGCTGCCCAAAAAGTGCCCAGGCTGCCCCAAGAACTGCACCTGAAGCCAAAGGATTCAGACTTTTTTTCCCGGTAGAAAGAGCTGCTGTTCCCTTTTTTCAAGCCTGTTCTTCAATGGCCGGTCCCACCTCCAGAAAACTTTGCTCCAAATGAAGATTCCTGCCAGACAAATGGTGCCACCATAGAAAGGTCTTTGCTGCCCAAGAAGTGCCCAGGCTACCCCACCAACTACACCTCAAAACCAAAGGATCCAGACTTTTTTTCCTGGTGGAAAGAGCTGCTGATCCCTTTTTTCAGGCCTGTGCTGCAATGGCCGGCCCCACCTCCTGGAAAATTGAATCCGACTGAAGATTGCTGCCAGACAAAAGGTGCTACCACGGAAAGGTCTTGATGCCCAAGAAGTGCCCAGGCTGCCCCAAGAACTGCACCTGAAGCCAAAGGATCCAGACTTTTTTTCCTGGTGGAAAGAGCTGCTGTTCCCTTTTTTCAGACCTGCTCTACAATGGCCGGTCCCACCTCCTGGAAAATTGAATCCAAATGAAGATTCCTGCCAGACAAATGGTGCCACCACAGAAAGGTCTTTGCTGCCCAAGAAGTGCCCAGGCTGCCGAAAGAACTGCACCTGAAGCCAAAGCTTCCAGACTTTTTTTCCTTAGGGAAAGAGCTGCTGTTCCCTATTTTCAGACCTGTGCTGCAAGGGCCGTTCCCACTTCCAGAAAACTTTACTCCAGATGAAGATTCCTGCCAGACAAAAGGTGCCACCACAGAAAGGTCTTGATGCCCCAGAAGTGCCCAGGCTGCCCCACCAACTACACCTGAAACCAAAGCTTCCAGAATTTTTTCCTGGTGGAAAGAGCTGCTGTTCCCTTTTTTCAGCCCTGCGCTGCAATGGCCGGTCCAACCTCCTGGAAAATTGAATCCGACTGAAGATTCCTGCCATACAAAAGGTGCCACCACAGAGAACTCATCTATCCCAAGAAGTGCCAAGGCTGCCCCACCAACTGCACCTCAAAGCCAAAGGATCCAGGCTTTTTTCCTGGTGTGAAGAGCTGCTGTTCCCGTTTTTCAGGCCTGCTCTGCAATGGTCGGTCCCACCTCCTGAAAACTTTAATCCAAATGAATATTCCTGCCAGACAAAATTTGCCACTACAAAAAACTCTTGCTGCCCCAGAAGTGCCCAGGCTGCCCCACCAACTACTCCTGAAGCCAAAGGATCCAGACTTTTTTTCCTTAGGGAAAGAGCTGCTGTTCCGTTTTTTCTGCCCTGCGCTGCAATCTCCAGTCCCACCTTTTTAAAAACTGAATCCTACTGAAGATTCCTGCCAGAAAAAAGGTGCCACCACAGAAAACTCATCTATCCCAAGAAGTACCCAGGCTGCAACAACTACACCTGAAGCCAAAGGATCCAGACTTTTTTTCCTCAGGGAAAGAGCTGCTGTTCCCTTTTTTCAGTCCTGCGCTGCAATGGCCGGTCCCACCTCCTGGAAAATTGAATCCAAATGAAGATTCCTGCCAGACAAAAGGTGCCACTACAGAAAACTCTTCCTGCCCAAGAAGTACCCAGGCTGCACCAACTACACCTGAAGCCAAAGGACCCAGATTTTTTTCCTGGTAGAAAGAACTGCTGTTCCCTTTTTTCAGTCCTGTGCTGCAATGGCCGGTCCCACCTCCAGAAAACTTTACTCCAGATGAAGATTTCTGCCAGACAAAAGGCGCCACCACAGAAAGGTCTTTGCTGCCCAAGAAGTGCCCAGGCTACCCCAACAACTGCACCTCCATGACAAAGCTTCCTGACTTTTTTTCCTGGTGGAAAGAACTGCTGTTCCTTTTTTCTACCCTGCTCTGCAATGACCGGTCCCACCTTTTAAAAAATTTAATCCAAATGAAGATTCCTGCCAGACAAAAGGTGCTACCACAAAAAACTCTACCTTCCCAAGAAGTTTCCAGGCTGCACAAACTACACCTGAAGTCAAAGCTTCCAGATTTTTTCCTGGTGGAAAGAGCTGCTTTTCCCTTTTTTAAGCTCTGCGCTGCAATGGCCGGCCCCACCTCCTGGAAAATTGAATCCAAATGAAGATTCCTGCCAGACAAAAGGTGCCACTACAGAAAGGTCTTTGCTGCCCAAGAAGTGCCCAGGCTGTCCCAAAATCTACACCTCAAAGACAAAGCTTCCAGACTTTTTTCCTGGTGGAAAGAGCTGCTGTTCCCTTTTTTCAGCCCTGCTCTGCAATGGCCGGTCCCACCTCCTGGAAAATTGACTACAAATGAAGATTCCTGCCAGACAAAAGGGGCCACCACAGGAATCTCTTGCTGCCCAAAAAGTGCCCAGGCTGCCCCAAGAACTGCACCTGAAGCCAAAGGATTCAGACTTTTTTTCCCGGTAGAAAGAACTGCTGTTCCCTTTTTTCAAGCCTGTTCTTCAATGGCCGGTCCCACCTCCAGAAAACTTTGCTCCAAATGAAGATTCCTGCCAGACAAAAGGTGCCACCATAGAAAGGTCATTGCTGCCCAAGAAGTGCCCAGGCTACCCCACCAACTACACCTCAAAACCAAAGGATCCAGACTTTTTTTCCTGGTGGAAAGAGCTGCTGTTCCCTTTTTTCAGGCCTGTGCTGCAATGGCCGGCCCCACCTCCTGGAAAATTGAATCCGACTGAAGATTCCTGCCAGACAAAAGGTGCTACCACGGAAAGGTCTTGATGCCCAAGAAGTGCCCAGACTGCCCCAAGAACTGCACCTGAAGCCAAAGGATCCAGACTTTTTTTCCTGGTGGAAAGAGCTGCTGTTCCCTTTTTTCAGACCTGCTCTACAATGGCCGGTCTCACCTCCTGGAAAATTGAATCCAAATGAAGATTCCTGCCAGACAAAAGGTGCCACTACAGAAAACTCTTCCTGCCCAAGAAGTACCCAGGCTGCACCAACTACACCTGAAGCCAAAGGACCCAGATTTTTTTCCTGGTAGAAAGAACTGCTGTTCCCTTTTTTCAGTCCTGTGCTGCAATGGCCGGTCCCACTTCCAGAAAACTTTACTCCAGATGAAGATTCCTGCCAGACAAAAGGTGCCACCACAGAAAGGTCTTGATGCCCCAGAAGTGCCCAGGCTGCCCCACCAACTACACCTGAAACCAAAGCTTCCAGAATTTTTTCCTGGTGGAAAGAGCTGCTGTTCCCTTTTTTCAGCCCTGCGCTGCAATGGCCGGTCCAACCTCCTGGAAAATTGAATCCAAATGAAGATTCCTGCCATACAAAAGGTGCCACCACAGAGAACTCATCTATCCCAAGAAGTGCCAAGGCTGCCCCACCAACTGCACCTCAAAACCAAAGGATCCAGGCTTTTTTCCTGGTGTGAAGAGCTGCTGTTCCCGTTTTTCAGGCCTGCTCTGCAATGGTCGGTCCCACCTCCTGAAAACTTTAATCCAAATGAATATTCCTGCCAGACAAAATTTGCCACTACAAAAAACTCTTGCTGCCCCAGAAGTGCCCAGGCTGCCCCACCAACTACTCCTGAAGCCAAAGGATCCAGACTTTTTTTCCTTAGGGAAAGAGCTGCTGTTCCGTTTTTTCTGCCCTGCGCTGCAATCTCCAGTCCCACCTTTTTAAAAACTGAATCCTACTGAAGATTCCTGCCAGAAAAAAGGTGCCACCACAGAAAACTCATCTATCCCAAGAAGTACCCAGGCTGCAACAACTACACCTGAAGCCAAAGGATCCAGACTTTTTTTCCTCAGGGAAAGAGCTGCTGTTCCCTTTTTTCAGTCCTGCGCTGCAATGGCCGGTCCCACCTCCTGGAAAATTGAATCCAAATGAAGATTCCTGCCAGACAAAAGGTGCCACTACAGAAAACTCTTCCTGCCCAAGAAGTACCCAGGCTGCACCAACTACACCTGAAGCCAAAGGACCCAGATTTTTTTCCTGGTAGAAAGAACTGCTGTTCCCTTTTTTCAGTCCTGTGCTGCAATGGCCGGTCCCACCTCCAGAAAACTTTACTCCAGATGAAGATTTCTGCCAGACAAAAGGCGCCACCACAGAAAGGTCTTTGCTGCCCAAGAAGTGCCCAGGCTACCCCAACAACTGCACCTCCATGACAAAGCTTCCTGACTTTTTTTCCTGGTGGAAAGAACTGCTGTTCCTTTTTTCTACCCTGCTCTGCAATGACCGGTCCCACCTTTTAAAAAATTTAATCCAAATGAAGATTCCTGCCAGACAAAAGGTGCTACCACAAAAAACTCTACCTTCCCAAGAAGTTTCCAGGCTGCACAAACTACACCTGAAGTCAAAGCTTCCAGATTTTTTCCTGGTGGAAAGAGCTGCTTTTCCCTTTTTTAAGCTCTGCGCTGCAATGGCCGGCCCCACCTCCTGGAAAATTGAATCCAAATGAAGATTCCTGCCAGACAAAAGGTGCCACTACAGAAAGGTCTTTGCTGCCCAAGAAGTGCCCAGGCTGTCCCAAAATCTACACCTCAAAGACAAAGCTTCCAGAATTTTTTCCTGGTGGAAAGAGCTGCTGTTCCCTTTTTTCAGTCCTGTTCTGTAATGCCGGTCCCACCTCCTGAGAAATTGAATCCAACTAAAGATTCCTGCCAGAGAAATGGTGCCACCACAGAAAGGTCTTTGCTGCCCCAGAAGTACCCAGGCTGCCCCACCAACTTCACCTCAAAGCCAAAGCTTCCAGACTTTTTTCCTGGTGGAAAGAGCTGCTGTTCCCTTTTTTCAGCCCTGCTCTGCAATGGCCGGTCCCACCTCCTGGAAAATTGACTACAAATGAAGATTCCTGCCAGACAAAAGGGGCCACCACAGGAATCTCTTGCTGCCCAAAAAGTGCCCAGGCTGCCCCAAGAACTGCACCTGAAGCCAAAGGATTCAGACTTTTTTTCCCGGTAGAAAGAGCTGCTGTTCCCTTTTTTCAAGCCTGTTCTTCAATGGCCGGTCCCACCTCCAGAAAACTTTGCTCCAAATGAAGATTCCTGCCAGACAAATGGTGCCACCATAGAAAGGTCTTTGCTGCCCAAGAAGTGCCCAGGCTACCCCACCAACTACACCTCAAAACCAAAGGATCCAGACTTTTTTTCCTGGTGGAAAGAGCTGCTGATCCCTTTTTTCAGGCCTGTGCTGCAATGGCCGGCCCCACCTCCTGGAAAATTGAATCCGACTGAAGATTCCTGCCAGACAAAAGGTGCTACCACGGAAAGGTCTTGATGCCCAAGAAGTGCCCAGGCTGCCCCAAGAACTGCACCTGAAGCCAAAGGATCCAGACTTTTTTTCCTGGTGGAAAGAGCTGCTGTTCCCTTTTTTCAGACCTGCTCTACAATGGCCGGTCCCACCTCCTGGAAAATTGAATCCAAATGAAGATTCCTGCCAGACAAATGGTGCCACCACAGAAAGGTCTTTGCTGCCCAAGAAGTGCCCAGGCTGCCGAAAGAACTGCACCTGAAGCCAAAGCTTCCAGACTTTTTTTCCTTAGGGAAAGAGCTGCTGTTCCCTATTTTCAGACCTGTGCTGCAAGGGCCGTTCCCACTTCCAGAAAACTTTACTCCAGATGAAGATTCCTGCCAGACAAAAGGTGCCACCACAGAAAGGTCTTGATGCCCCAGAAGTGCCCAGGCTGCCCCACCAACTACACCTGAAACCAAAGCTTCCAGAATTTTTTCCTGGTGGAAAGAGCTGCTGTTCCCTTTTTTCAGCCCTGCGCTGCAATGGCCGGTCCAACCTCCTGGAAAATTGAATCCGACTGAAGATTCCTGCCATACAAAAGGTGCCACCACAGAGAACTCATCTATCCCAAGAAGTGCCAAGGCTGCCCCACCAACTGCACCTCAAAGCCAAAGGATCCAGGCTTTTTTCCTGGTGTGAAGAGCTGCTGTTCCCGTTTTTCAGGCCTGCTCTGCAATGGTCGGTCCCACCTCCTGAAAACTTTAATCCAAATGAATATTCCTGCCAGACAAAATTTGCCACTACAAAAAACTCTTGCTGCCCCAGAAGTGCCCAGGCTGCCCCACCAACTACTCCTGAAGCCAAAGGATCCAGACTTTTTTTCCTTAGGGAAAGAGCTGCTGTTCCGTTTTTTCTGCCCTGCGCTGCAATCTCCAGTCCCACCTTTTTAAAAACTGAATCCTACTGAAGATTCCTGCCAGAAAAAAGGTGCCACCACAGAAAACTCATCTATCCCAAGAAGTACCCAGGCTGCAACAACTACACCTGAAGCCAAAGGATCCAGACTTTTTTTCCTCAGGGAAAGAGCTGCTGTTCCCTTTTTTCAGTCCTGCGCTGCAATGGCCGGTCCCACCTCCTGGAAAATTGAATCCAAATGAAGATTCCTGCCAGACAAAAGGTGCCACTACAGAAAACTCTTCCTGCCCAAGAAGTACCCAGGCTGCACCAACTACACCTGAAGCCAAAGGACCCAGATTTTTTTCCTGGTAGAAAGAACTGCTGTTCCCTTTTTTCAGTCCTGTGCTGCAATGGCCGGTCCCACCTCCAGAAAACTTTACTCCAGATGAAGATTTCTGCCAGACAAAAGGCGCCACCACAGAAAGGTCTTTGCTGCCCAAGAAGTGCCCAGGCTACCCCAACAACTGCACCTCCATGACAAAGCTTCCTGACTTTTTTTCCTGGTGGAAAGAACTGCTGTTCCTTTTTTCTACCCTGCTCTGCAATGACCGGTCCCACCTTTTAAAAAATTTAATCCAAATGAAGATTCCTGCCAGACAAAAGGTGCTACCACAAAAAACTCTACCTTCCCAAGAAGTTTCCAGGCTGCACAAACTACACCTGAAGTCAAAGCTTCCAGATTTTTTCCTGGTGGAAAGAGCTGCTTTTCCCTTTTTTAAGCTCTGCGCTGCAATGGCCGGCCCCACCTCCTGGAAAATTGAATCCAAATGAAGATTCCTGCCAGACAAAAGGTGCCACTACAGAAAGGTCTTTGCTGCCCAAGAAGTGCCCAGGCTGTCCCAAAATCTACACCTCAAAGACAAAGCTTCCAGACTTTTTTCCTGGTGGAAAGAGCTGCTGTTCCCTTTTTTCAGCCCTGCTCTGCAATGGCCGGTCCCACCTCCTGGAAAATTGACTACAAATGAAGATTCCTGCCAGACAAAAGGGGCCACCACAGGAATCTCTTGCTGCCCAAAAAGTGCCCAGGCTGCCCCAAGAACTGCACCTGAAGCCAAAGGATTCAGACTTTTTTTCCCGGTAGAAAGAACTGCTGTTCCCTTTTTTCAAGCCTGTTCTTCAATGGCCGGTCCCACCTCCAGAAAACTTTGCTCCAAATGAAGATTCCTGCCAGACAAAAGGTGCCACCATAGAAAGGTCATTGCTGCCCAAGAAGTGCCCAGGCTACCCCACCAACTACACCTCAAAACCAAAGGATCCAGACTTTTTTTCCTGGTGGAAAGAGCTGCTGTTCCCTTTTTTCAGGCCTGTGCTGCAATGGCCGGCCCCACCTCCTGGAAAATTGAATCCGACTGAAGATTCCTGCCAGACAAAAGGTGCTACCACGGAAAGGTCTTGATGCCCAAGAAGTGCCCAGACTGCCCCAAGAACTGCACCTGAAGCCAAAGGATCCAGACTTTTTTTCCTGGTGGAAAGAGCTGCTGTTCCCTTTTTTCAGACCTGCTCTACAATGGCCGGTCTCACCTCCTGGAAAATTGAATCCAAATGAAGATTCCTGCCAGACAAATGGTGCCACCATAGAAAGGTCTTTGCTGCCCCAGAAGTGCCCAGGCTACCCCACCAACTACACCTCAAAACCAAAGGATCCAGACTTTTTTTCCTGGTGGAAAGAGCTGCTGATCCCTTTTTTCAGGCCTGTGCTGCAAGGGCCGTTCCCACTTCCAGAAAACTTTACTCCAGATGAAGATTCCTGCCAGACAAAAGGTGCCACCACAGAAAGGTCTTGATGCCCAAGAAGTGCCCAGGCTGCCCCACCAACTACACCTGAAACCAAAGCTTCCAGAATTTTTTCCTGGTGGAAAGAGCTGCTGTTCCCTTTTTTCAGCCCTGCGCTGCAATGGCCGGTCCAACCTCCTGAAAACTTTAATCCAAATGAATATTCCTGCCAGACAAAATTTGCCACTACAAAAAACTCTTGCTGCCCCAGAAGTGCCCAGGCTGCCCCACCAACTACTCCTGAAGCCAAAGGATCCAGACTTTTTTTCCTTAGGGAAAGAGCTGCTGTTCCGTTTTTTCTGCCCTGCGCTGCAATCTCCAGTCCCACCTTTTTAAAAACTGAATCCTACTGAAGATTCCTGCCAGAAAAAAGGTGCCACCACAGAAAACTCATCTATCCCAAGAAGTACCCAGGCTGCAACAACTACACCTGAAGCCAAAGGATCCAGACTTTTTTTCCTCAGGGAAAGAGCTGCTGTTCCCTTTTTTCAGTCCTGCGCTGCAATGGCCGGTCCCACCTCCTGGAAAATTGAATCCAAATGAAGATTCCTGCCAGACAAAAGGTGCCACTACAGAAAACTCTTCCTGCCCAAGAAGTACCCAGGCTGCACCAACTACACCTGAAGCCAAAGGACCCAGATTTTTTTCCTGGTAGAAAGAACTGCTGTTCCCTTTTTTCAGTCCTGTGCTGCAAGGGCCGGTCCCACCTCCAGAAAACTTTACTCCAGATGAAGATTTCTGCCAGACAAAAGGCGCCACCACAGAAAGGTCTTTGCTGCCCAAGAAGTGCCCAGGCTACCCCAACAACTGCACCTCCATGACAAAGCTTCCTGACTTTTTTTCCTGGTGGAAAGAACTGCTGTTCCTTTTTTCTACCCTGCTCTGCAATGACCGGTCCCACCTTTTAAAAAATTTAATCCAAATGAAGATTCCTGCCAGACAAAAGGTGCTACCACAAAAAACTCTACCTTCCCAAGAAGTTTCCAGGCTGCACAAACTACACCTGAAGTCAAAGCTTCCAGATTTTTTCCTGGTGGAAAGAGCTGCTTTTCCCTTTTTTAAGCTCTGCGCTGCAATGGCCGGCCCCACCTCCTGGAAAATTGAATCCAAATGAAGATTCCTGCCAGACAAAAGGTGCCACTACAGAAAGGTCTTTGCTGCCCAAGAAGTGCCCAGGCTGTCCCAAAATCTACACCTCAAAGACAAAGCTTCCAGAATTTTTTCCTGGTGGAAAGAGCTGCTGTTCCCTTTTTTCAGTCCTGTTCTGTAATGCCGGTCCCACCTCCTGAGAAATTGAATCCAACTAAAGATTCCTGCCAGAGAAATGGTGCCACCACAGAAAGGTCTTTGCTGCCCCAGAAGTGCCCAGGCTGCCCCACCAACTTCACCTCAAAGCCAAAGCTTCTAGACTTTTTTCCTGGTGGAAAGAGCTGCTGTTCCCTTTTTTCAGCCCTGCTCTGCAATGGCCGGTCCCACCTCCTGGAAAATTGACTACAAATGAAGATTCCTGCCAGACAAAAGGGGCCACCACAGGAATCTCTTGCTGCCCAAAAAGTGCCCAGGCTGCCCCAAGAACTGCACCTGAAGCCAAAGGATTCAGACTTTTTTTCCCGGTAGAAAGAGCTGCTGTTCCCTTTTTTCAAGCCTGTTCTTCAATGGCCGGTCCCACCTCCAGAAAACTTTGCTCCAAATGAAGATTCCTGCCAGACAAATGGTACCACCATAGAAAGGTCTTTGCTGCCCAAGAAGTGCCCAGGCTACCCCACCAACTACACCTCAAAACCAAAGGATCCAGACTTTTTTTCCTGGTGGAAAGAGCTGCTGATCCCTTTTTTCAGGCCTGTGCTGCAATGGCCGGCCCCACCTCCTGGAAAATTGAATCCGACTGAAGATTCCTGCCAGACAAAAGGTGCTACCACGGAAAGGTCTTGATGCCCAAGAAGTGCCCAGGCTGCCCCAAGAACTGCACCTGAAGCCAAAGGATCCAGACTTTTTTTCCTGGTGGAAAGAGCTGCTGTTCCCTTTTTTCAGACCTGCTCTACAATGGCCGGTCCCACCTCCTGGAAAATTGAATCCAAATGAAGATTCCTGCCAGACAAATGGTGCCACCACAGAAAGGTCTTTGCTGCCCAAGAAGTGCCCAGGCTGCCGAAAGAACTGCACCTGAAGCCAAAGCTTCCAGACTTTTTTTCCTTAGGGAAAGAGCTGCTGTTCCCTATTTTCAGACCTGTGCTGCAAGGGCCGTTCCCACTTCCAGAAAACTTTACTCCAGATGAAGATTCCTGCCAGACAAAAGGTGCCACCACAGAAAGGTCTTGATGCCCCAGAAGTGCCCAGGCTGCCCCACCAACTGCACCTGAAGCCAAAGCTTCCAGACTTTTTTTCCTTAGGGAAAGAGCTGCTGTTCCCTATTTTCAGACCTGTGCTGCAAGGGCCGTTCCCACTTCCAGAAAACTTTACTCCAGATGAAGATTCCTGCCAGACAAAAGGCGCCACCACAGAAAGGTCTTTGCTGCCCAAGAAGTGCCCAGGCTACCCCAACAACTGCACCTCCATGACAAAGCTTCCTGACTTTTTTTCCTGGTGGAAAGAACTGCTGTTCCTTTTTTCTACCCTGCTCTGCAATGACCGGTCCCACCTTTTAAAAAATTTAATCCAAATGAAGATTCCTGCCAGACAAAAGGTGCTACCACAAAAAACTCTACCTTCCCAAGAAGTTTCCAGGCTGCACAAACTACACCTGAAGTCAAAGCTTCCAGATTTTTTCCTGGTGGAAAGAGCTGCTTTTCCCTTTTTTAAGCTCTGCGCTGCAATGGCCGGCCCCACCTCCTGGAAAATTGAATCCAAATGAAGATTCCTGCCAGACAAAAGGTGCCACTACAGAAAGGTCTTTGCTGCCCAAGAAGTGCCCAGGCTGTCCCAAAATCTACACCTCAAAGACAAAGCTTCCAGAATTTTTTCCTGGTGGAAAGAGCTGCTGTTCCCTTTTTTCAGTCCTGTTCTGTAATGCCGGTCCCACCTCCTGAGAAATTGAATCCAACTAAAGATTCCTGCCAGAGAAATGGTGCCACCACAGAAAGGTCTTTGCTGCCCCAGAAGTGCCCAGGCTGCCCCACCAACTTCACCTCAAAGCCAAAGCTTCCAGACTTTTTTCCTGGTGGAAAGAGCTGCTGTTCCCTTTTTTCAGCCCTGCTCTGCAATGGCCGGTCCCACCTCCTGGAAAATTGACTACAAATGAAGATTCCTGCCAGACAAAAGGGGCCACCACAGGAATCTCTTGCTGCCCAAAAAGTGCCCAGGCTGCCCCAAGAACTGCACCTGAAGCCAAAGGATTCAGACTTTTTTTCCCGGTAGAAAGAGCTGCTGTTCCCTTTTTTCAAGCCTGTTCTTCAATGGCCGGTCCCACCTCCAGAAAACTTTGCTCCAAATGAAGATTCCTGCCAGACAAATGGTACCACCATAGAAAGGTCTTTGCTGCCCAAGAAGTGCCCAGGCTACCCCACCAACTACACCTCAAAACCAAAGGATCCAGACTTTTTTTCCTGGTGGAAAGAGCTGCTGATCCCTTTTTTCAGGCCTGTGCTGCAATGGCCGGCCCCACCTCCTGGAAAATTGAATCCAAATGAAGATTCCTGCCAGACAAAAGGTGCTACCACGGAAAGGTCTTGATGCCCAAGAAGTGCCCAGGCTGCCCCAAGAACTGCACCTGAAGCCAAAGGATCCAGACTTTTTTTCCTGGTGGAAAGAGCTGCTGTTCCCTTTTTTCAGACCTGCTCTACAATGGCCGGTCCCACCTCCTGGAAAATTGAATCCAAATGAAGATTCCTGCCAGACAAATGGTGCCACCACAGAAAGGTCTTTGCTGCCCAAGAAGTGCCCAGGCTGCCGAAAGAACTGCACCTGAAGCCAAAGCTTCCAGACTTTTTTTCCTTAGGGAAAGAGCTGCTGTTCCCTATTTTCAGACCTGTGCTGCAAGGGCCGTTCCCACTTCCAGAAAACTTTACTCCAGATGAAGATTCCTGCCAGACAAAAGGTGCCACCACAGAAAGGTCTTGATGCCCCAGAAGTGCCCAGGCTGCCCCACCAACTACACCTGAAACCAAAGCTTCCAGAATTTTTTCCTGGTGGAAAGAGCTGCTGTTCCCTTTTTTCAGCCCTGCGCTGCAATGGCCGGTCCAACCTCCTGGAAAATTGAATCCGACTGAAGATTCCTGCCATACAAAAGGTGCCACCACAGAGAACTCATCTATCCCAAGAAGTGCCAAGGCTGCCCCACCAACTGCACCTCAAAGCCAAAGGATCCAGGCTTTTTTCCTGGTGTGAAGAGCTGCTGTTCCCGTTTTTCAGCCCTGCTCTGCAATGGTCGGTCCCACCTCCTGAAAAATTTAATCCAAATGAATATTCCTGCCAGACAAAATTTGCCACTACAAAAAACTCTTGCTGCCCCAGAAGTGCCCAGGCTGCCCCACCAACTACTCCTGAAGCCAAAGGATCCAGACTTTTTTTCCTTAGGGAAAGAGCTGCTGTTCCGTTTTTTCTGCCCTGCGCTGCAATCTCCAGTCCCACCTTTTTAAAAACTGAATCCTACTGAAGATTCCTGCCAGAAAAAAGGTGCCACCACAGAAAACTCATCTATCCCAAGAAGTACCCAGGCTGCAACAACTACACCTGAAGCCAAAGGATCCAGACTTTTTTTCCTCAGGGAAAGAGCTGCTGTTCCCTTTTTTCAGTCCTGCGCTGCAATGGCCGGTCCCACCTCCTGGAAAATTGAATCCAAATGAAGATTCCTGCCAGACAAAAGGTGCCACTACAGAAAACTCTTCCTGCCCAAGAAGTACCCAGGCTGCACCAACTACACCTGAAGCCAAAGGACCCAGATTTTTTTCCTGGTAGAAAGAACTGCTGTTCCCTTTTTTCAGTCCTGTGCTGCAATGGCCGGTCCCACCTCCAGAAAACTTTACTCCAGATGAAGATTTCTGCCAGACAAAAGGCGCCACCACAGAAAGGTCTTTGCTGCCCAAGAAGTGCCCAGGCTACCCCAACAACTGCACCTCCATGACAAAGCTTCCTGACTTTTTTTCCTGGTGGAAAGAACTGCTGTTCCTTTTTTCTACCCTGCTCTGCAATGACCGGTCCCACCTTTTAAAAAATTTAATCCAAATGAAGATTCCTGCCAGACAAAAGGTGCTACCACAAAAAACTCTACCTTCCCAAGAAGTTTCCAGGCTGCACAAACTACACCTGAAGTCAAAGCTTCCAGATTTTTTCCTGGTGGAAAGAGCTGCTTTTCCCTTTTTTAAGCTCTGCGCTGCAATGGCCGGCCCCACCTCCTGGAAAATTGAATCCAAATGAAGATTCCTGCCAGACAAAAGGTGCCACTACAGAAAGGTCTTTGCTGCCCAAGAAGTGCCCAGGCTGTCCCAAAATCTACACCTCAAAGACAAAGCTTCCAGAATTTTTTCCTGGTGGAAAGAGCTGCTGTTCCCTTTTTTCAGTCCTGTTCTGTAATGCCGGTCCCACCTCCTGAGAAACTGAATCCAACTAAAGATTCCTGCCAGAGAAATGGTGCCACCACAGAAAGGTCTTTGCTGCCCCAGAAGTGCCCAGGCTGCCCCACCAACTTCACCTCAAAGCCAAAGCTTCCAGACTTTTTTCCTGGTGGAAAGAGCTGCTGTTCCCTTTTTTCAGCCCTGCTCTGCAATGGCCGGTCCCACCTCCTGGAAAATTGACTACAAATGAAGATTCCTGCCAGACAAAAGGGGCCACCACAGGAATCTCTTGCTGCCCAAAAAGTGCCCAGGCTGCCCCAAGAACTGCACCTGAAGCCAAAGGATTCAGACTTTTTTTCCCGGTAGAAAGAGCTGCTGTTCCCTTTTTTCAAGCCTGTTCTTCAATGGCCGGTCCCACCTCCAGAAAACTTTGCTCCAAATGAAGATTCCTGCCAGACAAATGGTGCCACCATAGAAAGGTCTTTGCTGCCCAAGAAGTGCCCAGGCTACCCCACCAACTACACCTCAAAACCAAAGGATCCAGACTTTTTTTCCTGGTGGAAAGAGCTGCTGATCCCTTTTTTCAGGCCTGTGCTGCAATGGCCGGCCCCACCTCCTGGAAAATTGAATCCGACTGAAGATTCCTGCCAGACAAAAGGTGCTACCACGGAAAGGTCTTGATGCCCAAGAAGTGCCCAGGCTGCCCCACCAACTACACCTGAAACCAAAGCTTCCAGAATTTTTTCCTGGTGGAAAGAGCTGCTGTTCCCTTTTTTCAGCCCTGCGCTGCAATGGCCGGTCCCACCTCCTGGAAAATTGAATCCAAATGAAGATTCCTGCCATACAAAAGGTGCCACCACAGAGAACTCATCTATCCCAAGAAGTGCCAAGGCTGCCCCACCAACTGCACCTCAAAGCCAAAGGATCCAGGCTTTTTTCCTGGTGTGAAGAGCTGCTGTTCCCGTTTTTCAGGCCTGCTCTGCAATGGTCGGTCCCACCTCCTGAAAACTTTAATCCAAATGAATATTCCTGCCAGACAAAATTTGCCACTACAAAAAACTCTTGCTGCCCCAGAAGTGCCCAGGCTGCCCCACCAACTACTCCTGAAGCCAAAGGATCCAGACTTTTTTTCCTTAGGGAAAGAGCTGCTGTTCCGTTTTTTCTGCCCTGCGCTGCAATCTCCAGTCCCACCTTTTTAAAAACTGAATCCTACTGAAGATTCCTGCCAGAAAAAAGGTGCCACCACAGAAAACTCATCTATCCCAAGAAGTACCCAGGCTGCAACAACTACACCTGAAGCCAAAGGATCCAGACTTTTTTTCCTCAGGGAAAGAGCTGCTGTTCCCTTTTTTCAGTCCTGCGCTGCAATGGCCGGTCCCACCTCCTGGAAAATTGAATCCAAATGAAGATTCCTGCCAGACAAAAGGTGCCACTACAGAAAACTCTTCCTGCCCAAGAAGTACCCAGGCTGCACCAACTACACCTGAAGCCAAAGGACCCAGATTTTTTTCCTGGTAGAAAGAACTGCTGTTCCCTTTTTTCAGTCCTGTGCTGCAATGGCCGGTCCCACCTCCAGAAAACTTTACTCCAGATGAAGATTTCTGCCAGACAAAAGGCGCCACCACAGAAAGGTCTTTGCTGCCCAAGAAGTGCCCAGGCTACCCCAACAACTGCACCTCCATGACAAAGCTTCCTGACTTTTTTTCCTGGTGGAAAGAACTGCTGTTCCTTTTTTCTACCCTGCTCTGCAATGACCGGTCCCACCTTTTAAAAAATTTAATCCAAATGAAGATTCCTGCCAGACAAAAGGTGCTACCACAAAAAACTCTACCTTCCCAAGAAGTTTCCAGGCTGCACAAACTACACCTGAAGTCAAAGCTTCCAGATTTTTTCCTGGTGGAAAGAGCTGCTTTTCCCTTTTTTAAGCTCTGCGCTGCAATGGCCGGCCCCACCTCCTGGAAAATTGAATCCAAATGAAGATTCCTGCCAGAGAAAAGGTGCCACTACAGAAAGGTCTTTGCTGCCCAAGAAGTGCCCAGGCTGTCCCAAAATCTACACCTCAAAGACAAAGCTTCCAGAATTTTTTCCTGGTGGAAAGAGCTGCTGTTCCCTTTTTTCAGTCCTGTTCTGTAATGCCGGTCCCACCTCCTGAGAAACTGAATCCAACTAAAGATTCCTGCCAGAGAAATGGTGCCACCACAGAAAGGTCTTTGCTGCCCCAGAAGTGCCCAGGCTGCCCCACCAACTTCACCTCAAAGCCAAAGCTTCCAGACTTTTTTCCTGGTGGAAAGAGCTGCTGTTCCCTTTTTTCAGCCCTGCTCTGCAATGGCCGGTCCCACCTCCTGGAAAATTGACTACAAATGAAGATTCCTGCCAGACAAAAGGGGCCACCACAGGAATCTCTTGCTGCCCAAAAAGTGCCCAGGCTGCCCCAAGAACTGCACCTGAAGCCAAAGGATTCAGACTTTTTTTCCCGGTAGAAAGAGCTGCTGTTCCCTTTTTTCAAGCCTGTTCTTCAATGGCCGGTCCCACCTCCAGAAAACTTTGCTCCAAATGAAGATTCCTGCCAGACAAATGGTGCCACCATAGAAAGGTCTTTGCTGCCCAAGAAGTGCCCAGGCTACCCCACCAACTACACCTCAAAACCAAAGGATCCAGACTTTTTTTCCTGGTGGAAAGAGCTGCTGTTCCCTTTTTTCAGGCCTGTGCTGCAATGGCCGGTCCAACCTCCTGGAAAATTGAATCCGACTGAAGATTCCTGCCAGACAAAAGGTGCTACCACGGAAAGGTCTTGATGCCCAAGAAGTGCCCAGGCTGCCCCAAGAACTGCACCTGAAGCCAAAGGATCCAGACTTTTTTTCCTGGTGGAAAGAGATGCTGTTCCCTTTTTTCAGACCTGCTCTACAATGGCCGGTCCCACCTCCTGGAAAATTGAATCCAAATGAAGATTCCTGCCATACAAAAGGTGCCACCACAGAGAACTCATCTATCCCAAGAAGTGCCAAGGCTGCCCCACCAACTGCACCTCAAAGCCAAAGGATCCAGGCTTTTTTCCTGGTGTGAAGAGCTGCTGTTCCCGTTTTTCAGGCCTGCTCTGCAATGGTCGGTCCCACCTCCTGAAAAATTTAATCCAAATGAATATTCCTGCCAGACAAAATTTGCCACTACAAAAAACTCTTGCTGCCCCAGAAGTGCCCAGGCTGCCCCACCAACTACTCCTGAAGCCAAAGGATCCAGACTTTTTTTCCTTAGGGAAAGAGCTGCTGTTCCGTTTTTTCTGCCCTGCGCTGCAATCTCCAGTCCCACCTTTTTAAAAACTGAATCCTACTGAAGATTCCTGCCAGAAAAAAGGTGCCACCACAGAAAACTCATCTATCCCAAGAAGTACCCAGGCTGCAACAACTACACCTGAAGCCAAAGGATCCAGACTTTTTTTCCTCAGGGAAAGAGCTGCTGTTCCCTTTTTTCAGTCCTGCGCTGCAATGGCCGGTCCCACCTCCTGGAAAATTGAATCCAAATGAAGATTCCTGCCAGACAAAAGGTGCCACTACAGAAAACTCTTCCTGCCCAAGAAGTACCCAGGCTGCACCAACTACACCTGAAGCCAAAGGACCCAGATTTTTTTCCTGGTAGAAAGAACTGCTGTTCCCTTTTTTCAGTCCTGTGCTGCAATGGCCGGTCCCACCTCCAGAAAACTTTACTCCAGATGAAGATTTCTGCCAGACAAAAGGCGCCACCACAGAAAGGTCTTGATGCCCAAGAAGTGCCCAGGCTACCCCAACAACTGCACCTCCATGACAAAGCTTCCTGACTTTTTTTCCTGGTGGAAAGAACTGCTGTTCCTTTTTTCTACCCTGCTCTGCAATGACCGGTCCCACCTTTTAAAAAATTTAATCCAAATGAAGATTCCTGCCAGACAAAAGGTGCTACCACAAAAAACTCTACCTTCCCAAGAAGTTTCCAGGCTGCACAAACTACACCTGAAGTCAAAGCTTCCAGATTTTTTCCTGGTGGAAAGAGCTGCTTTTCCCTTTTTTAAGCTCTGCGCTGCAATGGCCGGCCCCACCTCCTGGAAAATTGAATCCAAATGAAGATTCCTGCCAGACAAAAGGTGCCACTACAGAAAGGTCTTTGCTGCCCAAGAAGTGCCCAGGCTGTCCCAAAATCTACACCTCAAAGACAAAGCTTCCAGAATTTTTTCCTGGTGGAAAGAGCTGCTGTTCCCTTTTTTCAGTCCTGTTCTGTAATGCCGGTCCCACCTCCTGAGAAATTGAATCCAACTAAAGATTCCTGCCAGAGAAATGGTGCCACCACAGAAAGGTCTTTGCTGCCCCAGAAGTGCCCAGGCTGCCCCACCAACTTCACCTCAAAGCCAAAGCTTCCAGACTTTTTTCCTGGTGGAAAGAGCTGCTGTTCCCTTTTTTCAGCCCTGCTCTGCAATGGCCGGTCCCACCTCCTGGAAAATTGACTACAAATGAAGATTGCTGCCAGACAAAAGGGGCCACCACAGGAATCTCTTGCTGCCCAAAAAGTGCCCAGGCTGCCCCAAGAACTGCACCTGAAGCCAAAGGATTCAGACTTTTTTTCCCGGTAGAAAGAGCTGCTGTTCCCTTTTTTCAAGCCTGTTCTTCAATGGCCGGTCCCACCTCCAGAAAACTTTGCTCCAAATGAAGATTCCTGCCAGACAAATGGTGCCACCATAGAAAGGTCTTTGCTGCCCAAGAAGTGCCCAGGCTACCCCACCAACTACACCTCAAAACCAAAGGATCCAGACTTTTTTTCCTGGTGGAAAGAGCTGCTGATCCCTTTTTTCAGGCCTGTGCTGCAATGGCCGGCCCCACCTCCTGGAAAATTGAATCCAAATGAAGATTCCTGCCAGACAAAAGGTGCTACCACGGAAAGGTCTTGATGCCCAAGAAGTGCCCAGGCTGCCCCACCAACTACACCTAAAACCAAAGCTTCCAGAATTTTTTCCTGGTGGAAAGAGCTGCTGTTCCCTTTTTTCAGCCCTGCGCTGCAATGGCCGGTCCAACCTCCTGGAAAATTGAATCCAAATGAAGATTCCTGCCATACAAAAGGTGCCACCACAGAGAACTCATCTATCCCAAGAAGTGCCAAGGCTGCCCCACCAACTGCACCTCAAAGCCAAAGGATCCAGGCTTTTTTCCTGGTGTGAAGAGCTGCTGTTCCCGTTTTTCAGGCCTGCTCTGCAATGGTCGGTCCCACCTCCTGAAAACTTTAATCCAAATGAATATTCCTGCCAGACAAAATTTGCCACTACAAAAAACTCTTGCTGCCCCAGAAGTGCCCAGGCTGCCCCACCAACTACTCCTGAAGCCAAAGGATCCAGACTTTTTTTCCTTAGGGAAAGAGCTGCTGTTCCGTTTTTTCTGCCCTGCGCTGCAATCTCCAGTCCCACCTTTTTAAAAACTGAATCCTACTGAAGATTCCTGCCAGAAAAAAGGTGCCACCACAGAAAACTCATCTATCCCAAGAAGTACCCAGGCTGCAACAACTACACCTGAAGCCAAAGGATCCAGACTTTTTTTCCTCAGGGAAAGAGCTGCTGTTCCCTTTTTTCAGTCCTGCGCTGCAATGGCCGGTCCCACCTCCTGGAAAATTGAATCCAAATGAAGATTCCTGCCAGACAAAAGGTGCCACTACAGAAAACTCTTCCTGCCCAAGAAGTACCCAGGCTGCACCAACTACACCTGAAGCCAAAGGACCCAGATTTTTTTCCTGGTAGAAAGAACTGCTGTTCCCTTTTTTCAGTCCTGTGCTGCAATGGCCGGTCCCACCTCCAGAAAACTTTACTCCAGATGAAGATTTCTGCCAGACAAAAGGCGCCACCACAGAAAGGTCTTTGCTGCCCAAGAAGTGCCCAGGCTACCCCAACAACTGCACCTCCATGACAAAGCTTCCTGACTTTTTTTCCTGGTGGAAAGAACTGCTGTTCCTTTTTTCTACCCTGCTCTGCAATGACCGGTCCCACCTTTTAAAAAATTTAATCCAAATGAAGATTCCTGCCAGACAAAAGGTGCTACCACAAAAAACTCTACCTTCCCAAGAAGTTTCCAGGCTGCACAAACTACACCTGAAGTCAAAGCTTCCAGATTTTTTCCTGGTGGAAAGAGCTGCTTTTCCCTTTTTTAAGCTCTGCGCTGCAATGGCCGGCCCCACCTCCTGGAAAATTGAATCCAAATGAAGATTCCTGCCAGACAAAAGGTGCCACTACAGAAAGGTCTTTGCTGCCCAAGAAGTGCCCAGGCTGTCCCAAAATCTACACCTCAAAGACAAAGCTTCCAGAATTTTTTCCTGGTGGAAAGAGCTGCTGTTCCCTATTTTCAGTCCTGTTCTGTAATGCCGGTCCCACCTCCTGAGAAATTGAATCCAACTAAAGATTCCTGCCAGAGAAATGGTGCCACCACAGAAAGGTCTTTGCTGCCCCAGAAGTGCCCAGGCTGCCCCACCAACTTCACCTCAAAGCCAAAGCTTCCAGACTTTTTTCCTGGTGGAAAGAGCTGCTGTTCCCTTTTTTCAGCCCTGCTCTGCAATGGCCGGTCCCACCTCCTGGAAAATTGACTACAAATGAAGATTCCTGCCAGACAAAAGGGGCCACCACAGGAATCTCTTGCTGCCCAAAAAGTGCCCAGGCTGCCCCAAGAACTGCACCTGAAGCCAAAGGATTCAGACTTTTTTTCCCGGTAGAAAGAGCTGCTGTTCCCTTTTTTCAAGCCTGTTCTTCAATGGCCGGTCCCACCTCCAGAAAACTTTGCTCCAAATGAAGATTCCTGCCAGACAAATGGTGCCACCATAGAAAGGTCTTTGCTGCCCAAGAAGTGCCCAGGCTACCCCACCAACTACACCTCAAAACCAAAGGATCCAGACTTTTTTTCCTGGTGGAAAGAGCTGCTGATCCCTTTTTTCAGGCCTGTGCTGCAATGGCCGGCCCCACCTCCTGGAAAATTGAATCCAAATGAAGATTCCTGCCAGACAAAAGGTGCTACCACGGAAAGGTCTTGATGCCCAAGAAGTGCCCAGGCTGCCCCACCAACTACACCTGAAACCAAAGCTTCCAGAATTTTTTCCTGGTGGAAAGAGCTGCTGTTCCCTTTTTTCAGCCCTGCGCTGCAATGGCCGGTCCCACCTCCTGGAAAATTGAATCCAAATGAAGATTCCTGCCATACAAAAGGTGCCACCACAGAGAACTCATCTATCCCAAGAAGTGCCAAGGCTGCCCCACCAACTGCACCTCAAAGCCAAAGGATCCAGGCTTTTTTCCTGGTGTGAAGAGCTGCTGTTCCCGTTTTTCAGGCCTGCTCTGCAATGGTCGGTCCCACCTCCTGAAAAATTTAATCCAAATGAATATTCCTGCCAGACAAAATTTGCCACTACAAAAAACTCTTGCTGCCCCAGAAGTGCCCAGGCTGCCCCACCAACTACTCCTGAAGCCAAAGGATCCAGACTTTTTTTCCTTAGGGAAAGAGCTGCTGTTCCGTTTTTTCTGCCCTGCGCTGCAATCTCCAGTCCCACCTTTTTAAAAACTGAATCCTACTGAAGATTCCTGCCAGAAAAAAGGTGCCACCACAGAAAACTCATCTATCCCAAGAAGTACCCAGGCTGCAACAACTACACCTGAAGCCAAAGGATCCAGACTTTTTTTCCTCAGGGAAAGAGCTGCTGTTCCCTTTTTTCAGTCCTGCGCTGCAATGGCCGGTCCCACCTCCTGGAAAATTGAATCCAAATGAAGATTCCTGCCAGACAAAAGGTGCCACTACAGAAAACTCTTCCTGCCCAAGAAGTACCCAGGCTGCACCAACTACACCTGAAGCCAAAGGACCCAGATTTTTTTCCTGGTAGAAAGAACTGCTGTTCCCTTTTTTCAGTCCTGTGCTGCAATGGCCGGTCCCACCTCCAGAAAACTTTACTCCAGATGAAGATTTCTGCCAGACAAAAGGCGCCACCACAGAAAGGTCTTGATGCCCAAGAAGTGCCCAGGCTACCCCAACAACTGCACCTCCATGACAAAGCTTCCTGACTTTTTTTCCTGGTGGAAAGAACTGCTGTTCCTTTTTTCTACCCTGCTCTGCAATGACCGGTCCCACCTTTTAAAAAATTTAATCCAAATGAAGATTCCTGCCAGACAAAAGGTGCTACCACAAAAAACTCTACCTTCCCAAGAAGTTTCCAGGCTGCACAAACTACACCTGAAGTCAAAGCTTCCAGATTTTTTCCTGGTGGAAAGAGCTGCTTTTCCCTTTTTTAAGCTCTGCGCTGCAATGGCCGGCCCCACCTCCTGGAAAATTGAATCCAAATGAAGATTCCTGCCAGACAAAAGGTGCCACTACAGAAAGGTCTTTGCTGCCCAAGAAGTGCCCAGGCTGTCCCAAAATCTACACCTCAAAGACAAAGCTTCCAGAATTTTTTCCTGGTGGAAAGAGCTGCTGTTCCCTTTTTTCAGTCCTGTTCTGTAATGCCGGTCCCACCTCCTGAGAAATTGAATCCAACTAAAGATTCCTGCCAGAGAAATGGTGCCACCACAGAAAGGTCTTTGCTGCCCCAGAAGTGCCCAGGCTGCCCCACCAACTTCACCTCAAAGCCAAAGCTTCCAGACTTTTTTCCTGGTGGAAAGAGCTGCTGTTCCCTTTTTTCAGCCCTGCTCTGCAATGGCCGGTCCCACCTCCTGGAAAATTGACTACAAATGAAGATTCCTGCCAGACAAAAGGGGCCACCACAGGAATCTCTTGCTGCCCAAAAAGTGCCCAGGCTGCCCCAAGAACTGCACCTGAAGCCAAAGGATTCAGACTTTTTTTCCCGGTAGAAAGAGCTGCTGTTCCCTTTTTTCAAGCCTGTTCTTCAATGGCCGGTCCCACCTCCAGAAAACTTTGCTCCAAATGAAGATTCCTGCCAGACAAATGGTGCCACCATAGAAAGGTCTTTGCTGCCCAAGAAGTGCCCAGGCTACCCCACCAACTACACCTCAAAACCAAAGGATCCAGACTTTTTTTCCTGGTGGAAAGAGCTGCTGATCCCTTTTTTCAGGCCTGTGCTGCAATGGCCGGCCCCACCTCCTGGAAAATTGAATCCAAATGAAGATTCCTGCCAGACAAAAGGTGCTACCACGGAAAGGTCTTGATGCCCAAGAAGTGCCCAGGCTGCCCCACCAACTACACCTGAAACCAAAGCTTCCAGAATTTTTTCCTGGTGGAAAGAGCTGCTGTTCCCTTTTTTCAGCCCTGCGCTGCAATGGCCGGTCCAACCTCCTGGAAAATTGAATCCAAATGAAGATTCCTGCCATACAAAAGGTGCCACCACAGAGAACTCATCTATCCCAAGAAGTGCCAAGGCTGCCCCACAAACTGCACCTCAAAGCCAAAGGATCCAGGCTTTTTTCCTGGTGTGAAGAGCTGCTGTTCCCGTTTTTCAGGCCTGCTCTGCAATGGTCGGTCCCACCTCCTGAAAACTTTAATCCAAATGAATATTCCTGCCAGACAAAAGGTGCCACTACAGAAAACTCTTCCTGCCCAAGAAGTACCCAGGCTGCACCAACTACACCTGAAGCCAAAGGACCCAGATTTTTTTCCTGGTAGAAAGAACTGCTGTTCCCTTTTTTCAGTCCTGTGCTGCAATGGCCGGTCCCACCTCCAGAAAACTTTACTCCAGATGAAGATTTCTGCCAGACAAAAGGCGCCACCACAGAAAGGTCTTGATGCCCAAGAAGTACCCAGGCTACCCCAACAACTGCACCTCCATGACAAAGCTTCCTGACTTTTTTTCCTGGTGGAAAGAACTGCTGTTCCTTTTTTCTACCCTGCTCTGCAATGACCGGTCCCACCTTTTAAAAAATTTAATCCAAATGAAGATTCCTGCCAGACAAAAGGTGCTACCACAAAAAACTCTACCTTCCCAAGAAGTTTCCAGGCTGCACAAACTACACCTGAAGTCAAAGCTTCCAGATTTTTTCCTGGTGGAAAGAGCTGCTTTTCCCTTTTTTAAGCTCTGCGCTGCAATGGCCGGCCCCACCTCCTGGAAAATTGAATCCAAATGAAGATTCCTGCCAGACAAAAGGTGCCACTACAGAAAGGTCTTTGCTGCCCAAGAAGTGCCCAGGCTGTCCCAAAATCTACACCTCAAAGACAAAGCTTCCAGAATTTTTTCCTGGTGGAAAGAGCTGCTGTTCCCTATTTTCAGTCCTGTTCTGTAATGCCGGTCCCACCTCCTGAGAAATTGAATCCAACTAAAGATTCCTGCCAGAGAAATGGTGCCACCACAGAAAGGTCTTTGCTGCCCCAGAAGTGCCCAGGCTGCCCCACCAACTTCACCTCAAAGCCAAAGCTTCCAGACTTTTTTCCTGGTGGAAAGAGCTGCTGTTCCCTTTTTTCAGCCCTGCTCTGCAATGGCCGGTCCCACCTCCTGGAAAATTGACTACAAATGAAGATTCCTGCCAGACAAAAGGGGCCACCACAGGAATCTCTTGCTGCCCAAAAAGTGCCCAGGCTGCCCCAAGAACTGCACCTGAAGCCAAAGGATTCAGACTTTTTTTCCCGGTAGAAAGAGCTGCTGTTCCCTTTTTTCAAGCCTGTTCTTCAATGGCCGGTCCCACCTCCAGAAAACTTTGCTCCAAATGAAGATTCCTGCCAGACAAATGGTGCCACCATAGAAAGGTCTTTGCTGCCCAAGAAGTGCCCAGGCTACCCCACCAACTACA
Organism: Manacus candei; assembly: GCF_025592945.1. Taxonomy (NCBI): domain Eukaryota; kingdom Metazoa; phylum Chordata; class Aves; order Passeriformes; family Pipridae; genus Manacus; species Manacus candei. The sequence goes on from NW_026138186.1 coordinate 178,248, forward strand.
CCTCAAAACCAAAGGATCCAGACTTTTTTTCCTGGTGGAAAGAGCTGCTGATCCCTTTTTTCAGGCCTGTGCTGCAATGGCCGGCCCCACCTCCTGGAAAATTGAATCCAAATGAAGATTCCTGCCAGACAAAAGGTGCTACCACGGAAAGGTCTTGATGCCCAAGAAGTGCCCAGGCTGCCCCACCAACTACACCTGAAACCAAAGCTTCCAGAATTTTTTCCTGGTGGAAAGAGCTGCTGTTCCCTTTTTTCAGCCCTGCGCTGCAATGGCCGGTCCCACCTCCTGGAAAATTGAATCCAAATGAAGATTCCTGCCATACAAAAGGTGCCACCACAGAGAACTCATCTATCCCAAGAAGTGCCAAGGCTGCCCCACCAACTGCACCTCAAAGCCAAAGGATCCAGGCTTTTTTCCTGGTGTGAAGAGCTGCTGTTCCCGTTTTTCAGGCCTGCTCTGCAATGGTCGGTCCCACCTCCTGAAAAATTTAATCCAAATGAATATTCCTGCCAGACAAAATTTGCCACTACAAAAAACTCTTGCTGCCCCAGAAGTGCCCAGGCTGCCCCACCAACTACTCCTGAAGCCAAAGGATCCAGACTTTTTTTCCTTAGGGAAAGAGCTGCTGTTCCGTTTTTTCTGCCCTGCGCTGCAATCTCCAGTCCCACCTTTTTAAAAACTGAATCCTACTGAAGATTCCTGCCAGAAAAAAGGTGCCACCACAGAAAACTCATCTATCCCAAGAAGTACCCAGGCTGCAACAACTACACCTGAAGCCAAAGGATCCAGACTTTTTTTCCTCAGGGAAAGAGCTGCTGTTCCCTTTTTTCAGTCCTGCGCTGCAATGGCCGGTCCCACCTCCTGGAAAATTGAATCCAAATGAAGATTCCTGCCAGACAAAAGGTGCCACTACAGAAAACTCTTCCTGCCCAAGAAGTACCCAGGCTGCACCAACTACACCTGAAGCCAAAGGACCCAGATTTTTTTCCTGGTAGAAAGAACTGCTGTTCCCTTTTTTCAGTCCTGTGCTGCAATGGCCGGTCCCACCTCCAGAAAACTTTACTCCAGATGAAGATTTCTGCCAGACAAAAGGCGCCACCACAGAAAGGTCTTGATGCCCAAGAAGTGCCCAGGCTACCCCAACAACTGCACCTCCATGACAAAGCTTCCTGACTTTTTTTCCTGGTGGAAAGAACTGCTGTTCCTTTTTTCTACCCTGCTCTGCAATGACCGGTCCCACCTTTTAAAAAATTTAATCCAAATGAAGATTCCTGCCAGACAAAAGGTGCTACCACAAAAAACTCTACCTTCCCAAGAAGTTTCCAGGCTGCACAAACTACACCTGAAGTCAAAGCTTCCAGATTTTTTCCTGGTGGAAAGAGCTGCTTTTCCCTTTTTTAAGCTCTGCGCTGCAATGGCCGGCCCCACCTCCTGGAAAATTGAATCCAAATGAAGATTCCTGCCAGACAAAAGGTGCCACTACAGAAAGGTCTTTGCTGCCCAAGAAGTGCCCAGGCTGTCCCAAAATCTACACCTCAAAGACAAAGCTTCCAGAATTTTTTCCTGGTGGAAAGAGCTGCTGTTCCCTTTTTTCAGTCCTGTTCTGTAATGCCGGTCCCACCTCCTGAGAAATTGAATCCAACTAAAGATTCCTGCCAGAGAAATGGTGCCACCACAGAAAGGTCTTTGCTGCCCCAGAAGTGCCCAGGCTGCCCCACCAACTTCACCTCAAAGCCAAAGCTTCCAGACTTTTTTCCTGGTGGAAAGAGCTGCTGTTCCCTTTTTTCAGCCCTGCTCTGCAATGGCCGGTCCCACCTCCTGGAAAATTGACTACAAATGAAGATTCCTGCCAGACAAAAGGGGCCACCACAGGAATCTCTTGCTGCCCAAAAAGTGCCCAGGCTGCCCCAAGAACTGCACCTGAAGCCAAAGGATTCAGACTTTTTTTCCCGGTAGAAAGAGCTGCTGTTCCCTTTTTTCAAGCCTGTTCTTCAATGGCCGGTCCCACCTCCAGAAAACTTTGCTCCAAATGAAGATTCCTGCCAGACAAATGGTGCCACCATAGAAAGGTCTTTGCTGCCCAAGAAGTGCCCAGGCTACCCCACCAACTACACCTCAAAACCAAAGGATCCAGACTTTTTTTCCTGGTGGAAAGAGCTGCTGATCCCTTTTTTCAGGCCTGTGCTGCAATGGCCGGCCCCACCTCCTGGAAAATTGAATCCAAATGAAGATTCCTGCCAGACAAAAGGTGCTACCACGGAAAGGTCTTGATGCCCAAGAAGTGCCCAGGCTGCCCCACCAACTACACCTGAAACCAAAGCTTCCAGAATTTTTTCCTGGTGGAAAGAGCTGCTGTTCCCTTTTTTCAGCCCTGCGCTGCAATGGCCGGTCCAACCTCCTGGAAAATTGAATCCAAATGAAGATTCCTGCCATACAAAAGGTGCCACCACAGAGAACTCATCTATCCCAAGAAGTGCCAAGGCTGCCCCACAAACTGCACCTCAAAGCCAAAGGATCCAGGCTTTTTTCCTGGTGTGAAGAGCTGCTGTTCCCGTTTTTCAGGCCTGCTCTGCAATGGTCGGTCCCACCTCCTGAAAACTTTAATCCAAATGAATATTCCTGCCAGACAAAAGGTGCCACTACAGAAAACTCTTCCTGCCCAAGAAGTACCCAGGCTGCACCAACTACACCTGAAGCCAAAGGACCCAGATTTTTTTCCTGGTAGAAAGAACTGCTGTTCCCTTTTTTCAGTCCTGTGCTGCAATGGCCGGTCCCACCTCCAGAAAACTTTACTCCAGATGAAGATTTCTGCCAGACAAAAGGCGCCACCACAGAAAGGTCTTGATGCCCAAGAAGTACCCAGGCTACCCCAACAACTGCACCTCCATGACAAAGCTTCCTGACTTTTTTTCCTGGTGGAAAGAACTGCTGTTCCTTTTTTCTACCCTGCTCTGCAATGACCGGTCCCACCTTTTAAAAAATTTAATCCAAATGAAGATTCCTGCCAGACAAAAGGTGCTACCACAAAAAACTCTACCTTCCCAAGAAGTTTCCAGGCTGCACAAACTACACCTGAAGTCAAAGCTTCCAGATTTTTTCCTGGTGGAAAGAGCTGCTTTTCCCTTTTTTAAGCTCTGCGCTGCAATGGCCGGCCCCACCTCCTGGAAAATTGAATCCAAATGAAGATTCCTGCCAGACAAAAGGTGCCACTACAGAAAGGTCTTTGCTGCCCAAGAAGTGCCCAGGCTGTCCCAAAATCTACACCTCAAAGACAAAGCTTCCAGAATTTTTTCCTGGTGGAAAGAGCTGCTGTTCCCTATTTTCAGTCCTGTTCTGTAATGCCGGTCCCACCTCCTGAGAAATTGAATCCAACTAAAGATTCCTGCCAGAGAAATGGTGCCACCACAGAAAGGTCTTTGCTGCCCCAGAAGTGCCCAGGCTGCCCCACCAACTTCACCTCAAAGCCAAAGCTTCCAGACTTTTTTCCTGGTGGAAAGAGCTGCTGTTCCCTTTTTTCAGCCCTGCTCTGCAATGGCCGGTCCCACCTCCTGGAAAATTGACTACAAATGAAGATTCCTGCCAGACAAAAGGGGCCACCACAGGAATCTCTTGCTGCCCAAAAAGTGCCCAGGCTGCCCCAAGAACTGCACCTGAAGCCAAAGGATTCAGACTTTTTTTCCCGGTAGAAAGAGCTGCTGTTCCCTTTTTTCAAGCCTGTTCTTCAATGGCCGGTCCCACCTCCAGAAAACTTTGCTCCAAATGAAGATTCCTGCCAGACAAATGGTGCCACCATAGAAAGGTCTTTGCTGCCCAAGAAGTGCCCAGGCTACCCCACCAACTACACCTCAAAACCAAAGGATCCAGACTTTTTTTCCTGGTGGAAAGAGCTGCTATTCCCGTTTTTCAGGCCTGCTCTGCAATGGTCGGTCCCACCTCCTGAAAACTTTAATCCAAATGAATATTCCTGCCAGACAAAATTTGCCACTACAAAAAACTCTTGCTGCCCCAGAAGTGCCCAGGCTGCCCCACCAACTACTCCTGAAGCCAAAGGATCCAGACTTTTTTTCCTTAGGGAAAGAGCTGCTGTTCCGTTTTTTCTGCCCTGCGCTGCAATCTCCAGTCCCACCTTTTTAAAAACTGAATCCTACTGAAGATTCCTGCCAGAAAAAAGGTGCCACCACAGAAAACTCATCTATCCCAAGAAGTACCCAGGCTGCAACAACTACACCTGAAGCCAAAGGATCCAGACTTTTTTTCCTCAGGGAAAGAGCTGCTGTTCCCTTTTTTCAGTCCTGCGCTGCAATGGCCGGTCCCACCTCCTGGAAAATTGAATCCAAATGAAGATTCCTGCCAGACAAAAGGTGCCACTACAGAAAACTCTTCCTGCCCAAGAAGTACCCAGGCTGCACCAACTACACCTGAAGCCAAAGGACCCAGATTTTTTTCCTGGTAGAAAGAACTGCTGTTCCCTTTTTTCAGTCCTGTGCTGCAATGGCCGGTCCCACCTCCAGAAAACTTTACTCCAGATGAAGATTTCTGCCAGACAAAAGGCGCCACCACAGAAAGGTCTTGATGCCCAAGAAGTGCCCAGGCTACCCCAACAACTGCACCTCCATGACAAAGCTTCCTGACTTTTTTTCCTGGTGGAAAGAACTGCTGTTCCTTTTTTCTACCCTGCTCTGCAATGACCGGTCCCACCTTTTAAAAAATTTAATCCAAATGAAGATTCCTGCCAGACAAAAGGTGCTACCACAAAAAACTCTACCTTCCCAAGAAGTTTCCAGGCTGCACAAACTACACCTGAAGTCAAAGCTTCCAGATTTTTTCCTGGTGGAAAGAGCTGCTTTTCCCTTTTTTAAGCTCTGCGCTGCAATGGCCGGCCCCACCTCCTGGAAAATTGAATCCAAATGAAGATTCCTGCCAGACAAAAGGTGCCACTACAGAAAGGTCTTTGCTGCCCAAGAAGTGCCCAGGCTGTCCCAAAATCTACACCTCAAAGACAAAGCTTCCAGAATTTTTTCCTGGTGGAAAGAGCTGCTGTTCCCTATTTTCAGTCCTGTTCTGTAATGCCGGTCCCACCTCCTGAGAAATTGAATCCAACTAAAGATTCCTGCCAGAGAAATGGTGCCACCACAGAAAGGTCTTTGCTGCCCCAGAAGTGCCCAGGCTGCCCCACCAACTTCACCTCAAAGCCAAAGCTTCCAGACTTTTTTCCTGGTGGAAAGAGCTGCTGTTCCCTTTTTTCAGCCCTGCTCTGCAATGGCCGGTCCCACCTCCTGGAAAATTGACTACAAATGAAGATTCCTGCCAGACAAAAGGGGCCACCACAGGAATCTCTTGCTGCCCAAAAAGTGCCCAGGCTGCCCCAAGAACTGCACCTGAAGCCAAAGGATTCAGACTTTTTTTCCCGGTAGAAAGAGCTGCTGTTCCCTTTTTTCAAGCCTGTTCTTCAATGGCCGGTCCCACCTCCAGAAAACTTTGCTCCAAATGAAGATTCCTGCCAGACAAATGGTGCCACCATAGAAAGGTCTTTGCTGCCCAAGAAGTGCCCAGGCTACCCCACCAACTACACCTCAAAACCAAAGGATCCAGACTTTTTTTCCTGGTGGAAAGAGCTGCTATTCCCGTTTTTCAGGCCTGCTCTGCAATGGTCGGTCCCACCTCCTGAAAACTTTAATCCAAATGAATATTCCTGCCAGACAAAATTTGCCACTACAAAAAACTCTTGCTGCCCCAGAAGTGCCCAGGCTGCCCCACCAACTACTCCTGAAGCCAAAGGATCCAGACTTTTTTTCCTTAGGGAAAGAGCTGCTGTTCCGTTTTTTCTGCCCTGCGCTGCAATCTCCAGTCCCACCTTTTTAAAAACTGAATCCTACTGAAGATTCCTGCCAGAAAAAAGGTGCCACCACAGAAAACTCATCTATCCCAAGAAGTACCCAGGCTGCAACAACTACACCTGAAGCCAAAGGATCCAGACTTTTTTTCCTCAGGGAAAGAGCTGCTGTTCCCTTTTTTCAGTCCTGCGCTGCAATGGCCGGTCCCACCTCCTGGAAAATTGAATCCAAATGAAGATTCCTGCCAGACAAAAGGTGCCACTACAGAAAACTCTTCCTGCCCAAGAAGTACCCAGGCTGCACCAACTACACCTGAAGCCAAAGCTTCCAGACTTTTTTTCCTGGTGGAAAGAGCTGCTGTTCCCTTTTTTCAGTCCTGTGCTGCAATGGCCGGTCCCACCTCCAGAAAACTTTACACCAGATGAAGATTTCTGCCAGACAAAAGGCGCCACCACAGAAAGGTCTTTGCTGCCCAAGAAGTTCCCAGGCTACCCCAACAACTGCACCTCCATGACAAAGCTTCCTGACTTTTTTTCCTGGTGGAAAGAACTGCTGTTCCTTTTTTCTACCCTGCTCTGCAATGACCGGTCCCACCTTTTAAAAAATTTAATCCAAATGAAGATTCCTGCCAGACAAAAGGTGCTACCACAAAAAACTCTACCTTCCCAAGAAGTTTCCAGGCTGCACAAACTACACCTGAAGTCAAAGCTTCCAGATTTTTTCCTGGTGGAAAGAGCTGCTTTTCCCTTTTTTAAGCTCTGCGCTGCAATGGCCGGCCCCACCTCCTGGAAAATTGAATCCAAATGAAGATTCCTGCCAGACAAAAGGTGCCACTACAGAAAGGTCTTTGCTGCCCAAGAAGTGCCCAGGCTGTCCCAAAATCTACACCTCAAAGACAAAGCTTCCAGAATTTTTTCCTGGTGGAAAGAGCTGCTGTTCCCTTTTTTCAGTCCTGTTCTGTAATGCCGGTCCCACCTCCTGAGAAATTGAATCCAACTAAAGATTCCTGCCAGAGAAATGGTGCCACCACAGAAAGGTCTTTGCTGCCCCAGAAGTGCCCAGGCTGCCCCACCAACTTCACCTCAAAGCCAAAGCTTCCAGACTTTTTTCCTGGTGGAAAGAGCTGCTGTTCCCTTTTTCAGCCCTGCTCTGCAATGGCCGGTCCCACCTCCTGGAAAATTGACTACAAATGAAGATTCCTGCCAGACAAAAGGGGCCACCACAGGAATCTCTTGCTGCCCAAAAAGTGCCCAGGCTGCCCCAAGAACTGCACCTGAAGCCAAAGGATTCAGACTTTTTTTCCCGGTAGAAAGAGCTGCTGTTCCCTTTTTTCAAACCTGTTCTTCAATGGCCGGTCCCACCTCCAGAAAACTTTGCTCCAAATGAAGATTCCTGCCAGACAAATGGTGCCACCATAGAAAGGTCTTTGCTGCCCAAGAAGTGCCCAGGCTACCCCACCAACTACACCTCAAAACCAAAGGATCCAGACTTTTTTTCCTGGTGGAAAGAGCTGCTGATCCCTTTTTTCAGGCCTGTGCTGCAATGGCCGACCCCACCTCCTGGAAAATTGAATCCGACTGAAGATTCCTGCCAGACAAAAGGTGCTACCACGGAAAGGTCTTGATGCCCAAGAAGTGCCCAGGCTGCCCCAAGAACTGCACCTGAAGCCAAAGGATCCAGACTTTTTTTCCTGGTGGAAAGAGCTGCTGTTCCCTTTTTTCAGACCTGCTCTACAATGGCCGGTCCCACCTCCTGGAAAATTGAATCCAAATGAAGATTCCTGCCAGACAAAAGGTGCCACCACAGAAAGGTCTTTGCTGCCCAAGAAGTGCCCTGGCTGCCGAAAGAACTGCACCTGAAGCCAAAGCTTCCAGACTTTTTTTCCTTAGGGAAAGAGCTGCTGTTCCCTATTTTCAGACCTGTGCTGCAAGGGCCGTTCCCACTTCCAGAAAACTTTACTCCAGATGAAGATTCCTGCCAGACAAAAGGTGCCACCACAGAAAGGTCTTGATGCCCAAGAAGTGCCCAGGCTGCCCCACCAACTACACCTGAAACCAAAGCTTCCAGAATTTTTTCCTGGTGGAAAGAGCTGCTGTTCCCTTTTTTCAGCCCTGCGCTGCAATGGCCGGTCCAACCTCCTGGAAAATTGAATCCGACTGAAGATTCCTGCCATACAAAAGGTGCCACCACAGAGAACTCATCTATCCCAAGAAGTGCCAAGGCTGCCCCACCAACTGCACCTCAAAGCCAAAGGATCCAGGCTTTTTTCCTGGTGTGAAGAGCTGCTGTTCCCGTTTTTCAGGCCTGCTCTGCAATGGTCGGTCCCACCTCCTGAAAACTTTAATCCAAATGAATATTCCTGCCAGACAAAATTTGCCACTACAAAAAACTCTTGCTGCCCCAGAAGTGCCCAGGCTGCCCCACCAACTACTCCTGAAGCCAAAGGATCCAGACTTTTTTTCCTTAGGGAAAGAGCTGCTGTTCCGTTTTTTCTGCCCTGCGCTGCAATCTCCAGTCCCACCTTTTTAAAAACTGAATCCTACTGAAGATTCCTGCCAGAAAAAAGGTGCCACCACAGAAAACTCATCTATCCCAAGAAGTACCCAGGCTGCAACAACTACACCTGAAGCCAAAGGATCCAGAATTTTTTCCTCAGGGAAAGAGCTGCTGTTCCCTTTTTTCAGTCCTGCGCTGCAATGGCCGGTCCCACCTCCTGGAAAATTGAATCCAAATAAAGATTCCTGCCAGACAAATGGTGCCACCACAGAAAGGTCTTGATGCCCAAGAAGTGCCCAGGCTGCCGAAAGAACTGCACCTGAAGCCAAAGCTTCCAGACTTTTTTTCCTGGTGGAAAGAGCTGCTGTTCCCTTTTTTCAGACCTGTGCTGCAATGGCCGTTCCCACTTCCAGAAAACTTTACTCCAGATGAAGATTCCTGCCAGACAAAAGGTGCCACCACAGAAAGGTCTTCCTGCCCAAGAAGTTCTTAGGCTGCCCCACCAACTACACCTGAAGCCAAAGCTTCCAGAATTTTTTCCTGGTGGAAAGAGCTGCTGTTCCCTTTTTTCAGCCCTGTGCTGCAGTGGTCGGTCCCACCTCCTGAGAAATTTAATCCAAATGAAGATTCCTGCCAGACAAAATTTGCCACTACAAAAAACTCTTGCTGCCCAAGAAGTGCGCAGGCTGCCCCACCAACTACACCTCAAAACCAAAGGATCCAGACTTTTTTTCCTGGTGGAAAGAGCAGCTGTTCCGTTTTTTCTGCCCTGCGCTTCAATGGCCGGTCCCACCTCCTGAGAAATTTAACCCAAATGAATATTCCTGCCAGACAAAATTTGCCACTACAAAAAACTCTTGCTGCCCAAGAAGTGCCCAGGCTGCCCCACCAACTACTCCTGAAGCCAAAGGATCCAGACTTTTTTTCCTTAGGGAAAGAGCTGCTGTTCCCTTTTTTCAGGCCTGCGCTGCAATAGCCGGTCCCACCTTTTTAAAAACTGAATCCTACTGAAGATTCCTGCCAGAAAAAAGGTGCCACCACAGAAAATTCATCTATCCCAAGAAGTGCCCAGGCTGCCCCACCAACTTCACCTCAAAGCCAAAGGATCCAGACTTTTTTTCCTCAGGGAAAGAGCTGCTGTTCCCTTTTTTCAGTCCTGCGCTGCAATGGCCGGTCCCACCTCCTGGAAAATTGAATCCGACTGAAGATTCCTGCCAGACAAAAGGTGCCACTACAGAAAACATTTCCTGCCCAAGAAGTACCCAGGCTGCCCCAACAACTGCACCTGGAACCAAAGGATCCAGACTTTTTTTCCTGGTGGAAAGAGCTGCTGTTCCCTTTTTTCAGCCCTGCTCTGCAATGGCCAGTCCCACCTTGTAAAAAATTGAATGCAAATGAAGATTCCTGCCAGACAAAAGGTACCACCACAGAAAGGTCTTGATGCCCAAGAAGTGCCCAGGCTGCCGAAAGAACTGCACCAGAAGCCAAAGGATCCAGACTTTTTTCCCTGGTGGAAAGAGCTGCTGTTCCCTTTTTTCAGACCTGTGCTGCAATGGCCGTTCCCACTTCCAGAAAACTTTTCTCCATATGAAGATTCCTGCCAGACAAAAGGTGCCACCACAGAAAGGTCTTGATGCCCAAGAAGTTCTTAGGCTGCCCCACCAACTACACCTGAAGCCAAAGCTTCCAGAATTTTTTCCTGGTGTGAAGAGCTGCTCTTCTTGTTTTTCAGGCCTGCTCTGCAATGGCCGGTCCCACCTCCTGAGAAATTTAATCCAAATGAATATTCCTGCCAGACAAAATTTGCCACTACAAAAAAGTCTTGCTGCCAAGAAGTGCGCAGGCTGCCCCACCAACTACACCTCAAAACCAAAGGATCCAGACTTTTTTTCCTGGTGGAAAGAGCAGCTGTTCCGTTTTTTCTGCCTTGCTCTGCAATGGCAAGTCCCACCTTTTTAAAAACTGAATCCTACTGAAGATTTCTGCCAGAAAAAAGGTGCCACCACAAAAAACTCATCTATCCCAAAAAGTACCCAGGCTGCAACAACTACACCTGTAGGCAAAGGATCCAGACTTTTTTTCCTAAGGGAAAGAGCTGCTGTTCCCTTTTTTAAGCTCTGCGCTGCAATGGCCGGTCCCACCTCTTGGAAAATTGAATCCAAATGAAGATTCCTGCCAGAGAAAAGGTGCCACTACAGAAAGGTCTTTGGTGCCCAAGAAGTGCCCAGGCTGCCCCAAAATCTGCACCTCAAAGCCAAAGGTACCAGACATTTTTTCCTGGTGGAAAGAGCTGCTGTTCCCTTTTTTCAGACCTGCTCTACAATGGCCGGTCACACCTCCTGGAAAATTGAATCCAAATGAAGATTCCTGCCAGACAAAAGGTGCTACCACAGAAAGGTCTTTGCTGCCCAAGAAGTGCCCAGGCTGCCCCAAGAACTGCACCTGAAGCCAAAGGATCCAGACTTTTTTTCCTGGTGGAAAGAGCTGCTGTTCTCTTTTTTTAGACCTGCTCTACAATGACCGGTCCCACCTCCTGGAAAATTGAATCCAAATAAAGATTCCTGCCAGACAAATGGTGCCACCACAGAAAGGTCTTGATGCCCAAGAAGTGCCCAGGCTGCCGAAAGAACTGCACCTGAAGCCAAAGCTTCCAGACTTTTTTTCCTGGTGGAAAGAGCTGCTGTTCCCTTTTTTCAGACCTGTGCTGCAATGGCCGTTCCCACTTCCAGAAAACTTTACTCGAGATGAAGATTCCTGCCAGACAAAAGGTGCCACCACAGAAAGGTCTTGATGCCCAAGAAGTTCTTAGGCTGCCCCACCAACTACACCTGAAGCCAAAGCTTCCAGAATTTTTTCCTGGTGGAAAGAGCTGCTGTTCCCTTTTTTCAGCCCTGTGCTGCAGTGGTCGGTCCCACCTCCTGAGAAATTTAATCCAAATGAAGATTCCTGCCAGACAAAATTTGCCACTACAAAAAACTCTTGCTGCCCAAGCAGTGCCCAGGCTGCCCCACCAACTACACCTCAAAACCAAAGGATCCAGACTTTTTTTCCTGGTGGAAAGAGCAGCTGTTCCGTTTTTTCTGCCCTGCGCTGCAATGGCCGGTCCCACCTCCTGAGAAATTTAACCCAAATGAATATTCCTGCCAGACAAAATTTACCACTAGAAAAAACTCTTGCTGCCCAAGAAGTGCCCAGGCTGCCCCACCAACTACTCCTGAAGCCAAAGGATCCAGACTTTTTTTCCTTAGGGAAAGAGCTGCTGTTCCCTTTTTTCAGGCCTGCGCTGCAATGGCCGGTCCCACCTTTTTAAAAACTGAATCCTACTGAAGATTCCTGCCAGAAAAAAGGTGCCACCACAGAAAATTCATCTATCCCAAGAAGTACCCAGGCTGCAACAACTACACCTGTAGGCAAAGGATCCAGACTTTTTTTCCTCAGGGAAAGAGCTGCTGTTCCCTTTTTTCAGTCCTGCGCTGCAATGGCCGGTCCCACCTCCTAGAAAATTGAATCCGACTGAAGATTCCTGCCAGACAAAAGGTGCCACTACAGAAAACATTTCCTGCCCAAGAAGTACCCAGGCTGCCCCAACAACTGCACCTGGAACCAAAGGATCCTGACTTTTTTTTCTTGGTGGAAAGAGCTGCTGTTCCCTTTTTTCAGCCCTGCTCTGCAATGGCCAGTCCCACCTTGTAAAAAATTGAATGCAAATGAAGATTCCTGCCAGACAAAAGGTACCACCACAGAAAGGTCTTGATGCCCAAGAAGTGCCCAGGCTGCCCCAAGAACTGCACCTGACGCCAAAAGATCCAGACTTTTTTTCCTGGTGGAAAGAGCTGCTGTTCCCTTTTTTCAGCCCTGCTACAATGGCTCGTCCCACCTCCTGCAAAATTTACTCTAAATGAAGACTCCTGCCAGACAAAAGGTGCCGCCACAAAAAACTCTTCCTTCCCAAGAAGTTCCCAGGCTGCACAAACTACACCTGAAGCCAAAGCTTCCAGATTTTTTTCTTGGTGGAAAGAGCTGCTGTTCCCATATTTTAGCCCTGCACTGTAATGGCCGGTCCCACTTACTGAAAAATTGAATCCAAGTGAAGATTCCTGCCAGACAAAAGTTGCCCCCACAGAAAGCTCCTGCTGCCCATGAAGTGCCCAGGCTGCACCAACTACACCTGAAGCCGAAGGGGAAAAGTCGAAGGTCTTTATGGAAAGAGCTGCTGTTCCCTTTTTTCAGCCCTGCTCTGCAATGGCCGGTCCCACCTTTTGAAAAATTGAATACAAATGAAGATTCCTGCCAGACAAAAGGTGCCACCACAGAAAGCACTTTGCTGCCCAAGAAGTGCCCAGGCTGCCCCAACAACTGTACCTTGTGATAGGTAACAAGACTATAAATTTAGGTTGCAAGGTATAAAAGATTTTTTAATGCCACAAACAAGCAAAAACGGCTATCCGGGCGACCAGAGGAAACCCCTGTTCCTGCCGCAGTCCACAAGGGGGAACAAAAACAGCACTTATTATACCCTTCTTTGCCACCTCCCCCCCAAAGTCATGTCATCAGTCCATTGGTGGAGATTTCACGGGCTGCATCCTGCTTGGTTCCCTCTTCGCGGGCCAACTCTGGGTTGGTTCCTCCTTTCGCGGGCCATCTCTGTTGTTGAGGGGTGTCCACCAATAATTTTAAAGTCATTAGTCTCTATTAGGCCGTGGTTCTGGAAACTTCCATCAGGATGACGGTTGATCGCCCGGACTCCTCGTGGCCGACCCCTCCGTATTGCTCCCCATTAATATGCTTAGAACAAACAGCTTCAAAGTACAATATGCTAAATCATCATTGCGTTGTGGTTAATCAGTTTGCAGCTTACAGAACTTGTGGTTAGGCATTGCATAACACTCTAACTTGTGATTCCAACAAAGCAGTTAACACAATATAATAGCTTTATTAACTCTTTCTCTCATTTGAACAGCAAATTTCTTTAGATCACTTATAACACTGCTCCTCGCAGGTAGGATTTGGGTCTGGGGGTCTCAGTTTTGGTGTGTGGGGGGTCTCAGTTTGGGTCTGAGTGGTCTCTGGGGTGTCAGCTTGGGTCAGGGGGTCTCAGGCTTTGGGTCTGGGAGTCTCAGGGGTCCCAAGGCCTCAGTTTTGGTCTGGGGGCCTTGGTTCTGGGGGTCTTAGTTTGGGTCTGGGGATCTCAGCTTTTGGGTCTGGGGGGCTCAGGATTTGGGTCTGGGGGTCTCAGTTTGGCTCTGGGGATCTCAGGTTTTGGGTCTGGGTGGCTCAGGATTTGGGTCTGGGGGTCTCAGTTTGGCTCTGGGGATCTCAGGTTTTGGGTCTGGGGGTCTCAGTTTGGGTCAGGGAGGTTTAGGGTTTGGGTCTAGGGGGCTCAGTTTGGGTCAGGGGGGCTCAGTTTGGGTCCGAGGGGCTCAGGATTTGGATCTGGGGGTCTCGGGGATCCCAAGGTCTCCATTTGGGTTTGGGGGTCTCAGGGTTTGGGTCTGGGGGGTCTCAGGGGGTCTCAGCATCAGGTTTTGTCCCCCACACCTGTGTCAAAATGTCCCCCGCCACCCCAACCAGTATTTCCTGTTCCCAAACTGGGACAGGGAACCGAAACTGGGAGGGGGAAGGGGGGGAACTGGGAGGGGCTGGGGGGCGCCCAATGACCTTCAGATGGGTCTGGGGGACCCCCAAAGACCCCTCACTGTTCTGGGAACTCCCAAAGACCCCCCCCAGAAGGGACAGGGACCCCCAATGACCCCCTCAGGGTCAGTCGCCCTCCATGGGGGTTGGGGGGCACTGGTGACCTCCCCTAACCCCCCCTCTGTCCCCGCAGGCTCCCAGTGCTCCCAGACCCCCCCCGAAGGCTGCGCCCCGTGCATGACCCCTGGAGCCCCCCGAGACGCCGACCCCCGTGACCGTGACCACCGGGAGCCCCCCGAGCCCCTCCTGCTCCCCGGCCCCGCCCCGGGGGTGGCTCCGGGTGGGGGGGGGGCCCCCCTCCCGCGAGGGGCCCGTGGGGACCCCCCTGACCCTCGAGTGCCACTTCCGAGGCCCCCCCGACCCCGCCCTGACCTGGCTCCAGGCGTGTCCCCCCGGGCTTGGGGAGGTCCCCCGGAGCTGCCCCTGGCCCCAGGAGGTGGTGGCCACCCGGGGGGGCTGCCGGATGGAGCGGGCGGTGCAGGAAGGGGGGGGAAGCTCCACCCTGACCTTCCCCAAACTGTCCCACAACGACTCCGGGCTCTTCTTCTGCTGCGTGGAGTCCGGGGGGGAGACGGCCCAGAGCTGCGGCACCTTCGTCAGGGTCCTCGGTGAGTGGGGGGCGTGGGGGGGTCTCACCCGGGTCACTCGGCCCCTCCCGGTGCCCCCAGCATGGTACCAGTATAGCCCAGTCCCTCCCAGTTTAACCCAGTCCATCCCAGTCCCCTCCAAGGGTATCCCAGTGCCCCCCAGCCCTGCAGCACCTTCGGGAGGGTCCTGGGGGTCTCGGGGGGATCGAGGGGGCTGGGGGGTCTCATCTGAGTCACTGATCTTTCCCAGTCCATCCTAGTCCCCTCCCAGTATAACCCAGTCCATCCCAGTCCCCTCCCAGTATAACCTAGTGCTACCACAAGCCCCCCCAGTCCATCCCAGTGCCCTGCAGTGCCCCCCAGTCCATCCCAGTTATTCCCAGTAACCCCTTTGAGCCCTTCTCAGTGCCCTCCAGTCCCACTCCAGTCTGTCCCAGTCACTCCCAGTATCTCTCTTGAGTCCCTCCCAGTGCCCTCCCAGCATAACCCAGTGCCCTCCAGTCCCTCCCAGTATAACCCAGTGCCCTCCCAGTATAGCCCAGGCCCTCCCAGTATAACCCAGTGCCCTGCACTCCCTCCCAGTATACCCAGTCCCTCCCAGTGTAACCCAGTCCCTCCCAGTTACCCAGTCCCGTTCCCACAGAGCCAGTTCCCGCCCCGTTCCTGGCGCTGAGGGAGAGCACCAAGAACCGGATCCTGACGGCGCAGGGGGTGCTGCTGCTGCTCTGCTCGGCCGGGCCGGGGCTGCTGCTGCTGCTCAGGGTGGGACACTGGGACAAACTGGGACAACTGGGACAGGGGGACACCAACTGGGACACTGGGACACCAACTGGGACACCCAACTGGGACACTGGGACACCAACTGGGACACTGGGACAACTGGGACAGGGGGACACCAACTGGGACACCCAACTGGGACACTGAGACACCAACTAGGACACTGGGACACCAACTGGGACACCCAACTGGGACACTGAGACACCAACTAGGACACTGGGACACCAACTGAGACACTGGGACAACTGGGACACCCAACTGGGACACTGGGACACCCAACTGGGACACTGGGACAACTGGGACAGGGGGACACCAACTGGGACACTGGGACCCCCAGTTCTGTCACTGGGACCCCCAATTGGACACTGGGACCCCCAGTTGGGACACTGGGGACACCAACTGGAACTTTGGGACCCCTAAATAGGACACTGGGGACACCAACTGGGACACTGGGGACACCTAATTAGGACATTGGGGACACCAACTTGGACACTGGGGACACCAGCTGGGACACTGGGGACACCAGGTGGGACATTGGGTCCCGTAAATGGGACACTGGGGACACCAATTGAGACATTGGGGACATTAATTGAGACCCTGGGGACACCAATTGCCCCCCGGGTCCCCCAAAATCCCCCCCTGGGTAACCTCAATCCTCCCCAACCCCCCAACCCCCCCTGGTACCCCCAATTCCCCCCTGGATGCCCCAAAACCCCTTCAACGCCCCCCGTACCTCCCAGTTCCCCCCAAATCCCCCCCCAGTTCCCCCCAACCTCCTCCTGCCATCCCCAAATCCCCCCAGTCCTCCCCAGAGACACCCACCCCCCCCTGGCCACCCCTAAATCCCCCTGGTGCCCCCAAAACCCCCCTGGCCACCCCTAAATCCCCCTGGTGCCCCCCAAAACCCCCCTGGCCACCCCAACCCCCTCCGGCCACCCCTAGTTTTCCCCTGTCACCCCTTAATTCCTCCTTGGTGCCTCCAAACCCCACCCGGCCACCCCAAAACCCCCCTGGAGTCCCCCCAAACACCCCCCGGCCACCCCAAAACCCCCCTGTGCCCTCTTTTCCCCCCCTGGCCACCCCTAAATCCCCCCTGGTGCCCCCAGAAAACCCCCCCGGCCACCCCAAAACCCCCCTGTACTTCCAACCTCCCCGCCCCACCACCCCTAAATCTCCCCTGGTGCCCCTCAAAACCCCCCTGGCCACCCCAAAAATTCCCTGTGCCCCCTTTTTTCCCCCCTGGCCACCCCTAAACCCCCCCTGGCCACTCCAAACCCCCCCGTGCCCCCTGTTCCCCCCCCATAGAAACGCTGGGCCAACGAGCAGCTGCTGCACCCCGAAAAAACCACATGCGAGGAGGAAAACCTCTACGAGGTGACGTTCTGGGGGCCCCCGCGCCCCAAAATCGTGCTGGGGGGGTCTATCAGCCCCTAAACCCCCCCAACCGACCCGAATCCCCCCCTTTCCTCGTTTTCAGGGGCTGCACCTGGACGAGTGTTCGATGTACGAGGACATTTCCCGGGGGGTCCAACCCACCTACCAGGATGTGAGGACCCTCCCCGGCGACTCCCAGCTGGAAAAGCCCTGAGGGACCCCCCGAAAAAGGGGGGTGGGACCCACCGGGAAGGGGTTTGGGACCCCCTGGCTCTGCTTGGCCCCCCCGATGCTCTGCTCTGGTGACAAAAGGCTGTGCTGACCCCCCCAAAATAAAGCTGCTGCACTGCTGGATGGGTTCTGTGGGTTTTGGGGGGTTAGTTACTCATGTCAGTGCACAAACACCCCACAGATTGTGCCAGGAAGACACTGAGAACACACAGCCCTTTGAAATGGGATTTAGAGCAGTCAAGCTATTCCAGAGACAGGGGAATTGGTGTGGAACTAGAGTAGGGATGAAAAGCTGACACATGGATCCCCAGTGCTGGGGCACCTTTCTGTGGGTGCTGCAGGTGCTGGGCAAGGCTCACACAGCCCTTCCATAACACCCCCTCTTCCTGAGCCAAAATTGGCATTCTCCAGCCGGGCACAGTATCTGTTGGATTCAACCCGGGGGCGTTTTAATTTCCAGATATAACAACATCCTTTCCTTTAGTAAAGTCTCTGTTATTTCATAATTGAAGAGGTTTCTGTTTCCACTACACGTTTATCAAATGGAAGCAAAGAGAATGCCTGATACACAGCCCATCCTGAGACGTGGTTGGGCTGACAGCTGAGCTCTGTGAGCACCTTGAACCAGAATTTCAGCTCCTCTGTGAGCACCTGAGGGACAAAAAGCAGGGCTAATTTATCACCCATCAATCTACCAAAGTGTATAACCCCAGCCATGAGGGAACAACCTGACGGAGCAGACAAGGAGGAGCGAGCCTTTGCTCCTTTTAATGTAGGGCACTCAGCAGCAGGACTGAGTGACCAGAAGAAAATTTTTGGAAGTTTCTGCAGCTTGCTTTTGATCTCCCAAGGAAATTGTAGCTGGCTGGTAACGCTGTCATGTAAAAAAAAAAAACCAAAACTAATGCATAAATTTAAGGTGTTGAATATTTGTAATCTGTCAGATTTCATTTTGTCTTCAACGTGGCACCAAGGCTGTGGTCTTGCCCCAGTCTGCTTAGTTTGCAGTTAAATTCATCAGCTAATTGTGTTTAATGTCCTTTAGAGTATGAGTTCCTGCTGCTGTCACCTTTGGGGTGTGGTCCAGGTGGAGGGTTTGCAGCCTTTTGTCAGGGAAATGTCCCACTGAGACAAGGACACCACAGCCTCAGCCAAGAGGGCAAGCTGGGATCACCACCCTTCTGGTAGGGGAACAAATGAAGGTTTCTGGCAGCAAAAACAGGTTGTTTGTATCTGATTAAAGCTTGAGAAAAGCCATGAAATATGAGTGTGATAACCTTGGTATTACAGTTTGTGAAAGGCCATCCAGCCCTTCCCATTACACCAGTCAGAACTTCCCCTCATTTCACACTCCTAAATAAAAAAACCAAAATCACTCACTTTGTGACAACTATGTAATTGTGGTGTGGATACTGATATCACACTTGTAGGGTGAAGTGGAAGAGAAATATCTCACTCTAGTGTTTTTCCTGTAATCATGCATGATTTGCTCTGTTTTTCCCTAGCTTTCAATATCCAGGTTAACGTTGGTGTCCTGCTCACATACCCCATCCTGATCTCCATCGGCACAGTGCTCAGCGTCCCTGGAAATGCAGGTACCACGGCTGGTGGTGGAAAAATAACCCCACGGGCACACAGACAGCACAAGCAGTTTATTGTCCAAATACTCAAAATCTGTTGTCACCAGGGCAGGGGGTATACGTGGAAATTTATTCCAGAGTCCTGTCTTGTTGAATAGCCTCTGCCTCTGCTCTCCCACCCTCTCAGCCTCGCCGCTCCTGGGATTTGAGCATGTTTTCAAAGAAAAATCTATTTTTAGGGGGATGCAGGTCAGAGCTGCAGAACAATCAGTACCTGAAGGAGGCTGCCCAAGGGCTCAGGTGCCCTCTTGGTGCTGGTTGTGGGTCTGGGAGGCACCGACTCCAGCTCTCTGACCCACGTGCTGCTCTCTCCCAGTCCCTGGCCTGTGCAGCCCAAGGAAACATTCTGCTGGTGCAAACTGTTAAAGAGTTACCATAAAGTGCCTTCCCTCTCAGAGAAGAAATCATGGAATCATAGATTCATTAAGGTTGGAAAAGACCTTCAAAATCTCCAAGGAGATGGGAGGTTGGACCTCCAAGTCAAACCCTCAACAAAATATGCCCATGGCCAGTTAACCATATAGTGAAGTGCCACGTCTACTCACTTCTTGAACACTTTCAGGGATGGTGACTCCACCTCTTCCCTGAGGAGCCTGGTCCAGTCCTTAACCATTCTTCCAATTAATAAATATTTCCTAATATCCAACCTGAGGCCATTTCCACTTGCTCTATCACTTGTTACCTGAGAGGCAAACACCCACCTGTCTACAACCTCCTCTCAGGGAGTTGTAGAGAGTGAGAAGGTCACCCTGAGCCTCCTTTTCTCCAGGCTGAGCCCCCCCAGCTCCCTCAGCTGCTCCTCATAGACCCTTTCACATGGAAACCTTGAGGCTTGGATCCCACAAGGCTTCCTCAGAGCCTGCATGAGGTGGTGAGGGATGGAAGAGATGTGGCACTTCCAGTGCTGTGCTATCAGGTCAAAGCTGTTCTCTGAACTAAGGGTGCTGCTCGCTCTGAAGATCTGAGAACTGCATGGCCACTGTCACAGCCAGAGTGCAGCACATGGGTCACAGAGACGTGCCAGGCTGCTCTGATGCCATCATCCATATGTTGGAAATCAGAGACAAGGAAAAAACTAACAAAGGCAATTCAGCAATTGTGCTGAAACTCTCTCTGTCTGGGAAAAAGATAACAAAAAGACTGAAAATGCGGATTAATTAGCATGTGAAGCGAGCAATCAATAACCAATAGAAGATAGAATACTAATTAATGAAGAGGATTATGAAATTTATAGCCAATGAGCATTAATTCCTTTGTTTGCTAAAAATGCATAAAATAGTGAAAAGTATTGAAAGTGGGTGTGTGTGTCTGGTGGAGTGACCCCACAAGCACCCTGATAATAATGGTAATAGATTATTATTAAAGTATATAAATGCATAGAAATAACAAGGTAATAAAGTAATGCCTGCTTTCCAATACTAAAAAAATAGCTACAGAGCTTGATTTGTCCTGGTTTTGTTGACACATCCCACTGCTGGTTTGATGTTGTTGCTGTTGTTCTTGTTTCCTTCCCCGCAGCCGTGGATCTGGTGAAGCACAAAATGATCTTCAGCGTGGTGAGGTTGGGAGCCACCATCATCATCTGCATCGGGTTCCTGCTCATGCTGCTCCCCGAGGAATGGGACGAGATAACCCTGAGGTTCATCAACAGCCTGAAGGAGCAGAAGAGTGAGGATCACGCCGACGAGATCCCAGAGTCCAGCGTACACACGAGGAGCAGGAGCAGAGCTAACGGGACAGTGTCTGTACCACTGGCTTAGGGCTGGGGGACCTCCCCTGCACGCAGGTGTATATTCTGTGGATACAGCTGAAATCCCCTCACCACCTGTATGCTTAAAAAAAAATGACATTTAACCTGAACAAGGGATGGACTGTAAGATAAGAGAAATACATCTATAATAAATGTTTACATTTATACACTTATCGAGGAATGGGTGTAAATAACTACAATAAAATGTTTTGTAATAAAAAAGACATTTCTGCTGGCGTCTCAGTGAAGTGGTGGGTTTAAAATGTGGATCAAGTTTACACCATTTATCTCCTTTTGCTTTTGCCTTGAGAGGCATTCTCAAGGATACAAATCTTGGATATTTCCAGCCAAATCTCAGAATTGAACATCTCGACTTGCCTTCAATAAGGTGACCTTTCAGCAAGGTACTAGGTTTGGAAAACCATTTCAAACCTCTCCTGGCATTTTTGAGAATTCATTTGTGAAAGACCCTGATGTTCTCGTTTGCATTTGGAATTATTATCAGAAAATATCAGCAAAACATGAAGCCTCCATCCCAAACCATGCTGAGCTGTGCCTCTTTCTAACACCACCCTTCTAGAATTGGTGCTGGGATTTGGAAAAGCCAAAAATGATTTTATTCATCTCTTTTTCCCCCAGAAAAACTGCACTCCCAGCTGCACGACAAGCTTCTCAGGAGACATGGAACACCCCAGATTGCCAGTGTCCTTGGGAAATTCCTATTTTCAGTTCCTATTTTCTAGGGCTTTGGGACAAACCAATATTTTTCTTAACCTCCACTGTGGAAAAGTCTTTCAAAAGCCAAAACAAATCAAACAACCTTCCAGTCTCTTCCCTAAGCCTATTGCTGTGTAATTTAGGCTGGTTTACAGCATTCCTAGGACTGACCATGCAAGACTGTCTTTATTTGAGAGCACTTGATATGCAGACAAGCATTTTTTCCCTTTTCTTTTTTATTTTTAAAGGGATAATAGAAACAACTGGAAAGTATCACAGGTTGCTGAACTCTGCTGGCTCTACTGCCCACAGTTTGTAAGTTTACTTAGCAGCTAGAAGGAGTTTTTTTGCTTGTGGGTATTTTTTTTTATATCAATAATGTTTCTGCCAGGAAAAAATAGTCATGTAAATAGTAACAAAGGCACTTTTAGATTTTATTCTTCCCTTTGAGGTCTTTATTTTATCCTTTAACGTCCATGTCCAAACTGTTCCTTGCAACGAGCAGAGCTGATAAAATACTTGTGTATATTTAAAAAACCCACAGCTGGGCTCCTTTATCACATGACTGAAGAATTAGGGCTGTAGAAACCAACCCAAACCAACTGCTACCTGTGCATTAAACCCAGAAGTGTAAGGTTTGGGTACACTTTTACAGCTCCTTGTCTGCTGCTTTTGAAAGGAGCTAGACATAGAAAAATATCCTAAAAAAGTGAAGTCTATGGAACAGGAGATACTGATGGTAAAACACCGATGGGCTGAGAGCACACAACATATGGCAGCTTGGACACTACCTCAAGTTGGTTTTGGAGTTGATATATTCATTTACATTACTAGATTAGGGGATGTGTTTTACTGAAATTTTAGCTCCTGCCAAACTGAACACACGGGAAAAACAAAACTTTCATTCAGTATGCACTGATGAGGACTTTTGGCAAGCAGACTCATAGAAGCATCTTCAGGCACAGGACTGGATCCTTCAGGAACGTCACTGAACTTGAAAGCACCCACCGGAGTGTCCCTAGGATGAGTGGGAAGGCCTTAGAAAGGCTGGAGCACTCACTCTCTCAACTCCAAATCATCCAATACAGATTTGGCTTTGTATTTTTGAGCCCTTCAAAGCTTTCCTGGCCAGTTAGCTCCCTGCAGCAGAGGAAGGATCAGTGTTTTTGCAATATCCTCCCTTGTTTGGGGTGCTTTTGGAAGACTGAGGGAACTTTTGTTCCTTGAGGGCTTTTATCCCTTACCAGAATTATTCTATTCTTATCCCTTAATAGAAAACCCTTTGCAAACCAAACAATGCCAGGGTTTTTTGCTTCTGTTTAGTTTTTGAAATTGACTCTCAATGGACCATTTGAAGGCAAATGAGTTGCTGCTGATTTCAGTGCAGCTGCGACTAAAGGGGTCAGAGCAGCATTCGTGCCCTTGCCCACACATTGTGTCACAGCCCCTCTGTTTAGATGGCCACCAACCAAGACTTCTCCCAAGGAGGCCATGCCAGCTTCTGTGGAGGCCCCGTGCCCTTCCCACTGCTGCTGTGTTGGCAGCCGAGGGGGCTCTTTCTGCTGCCACAAGCAGGCACAGGAGGGGAGTGTTTACTCCTTTTTGGAACCGTTCCTAAAGTTCACGTCCAGCTGTCTCAGATGCTTTAGGGATCGGATTCCTTCCAACCTGGGGCAGGTTGACCAGGTTGGGGGAGGCCCCAGGGCCCGTGTCCGTGTGTCACAGGGCCCTTTGTGACATGGTGGCCGTCGCCAATGGGATGGGACAGGGCAGGGTGTCCAAGGGCCCTTTATGACACATCCTGATATAGGTGTTGGGCGGCAACGCGGCCGCGCCACAGTACTCGGAGCACGCGTCTGGTCAGGACGGGACTGAGCGGGGCTGTGAGGAGTCTCCTCGCAGCCAACTCATTCGTTGCTGACCGGAAGCGATTCTGAGAGTTTTTTTTTGAGCAAGTTCCCTTGAGGCCACACCACAGGAGTTGGTGACCCGGAGGTTTTTCCGAGGCATCCCCACTCCCTGTGGGAGTGGCCCTCGAGGCCAGGCCACAGGCCTTGGTGACCCGGAGCTTTTCTGGGCATCACCAGTGCTTGTGGAAGGTGCCTACGAGGCCAGACCACGGGACTTGGTCACCTGCAGTCCCTGTGGAAGGTGCCCTCGAGGCCATTTTGTGAGATTTGCCCACCAGGGTTTTTTCCGAAGCGTCTCTCGTGCAAGTTCCCTTGAGACAAGACGGTGGGATGGCAGGGAGACGCTTCAGCCTGTTCAGGCTGCTGAGGAGGAAGAAGAACAGGAGAGGTCCTGGGGCGGCCCCAGCACAGCAAGCTGAGGAGCCCCTGCAGCAGGGTGAGTGCTGGAGATGGGCCACAGGGCTGGTGGCTGCAGCCAGCTTGGCCCCTTCCTGTCCCCTCTGGACACGCCCAGGGAAAAAGGAGGGGGGAAGAGGGGCCCAGGCTGACCCCCCAGCATCCCTGCTCCATCCACTGGGCACCACAGGGCCGGCCCTGCCTGTGGAGTGCAGGGCTGGGCTGTGTTCCCTGGCCTCTCCCGCACACCCTCAGCTCTGCCTGCACTCGCTCTTTGACAGATCCAGGCCAGGAGCGGACAGAGGAGCAGGACCGCCCCCATGGCCGCTTCCGCAGAGCAGTTCAGGTACCTGCAGCCATCCCCCCCTGGGCTGGGCCTGCTGTCCCTGCTCCGCCTGGCACTGCTGGTGGAGCGCTCCCATGGACTTCCCTCTCTTCCCTGCCCTTTCTTCTCCTGCAGAGGTTGCTGAAAATCATGCGCATTCGGCATAGAACACCCAGGACCACACCACCTGAGCTCGTGTCAGAGCCTGACACCAGGCCAGCTGAGCTCAAAGAAAAGCCTGATGGCAGCACCGCGCCGATTGATGGCATGGCAACCTCTGACACCGCTGTGAGCGAGGACACAGCCAACCCTGACACCGCACTGGCCGACCCCATTGCGAAGGATGACACAGAACCCAGTCATTGCACAGCAAAGCCCGACACCGCTTTGGCTGAAGACACTGCTTTGGCTGAAGACACAACCAGCTCTGACACCACAGTGACTGATGTCATGGCCAAGGCTGACATGGCGCTGATGGCCATTGATGGCACATCACCCTCTGACACGGCACCGATGGACGGCACAGCAAAGCCTGACACTGCTTTGGCTGGTGACACAACCGGCTCTGACACTGATCTCGTGGCCCAGGCTGACATCACACCGATGCTGACTGAGGGCACAGCAAGCTCTGCTGAGGCACCGATGGATGACTCAGCAAACCCTGAGACTGCCATGACTGATGACACAACCAGCACTGAAACCACAACAAGTGACCTCATGGCAGAGGGTGACGCCACGAGTGAGGGCATCGGAAACGCTGCCACCACGTCAGCTGAGAGTGTGACTGATGCTCCCAGTGTGCACTTTTTGGAGGGGAAAGGTGTCTCCAGCTGGAAGTCAGTAAGCAGCCTGTGGTCAGGGTTTAAGTCCCCAGGGGTCTCGTGGCCTCTCAAGTTGGGTCTGCTGGCCCCCTAAGCCTTTGAGGCCAGCAGAGTGTGGTGGGAAGGGAAGCACCTGCTCCCTCTGGCAGCTCCTCAACTGTCCCCCACTGCCTCTCCAGGTGCCGGCCATCGTTTGGTACATCCACCATGACCTCACCTCCCACGTGTCTCCGCACACTGACATCTGCAGGCTCGCTGAGGCACACCCACGTGATGTGGTGATGACTCTCCTGCGCTGTGCCCCAGAGTGTGACAGGTACAGGGCCCAGCTGCCTTGCTGGCTCAGGGATCACCAACCCGTACAACCCCTCACCCTGCAGAGCCTGTCCCACATGGTCTGCCAGACAGATGGAGACTTCCAGGACCCTTGGGCCACTCCATTTCCTAGCCTTGGCCTGTCAGCCCCCAATCCTACTGCCACATGCCCTCCCTGCCCCTCAAGGCACCATGGCTCTGTCACATGGGCCCCCACAGATGCCCAGGCCATGGTGCTGTAGCTGAGACCCCCCTGACCCAGAGCTCTGGCTCCACAGAGCTGCTGCAATGATGTGGAGAAGCATCGGCTCCTCGGGAACAACAGTGGAGAAGGTGCTGCCAACACTGCTCCGAGTGATGGAGGACTGGCCAGTGCATGGAATGTCCACCTCCGATGGCGACAACAGAGACGTGTTTGCCCTGGTTGTGAGTTTCTAGAAGTGACCTTTACTCCTCCCCACGTCGCCTCTCCAGTGGCTCTCCATCATCCCCCACCCCTGCATCTCCCTGCCTCAGGCCTTGGGCTGCAAATGTGGCTGAGGGGCAGGTTCAGGGGCACCAGGCCGGCTGCTCCCCCTGCCTCTCCCCTGGCCTCTCCCTCCCACACTCGGACCCTGCCACGTGGACCTCTCGCACTCAGTGCTGTCTCTCTGTGCTTTGATTGCAGGCAACCCTGGCACTGTGGCTGATCATCCAGGAGCCCAACTGCCAGGGTGCAGTCATGAATTACATCCCCCGCCTGCTCATGGCTCTGCTGTTCCAAGTGTCCATGAGCACAGAGCAGGTGCCAGAAGAGGTGAACACCTTCTGGAGGGGATGCCTGGAGCAACACCACCTTCCCACCCAGCCCAACAGGTGCTCCATCCCAGTCCTCTCTCCCTGCCATGCCCTCAGGGTTGGGGCCAGCGCTCCCAGCATGACCTGGCCTTTGCTCTGCACACAGGTTTTTGGTCCAGACCATGAAGGCCCTGCTCTGCCACCTGCCGTGGGAGGATATTTGGATGGCAAGGAAGCGCAGGCTTGCCTGGGACCCACTCCTGAATTCTGACACCCATCACTATGCAGTGGGTCTGCATGTCAGGTGAGAGAATCTTGTCCATGCTGCTCCCATCATCTCTACCCTGGGCACAGGGCACTCCACACAGCCCCTATGGGTGTAGGGCAGAGGGCCTTGGCCCCAAGGGATGGCTGAGTAGCTTGGAAAAGGCTGTGCGAGGCGGGTGCACAGGAGGAGCCACCTGCCATAGTGCCCACGTCCCATCCTGGGCTGCTGGGAAAAGACCAAGACTCTGTGAGTCACTGCTGGGAGAGCTTTGCCCACCCTGTTCAGGGTTCATGCTTTTCTCCCTGACAGGGAGATGCGCCGCCAACTGACCCCCTCCCATTCCCCACTGGCAATCCACCTGCTGGGGCAGCTCAGCTCTGAGGACCCCCGTTGGGAGCTGCCTGCCCTGGAGTTCCTGGTGGAGGTGAGCCTGATGGCGAGCGCTGCCTGGCCCAGCTGCCTCCCCCTCTCTGCCCTCTGGCAGCCGCAGCCGCCCGGGACGGTGCCTGCACCCTGTGCTGCTGCCTGGGCCCAGCCCCGGGCGGGTCCGGGCTCCTGCTGCCCGGGCACCCCGTCACTGCTCCCTGCCTTCCAGCTCCTGGACTATCTGGACGGAAGGAGATGTCACAGCAGTGTTGAGCAGATCCTGTCAAGGCACCTGCAGAGTGAGTGCCCAGAGAGACGTCGCCTGGCTCTCCGAGGCCGCATGGTGCTCTGGACGGATCTGTCAATGGTGAGAAGGGGACACCCGGCTGAAGCCACACAGGCAACCTGGGGCTGGGGAAGGCAGTCCCTTGGGCTTGGCAGGGCTTTGGGAGCTGTGGATGCTCTTCCCAGCTCTCCTGCCTCCCTCTTCTGCTGCCTGGGCCCTGCGGGACAGGCCTTTGGCCTCTGGACCCCGGGGCAGCAGCGTGGGGTTGCACCACCAGAGTGCCCTGCCGCTGTTGCAGCTGTTCAGGGCTTGACAGCACAGCACTGTGTTCCACACAGGCCCAAAGCATCTGCAGCCTGTCTCAACACCTCCTGGAGCTGCTGCCTGATGCAGATGGAGAGCTGGTCGTGATGACCCTCTCTGTGTTTGTGAGTGTGCTCCGGGACAAAGACATTCAGGCATTCATCTCCACTGCCCCCAAGCTGGCTGAGGTGCTCTGGCCACTCTTTGACAACGTAAGGCCTTGTATCCCCAGTCCATGGGCACTGGCTGCTGCCAGGAAACTTTGTGCCCTGTGAATGTTCAGGCTTGTGCCTGTGCCTGGTTGGCCTGGAGCATCCAGTGCTGAGGTCTTTTTCTCTTCTTTTGCACCCATGTGCAGCTGTCCTCCTTTCACTTCCTCGAAACGGTGATGGAGGTACTGGTGGAAGGGGGAACAAAGCCCTTGGAGATGCAGATGCACCAGAGCCTGGTGCTGTGGTTCTTCCTGCAGTATGATGAGCACCAGTGCGTGGCAGAGGTGAGCACTGTGGGCTCTGGGGTCCCCGTGGCAGGGGCTGGGCTGCCTCCTGCCCTGGGGCTTCATGGGCTCCAGCCTCCTCCTGCCCAGGCACCGAGACCTGGCCACAGAAACTCAAGACACCTCCTCTTCCAGATTTTTATGGAGGAGAAAGGTGTCCCCAGTCGGCAGCAAGTAAGCAGCCTGTGGCCAGGGCTCAAGTGCCCCAGGGGTCTTGGGGCCTCTCATGCCAGGTCCGCTGACCCCCTAAGCCTTTGAGGTCACACTGTGTGGTGGGAAGTACTTCTTGGGCAAGCTGGGCAACCTGCTCCCTCTGGCAGCTCTCCAACTCTCCCCCACTGCCTCTCCAGGTGCCGACCATCGTGAGATCCATGCACCAGTGCCTCACCTCCCACATGACTCCAGGGGTCAGGATGCACACTAACATCTGCAGGCTCACTGAGGCACACCCACATGATGTGGTGATGACTCTCCTGCGCTGTGCCCCAGAGTGTGACAGGTACAGGGCCCAGCTGCCTTGCTGGCTCAGGGATCACCAACCCATACAACCCCTCACCCTGCAGAGCCTGTCCCATGTGGTCCGCCAGACAGATGGAGACTTCCAGGAACCTCGGGCCCCTCCATTTCCTAGCCTTGGCCTGTCAGCCCCCAATCCTACTGCCACATGCCCTCCCTGCCCCTCAAGGCACCATGGCTCTGTCACATGGGCCCCCACAGATGCCCAGGCCATGGTGCTGTAGCTGAGACCCCCCTGACCCAGAGCTCTGGCTCCACAGAGCTGCTGCAATGATGTGGAGAAGCATCGGCTCCTCGGGAACAACAGTGGAGAAGGTGCTGCCAACACTGCTCCGAGTGATGGAGGACTGGCCAGTGCACAGAATGTCCACCTCCGATGGCGACAACAGAGATGTCTTTGCCCTGGCTGTGAGTTTCTAGAAGTGGCCTCTGCTCCCCCCACATCACCTCCCCCACCCCTGCATCTCCCTGCCTCAGGCCTTGGGCTGCAAATGTGGCTGAGGGGCAGGTTCAGGGGCACCAGGCCGGCTGCTCCCCCTGCCTCTCCCCTGGCCTCTCCCTCCCACACTCGGACCCTGCCACGTGGACCTCTCGCACTCAGTGCTGTCTCTCTGTGCTTTGATTGCAGGCAACCCTGGCACTGTGGCTGATCATCCAGGAGCCCAAGTGCCAGGATGAAGTCATGAATTACATCCCCCGCCTGCTCATGGCTCTGCTGTTCCAAGTGTCCATGAGCACAGAGCAGGTGCCAGAAGAGGTGAACACCTTCTGGAGGGGATGCCTGGAGCAACACCGCCTTCCCACCCAGCCCAGCAGGTGCTCCTTCCCAGTCCTCTCTCCCTGCCATGCCCTCAGGGTTGGGGCCAGCGCTCCCAGCATGACCTGGCCTTTGCTCTGCACACAGGTTTTTGGTCCAGACCATCAAGACCCTCTTCTGCCGGCTGCAGTGGGACAATGAGGTGGTGTCAGTGGAGCGCAAGTGTGGCTGGGACACGCTCCTCTGTGCTGACACCCAGCACTATGCAGTGGGGCTGCTGGCCAGGTGAGACACCCTTGTCCCTGCTGCCCCCAGCATCTCTGCCCTGGGCATGGGGCACCCCACACAGCCTTCTGGGGGAGCTTTGCCCACCCTACTCAGGCTCCATCCTTCCTTCTTTCCCCCTGACAGGGAGATGCGCCACGTCTTGATCCCTTTCTATTCTCCAATGGCAATCCACCTGCTGGGGCTGCTCAGCACTGAGGACTCCCGTTGGGAGCTGCCTGCCCTGGCCTTCCTGGTGGAGGTGAGCCTGATGACGAGCGCTGCCTGGTCCGCCTGCCTCCCCCTCTCTGCCCTCTCACAGCCGCAGCTGCCTGGGATGGTGCCTGCACCCTGTGCTGCTGCCTGGGCCCAGCCCTGGGCGGGTCTGGGCTCCTGCCGGCCGGGCACCCCGTCACTGCTCTCTGCCTTCCAGGTCCTGGACTTTCTGGACAGGAGTAAATGTTGTGACAGTGTCCTGCCCATCCTGTCGAGGAACCTGCGGAGCCAGTGCCAAGAGAGGCAGCGCCTGGCGCTCAGAGGCCTCCTGGTGCTTGCTGTGGATCCCTCAATGGTGAGAAGGGGACACCCGGATGAAGCCACACGGGCAGCCTGGGGCTGGGAAGGGGAGGTGCTTGGGTTTGGCTGGGCTTTGGGAGCTGTGGCAGCTGCTCCCAGCTCTCCTGCCTCCCTCTTCTGCTGCCCTGGCCCTGCGGGACAGGCCTTTGGCCTCTGGGCCCCGGGGCAGCAGCGTGGGGCTGCACCGCCAGAGAGCTGTTGGTGGGGCAGCTGTTCAGGGCTTGACAGCACAGCACTGTGTTCCACACAGGCCCAAAGCATCTGCAGCCTATCTCAACACCTCCTGGAGCTGCTGCCTGATGCAGATGGAGAGCTGGTCGTGATGACCCTCTCTGTGTTTGAGAGTATGCTCCAGGATGAAGACATTCGGGTATTTGTCTCCACTGCCCCCAAGCTGGCTGAGGCGCTCCGGCCCCTCTTTGACAATGTAAGGCTTTGTGCCCTCCACCTCCAGGCACTGAGTGCTGCCAAGAAACTTTGCCCTGTGGATGTTCAGGCCTGTGCCTGTACCTGGTTGGCCGGGAGCATCCAGTGCTGAGGTCTTTTTCTCCTCTTTTGTCCCAGGACAACACCCACGTGCAGCTGCTCTCCATTCACCTCTTCCAAGAGGTGATGGAGCTGCTGGTAGAAGAGGGAACACAGCTCTTGGAGACTCAGGTGCACCAGAGCCTGGTCCCACTGTTCATCCATGGGCATGACGAGAACCAGTGCGTGGCAGAGGTGAGCACTCGTGGGCTCTGGTGTCCCTGTGCACGGGGCTGGGCTGCCTCCTGCCCTGGGGCCTCAAGGGCTCCAGCCTCCTGCTGGCCTTGGTGCAGGGACACAGGGGCTGTGCCCTGGGCTGTGGTGCCATGTCCCGCTCTCTGCTGCTCTGCAGGCCTCTCGGGAAGTGCTGCTTTGCGCTGCCAGGTTCCTCAAGAGAAGGGACCTGGAGAAGTTGCTGAGGAGAGAGCAGCACTTCAAGTTCTGCGATTGCCTGGTAAGGATGACCCTGAAGGCCCAGCCCCAGGCTGGACAAGCCCCCAGGCCCCGATGCCAAGTGTGCAGGGCTGGCCCTGTGCCCCTGCCACTGCTGCAGCCACAGACACCCCCCTGCTCTCTGCAGATGGACAAGGACGTGAGCCGAAGGGCCGAGCACCTGCAGCAGGCCCTGCCCTACCTGCAGAGCCCACAGCAGCCCCTGCGAGAGGCGGCCGTCAGGTTCATGGGTGAGCCCCAAGGCCGCGGTCCCTCCCTGCCCACTGCAGCTCAGCCCCAGCCCCGGCTGCTCCAGCGGCAGCAGGATGTGGCCCAGGGATGTGCTGGGGAGGCCCGAGTGCCCTGGCAGTTGCTGCTGCCCTCTGCCAGCCCAGCCCTTGGGTGTCCCAATGCGGGAAGGCCCCGGCTCAGCCCTGCCAGGCCAGGAGGCCGTGGGGGGGGGCTGTGCTGCTGGGGCCCTGACACGCTCTCTGTTCCCAGGGATTGCTGCCTGGCACATGCAAGACCTGCAGCTCCTCATGAGGGGTGAGTGAGGACAGTGGGCTTTCACTGGGGGCTGGCAGGGAGGAGCACAGACCCTGGACAGGGAACTGCAGTCCCTGCCCTGCCTGCGCGGGGCTCTGCTCCCTGCACGGACAAGGGGCGCTGTGGGCAGAGCAGGGACACATTTCAGGGGCAGGGAGAGGATTGGGGGCCAGCACCTTCCCGCTCATCCTGTTGACCCCTGCTCCCTGCTGGCCATGGCAAGAGCTGGCTGGGATGGCCCTGGCAGGAAGAGCTCCTCGGGTTCCCACACATCCAGGCTCTGACTGTGGCTCCGTTCCTCTCTCTTCCAGCCTTTGAAGCCATGAGCCAGGACGACTGCCCGTCCTACTGCACCATGCGGACTGAATTCTTGTCCGCTTTCAGACGGGCAGTAACAAAGTAATCTCCAGCCAGACAACCTGCATCCCCCCAACAGCACTGGAAGACCAAGGGACGAGACCACTTCTCATGGGAGCTGGAGATTCAGCTGATGCTGGGCCCAACTGAGCCAGCCGGCAAGGCCAGGCAGCTCCTGGCCTGCCCATCTCTATGAACAGCCCCTTCCCTTCCCAAACCTTCCCTTCCCAAACCTTTCCCAAACCTTCCCAAACCTTCCCAAACCTTCCCAAACCTTCCCAAACTTTCCCAAACCTTCTCCTGCCCACACTTAATCCTCCCTTTCCCCTTAGCTTAAGAAGGTTCATCCCTTCCCCTTAGATTAATAAACATCAGCTCCCCTCCTCTCTCCTCCCCTTCCCAAACCTTCCCTTTCCTCCCCAAACCTTCCCCTGTCCACACTTCATCCCTCCCTTTCCCCTTAGCTTAAGAAGATTCATCCCTCCCCTTCCCCTTAGATTAATATCGGCTCCCTTCCCCTCCCTTCCCCTCCATCCCCTTTCCTTCCCTCCCCAAACCTTCCCAAACCTTCCATTCCCTCCCCTCCCCTTCCCTTCTCCTGCCCACACTTCATCCCTCCCTTTCCCCTTAACTTAAGAAGCTTCATCCCTCCCCTTCCCCTTAGAGTAATAAACACAAGCTCCCCTCCCCCCTCCCCTTCCCTCCCCTCCCCTTCCCTCCCCTCCCCTCCCCTCCCCTCCCCTTCCCTCCCCAAACCTTCCCAAACCTTCCCTTCCCAAACCTTCTCTTCCCTTTCCCAAACCTTTACAAACCTTCCCAAACCTTCTCCTGCTCACACTTAATCCTCCCTTTCCCCTTAGCTTAAGAAGGTTCATCCCTTCCCTTCCCTTCCCCTTAGATTAATACACATCAGCTCCCCTCCTCTCCCCTCCCCTCCCCTTCCCAAACCTTCCCTTTCCTCCCCAAACCTTCCCCTGTCCACACTTCATCCCTCCCTTTCCCCTTAGCTTAAGAAGATTCATCCCTCCCCTTCCCCTTAGATTAATATCAGATCCCCTCCCTCCCTTCCCCTCCATCCCCTTTCCTTCCCTCCCCAAACCTTCCCAAACCTTCCCTCCTCTCCCCTCCCCTCCCCAAATCTTCCCTCCCCTTCCCTCCCCTCCTTTCCCCTCCCCAAACCTTTCCTTCCCTCTCCTCCCCTTGCCAAACCTTCCCTTCCCTTCCCAAACCTTCCCTTCCCAAACCTTCCCAAGCCTTCCCTTCCCAAACCTTCTCTTCCCTCCCCTCCCCTTCCCTTCTCCTGCCCACACCTCATCCCTCCCTTTCCCATTACCTTAAGAAGCTTCATCCCTCCCCTTCACCTTACATTAATAAACATTTGCTTTCTCCCCCTGACCTGCATCTTTGTGGAACTCAATCGCCACAAACCTCAGCCCTGTAGCTCACAGGCCCATTCCTGCCTTGCTTTTGCCCCTTGTGCTGTGGGCACACACACAGGGACAAGGGCACTTCAGGCTGCCCTTGTCCCTAGGGCTCTGGGGCACATTTAAAACTGCTTTAGCACAGGTCCCACCAGCAGTTGCTCTCCAGTGCCACAGGGAGCCTGGCAGGCTGGGCACACACCCACTCAGCAAACCCCCGGCAACTCTGCTCTGCCTCAGGCAACACCTCAGCTCAGCCACTGCAGCTGGGCTGGGGCCGTTCTGTCCCACACTCAGTCACAGTACTGACTGTCTCAGAGACAACACCTTCAGGACATCAACCTCAAGCCTACCCACAGGGTACCTGAGTGTTCCCAAACAACAACAAAAATACCACCAATCTGCTCCACACCTATTCATCAACCCCTGCAAGCACCCCAAAGCACAAGCATCACACCTCAGCCACAGACCCTGGCTGACAGCAGAAAGCACCAGGTATCTCCTTGCCATAGGATCAAGATGTTGATCTGTTCTCTACACACTCAGCTTCCTCCCCACCTGATTTTATTGTACTCATTACCTGACTGCACACGGTGAGCTTCTTGGTCTCCAAATGTTTATAACTATCTTGGCCTCAAAAATTCTCATCTCCTCTGCACCTTCTCTACTCAGAAGAAATGTAGAGGGTTTTTTGGTTTCTTGTTTTTTGTTTTTGGTTTTTGTTTTTTTTTTTTTTGTTTTGTTTTTTGTTTTTTTTTTTTTTTTTTTTTGTTTTGTTTTTGTTTTTTTTTTTGTTTGTTTGGTTTTTTTTCTCAAACTTTTACAAGCAAACTGCTGTTTGGATCCATGGAATCATTAGCTCCTCCTTTGCCGTCTTGGAAACAAAGGCACAACTTTAGAGCCCGTACTATTTCTCTCCCTTACCATCAGGACTAAGGCATAAAGGAGCTTCTCTGGGCTGCATGCAAGTGACATGGACTTGGCAATAACCCAGAACTAGCTCGGAGTGAAACTGTGTTCACCCAGCACAAGAGTGGATGGAACAGTGTGCTGGTTTAAAGGTAAACCAGCAGGGGAAATGAACTCAACTCAAAGGAGAGATTATAAGTCAGAATAACAATTTAATAAAATAATACAATACGTACAATTATACAGACAAACAATTGGTCTTAACCCACAAAACCCAAATGTATAACCCAGCACCCTGGGGCATGAACAGAGTGGTGTTCCTTGCCCCCCCCCCCCCCCTCGAGTCCAAAGTAAAGGCAGAGGGGAAAACCCTGCTGGTGGGAGAGCTGTTGCAGTCTGGTCAAAAGTGGTGATTGCAGTCCAGTTGAGGGTGGTGTCTCAGTCTGGTTGAGAGCGGTGAGCTGCAGTCTTCCTCTGCAGTTTTACCATGAGTGGTAAAAAGGTTCCGAAACTCCAAGTTTATATATTCTCCAATTCAGGCAGGAATGTTCAGTCTTTCCCTCAGAGTAGGGAATTCCATAAAAGGGTATGAGGACAGGAACATCTTCCTATCTCACAGGCCTCTACCGACAACAGTTTCTGGGAAATGGCATGGAAAGCCATAGAATACACAGTCCTGGGCTACATCCATCCAGTGATGAATCAGTCCCAGCCGTTCTATTGTTTCAATAATTGCTTCAATATAGTGCACTATCCTATCTTATACTGAACAACTAGTAATTTTAGCATTTATACTGTGTAGTACACAATTCTGATTAAGATAATTTGTCTGATCAATTGTATAAATAAATGTTTCTTTTTTTTTATAAATACTCTCATTTGGTCAACCATTAAAACCAGTGGGGCAAAAGTGGTTCAATCGCACTTCTGTAATTCCTTAAATTTAATTTGTTGACAAAATCCAAAGCAAAGATTGGACCCCTTATTCTTTGAGGCACTGCAGTGGGACAATGGCTCTATGATTACAGGAGGTTGCACTGTTTCCCAGCATTCTTGGGCTCCATAAGGCCATGCACTGTTACAATGGCCCACTGATTCCATCATTTTCTCCAGTGTCTCAATGGACCCTTGATTCCATGAGGTTCCACAAAGGCCCAAGGTCCTTTTGATTCCACTAGATTCCACGGCGTCCCATGTTCCCTTTGGTTCCAGGAGGCCCCAGTGTATTCCAATGGACCCTGGATTCCATGAGATTCCACAGTGTCCTGGGGTTCCCTTGTCTCCCTCAGTTTTGGCAGTGTCCCAGGGTCCCTTTGTTCCCAGGGAGGTTCCTTTGTTTCCATCAGGCCCTGCCACGTCCCAGACTCCCTTTGGTTCCATGAGGTGCTGCAGGGTCACAATGTCCCCTTTATTCCAGGAGGTTCTGCCATGTCCCAGGGTTCCTTTGGTTCCATGGGATTCCACAGGGCCAAAACTCTCTGGTTCTTATCCTTCCAAAATTTGTGGGCCCATTCTATCCCTGCCTGGGATGGAGCCCCATTGTGTTTCTGCAGGAATGGATCCATGGCCATCCTGCCACTGCACCAATTGAATGCTGCACAAACATCACTGCAGGCCCGACCCTGGATGCAGGAACAGTCTGGGAACTCCAGGCCTGCTCCCATTCAGCAGAGCCAGGCGGGGTCCCAAAGAGCACAAGTGATTGACTGCAACCCCTGCAGGTCTCTGGCATTGCTGGGGACAAATGCAGGAACTGCCAGGAGCTCTGCAGAGCCCTGACAGTGCCACTGCAATCCCAAGCTGTATTGCCCGGGGCAACCCTCAGCACAGCCAAGGCCACAACCCTTCGTGAAAGGTGTCCCTTCTGGGCAGGGCCAGGGGGACAAACCCCTCCATCTGTCCCTGCACATGTTGGGTCCAATTCTCATCCCCCACTTAGGGACAAAGTCAGGCTCCATTGGGTGTTTAGCTTTGCATTTCCTTCACCCTTTTGTGCTTCCAACACACACACACCCCAGTCTGGGCAGAGTTTGGTCTTCCAAAAAACACAAGACCTGACTATTTGTGGCTCCAGCTCCAGTGACTGGAACTTGGGCCATGATCCGTGCCAGGAGTAGAGAGGTCTCTCCCCACAGAAACTTCTTGACAATGGAGTTATCAAGAAAACGGGACAGGCTGTGGGGATCACTTGCAGGGCACAGCCAGGGATGTGTCTTGACCAGCCTCCTGTTTATCATGACCAGCTTTTTCAGCCTCTTTTCTCTCTCTTTTTTCATGCTGTTTCCTCCAGAAACCACTGGGATTCTACCCTTGCTTTGGTTCTTTCTTAGACATCCCATGACAAGTCTTGCCCAGTCCCCAAATCCCCTTTCTGTCTGCCCATTATGAGTCTCAGAGCCCAAGGCCAAATCCCCCATCCTCAGCTGCAAGGTCACCCTGAGAGGTTCTGCCATTGACCCACTTGTTTCAAGTTTCACACAGATACCTTGGAACTTCCTTTCAATTATTTTTTTTATTTTTTGGACTTAGAAGGGTTTCTCCAAAAACATGGCAATTCATGTCCTCAAAAATGGAAATTCTTTGGAGAAGGAGTTTGGGACTTCAGACTCAAAAGAATGACAAAATTATTTGGCTTGGAAGGGAGCTAGAAGGTCATGTGGTCCAAGTCTCTGGACATGGACAGTGACATCTTTTACTAATTCAGGTTACTCATAGTCCCTGACCTTGGACAAATGGAGTGATGGGACATCCACTTCTCTGGAAACCTGGTCCAGTTCTTGCCGCCCTTATTGCTAAATATTTCCTCTTATTATACAATATAAAACTCTTCTCTTTCAGTTCAAAGCCACTGTCCCATGTTCTGCCACTACAGGCCTTGGTAACAAGTATCCCTGGGATTTCCTTAGACTATGAGCACGACATTTTCATCTGCAAAAAAATTAGTGAGTGCCCGGAGATCTCCCAAGATGGGCTTTAAAGGTCTCAAGCACATGAGCACTAGAGAGGGGCTAAGGAGCTGTGGCCTCAATGGTGTGGAGACTGAGGACGGTACAGGACAGCCCTCAGAGGGCTTGAAGGGAGGATTTAGAGATGGTGGATCCATTTCTCATAGCAGAAAAGACCATGAGAAATAAAGAAATAATACCAAGTTCAGCTAGGGAGGTCAAAACTGGAAACAAAGAGAAAGGAGTTTCACTCTGAGGGCAAAGGTGTGGTGCAACACATCACCCAGAAGGAGTCTGGATGAGCCCAAGGCTTTGTGTGTGCAGGAAGAGCCAGGGAGGACGCAGAGATGTCAGTGCAGGAAGGTGCCAGCCAGGTGGGGCAGCCGGGGGGATGACGACAGCCTGCAGGGAAAGGGGCAGGGCATGGACACCTTAGGACAGCCTGGGCTGGAGAGGAGATAGGGATGGGGAGAAGCTGAAAGGCCCTGACACAGCCACCTTCTGCAGGCCTTTGGCCAGGGCTGCTGTCTGTGCCCCTGATGCCAGGAGGAGGGGAGTGGCCCTTGCAGCCCTGGGGCCTCATGGCCTCCTTGTCCCTGCTCAGCAGCCTGGCAGGTGCCACCCCATGGTCCTGCCCTTGGCACTGCACATCCCACATCCCAGTGCCCCAGGAAGAGCCCTGAGGAATGAGGCAGGGACAGCACCTGCCTTCCCAGGGGCTGGGGGTCAGGCCTTGGTCCTCTGGATTAAGGAAACAAGTCAAAGTTTATTCATCATTAGAACCACCTTTCCTTTTCTTGTCCATCCTTGTCACCACTGTCTGCAGTTTTCTGTTCCAACTGGAACCTGGGGACACGTTCTCAGTTGTGTCCCTCAGTGGGACTCATTTGCACTACAAGAAACTTCAGTGTTTCAATCTCATTTTGAGTTCTTGAGAAGTTGTTTGAACTTACTCTCAGGGACTGAGTCTCAGGTAAACAACACCAATTCCCCCCCAAGGGTCATGAACTGCCTGGGGCTGTTGCTGTGCTGCTGAGCTGGGCCAGGCTCCTGGCACACAGGGAGCTCCTGCTAAGCAAGAAGAGCTTCAAAGAGACAGCTCTGCTGGTGAGCAGCTCCTCTGCACAGCCCAGCAGGGCTGAGGGCACTGCCAGGGCAGCTCAGGGACACCAGCAGGGCACAGGCAGAGCTTCAAGGGGCTCAGCACTGGCAGGAGGGCTGAGAGCTCCCTGCAGGAGGAATTTTGGCAGGGCTGCACATGGTGAGTCTGTGGCTGCAGGGCAGTGCAGGGGCAGCTCCTGGACGCATCTCCTAAAGCTGGCCCAGCCCCAGCTGATGGGATGGGTGAGCAGGGGCTGTTTTGGGGCACTTTGGAAGAGCTGTGAAGCCGGGGGTGCAGCCAGGGGTGCCCAGGGCTGTGGGGCAGAGCAGGGTCCTGCAACCCAGGGTGCTGTGCTGGGCAGGGACTCTGCTGCCTGCCAGGGGCAGCTCTCAGCCGGCCCGGGGAGCTGCTGCCAGGGCTGGGGCAGAAGGGCTTTGGGCAAGGGGCAAACCTGGCAGCTGAGAGAGGATTTTTTCCATGTCTTGCTGTTGCAGGGTCAGACCTGCTCACAGCTCCAGATCACTACACTATATTTAATGCAGAATTTTTTGCAAAGCTCACAAAAGGCAGGGGCTACAGGAAAGGAGTTTGTCCTGCTGGTAGTTTCCTGCTTAGGCATTGTAGCAGAGACATTGTTCTCTCAGTTCTGGAGGCTACACTGAAATTCAAACTGTTTTCCTCTCGGAGATGAACATTTCAGGCAGGATCAGAAATGAGCACAGGATCCTGGGCAGGGCTGAGCCTTCCCTTGGGGGTGGGCACTCTCCTGTCCCAGCCCTTGGCTTTTCTGCAGGAGGGCTCCTGTCCTGCTCTGTCCAGCACAGCTGCACCTCTGGGCTGGCACAGGGGACACTTCACAGAGCTGACCTTGGAAACAACATTGTCCTGCTCTCATCACTGCACATGTATTTGGGGGTGTGTTTTTTAATATTTGTTTGTGTGAAATCAAAGTGAATGCAGCACAAGGTAAAGAGTAGGGCAGATGGGAAACAGGCTAAAGAACTCTGCAACTCTCCTGGTTCTGCTTGAAACCACAGAGAGCTGAGCCCTTTTGTCTCTTGTCTTTTCTAAAGATTCTTTACATTTTCAGCAATAAAAATGAGAATTTTTACTCCTAAAAGGAACACTATGCAGATTTAATGGTGGAACATATCTAACAGAAGAATTATTCTAAAGACAATAGAAACCTCTGTTCTGCAGAGCACGCTATTGTGAGTAAGGGGGTCAGAAATGGAACTTGTCTATTAAAGGTGGGTTACATCTGACATCCCTTGTGATCATCAGAGCTGTCACAAACCAGCTCCATGTCGTCACTGCAGCAGAGCAAAGCTGAGCCCTTGGCAGCACATGGCCAGAATTCTTGCTGTTCACACCACTCTGAGCCAGTATAAGGGAAATACAAATGGTTTGGGGGGATTACTATGAAAGATGGAGTATCTTTGCTGAGAGGGGTATCTCCTAATTGTTCTGTGTCTTTTTCTTTTCTTAACAGACCCTGTGCTAGGGAACAGCAAATGTCCAACAGCAGCTCCCTCACCCAGTTCCTCCTCCTGGCATTCACAGACAGGCGGGAGCTGCAGCTCCTGCACTTCTGGCTCTTCCTGGCCATCTCCCTGGCTGCCCTCCTGGCCAACGGCCTCATCCTCAGCGCCATAGCCTGTGACCACCACCTGCACACCCCCATGGGCTTCTTCCTGCTCAACCTCTCCCTCACAGACCTGGGATCCATCTACACCACTGTCCCCAAAGCCATGCACAATTCCCTCCGTAACACCACAGCCATCTCCTACACAGGATGTGCTGCACAGGCCTTTTTCTTTCTATTCTTCATCTCAGCAGAGTTTTCCGTCCTCACCATCATGTGCTACGACCGCTACGTTGCCATCTGCAAACCCCTGCACTACGGGACCCTCCTGGGCAGCAGAGCTTGTGCCCACATGGCAGCAACTGCCTGGGCCGCTGGCTTTCTCAATGCTCTGCTGCACACAGCCAGTACATTTTCCCTGCCCCTGTGCCAGGGCAATGCCCTGGGCCAGTTCTTCTGTGAAATCCCACACATCCTCAAGCTCTCCTGCTCACACTCAGGCTACCTCAGAGAACTTGGGCTTCTTATGTTTAGTACCTGTTTAGGGTTTGGTTGTTTCATTTTCATTGTTTTCTCCTATGTGCAGATCTTCAGGGCTGTGCTGAGGATCCCCTCTCAGCAGGGACGGCACAAAGCCTTTTCCACGTGCCTCCCTCACCTGGCCGTGGTCTCCCTGTTTATCAGCACTGGCGTGTTTACTTACCTGAAGCCCCCCTCCATCTCCTCCCCATCCTTTGATCTGGTGGTGTCAGTTCTGTACTCAGTGGTGCCTCCAGCACTGAATCCCCTCATCTACAGCCTGAGGAACCAGGAGCTCAAGGATGGCCTGAGGAAACTGATAACTGGGTGTTTTTCAGAAGCAACAAACTCTCTGAGATGGTTTGAATGATAACGGACAATCCAGTTTGTGGGTACAAAGCTGAATACTTTATTTGACATAACTTTAGCTATATAGAGAGTTTTGGGAAAGCAGGGTAAGCATTCCATTGATGGCTGGGGTTAAAGGTCTAGGAAGATATTTTTCTTTAAACAGATAAACAGATATTTCTTTCCATTTCGGGTATATAAAAGCTGTACATTACCTTGAAAAAAGGGCCTTCTTGCTACAGAATTTTCACTTGTAGTATTGAAAGTAAAGCTGCACTTAAATCACAAACACAATGCAGATGGGGGCAAACAGAGTGATAAAACAGATTTACCTCTGGAGTCTAGAAGTCAACTTAATTAAAAGATACTATAAGAATATAAGAGAGTAAATATAAACAGGCTTCCCTGTGTTTAAATCTCAAGGTTTCTGGCTAAGATAACTTCTTATGTCTGCTGTATCATTAAGAATTCCTACCACAACACATATCTTCTCTATTTTTTGCTCCTGGTGGGGATGTTATTTTTGTGAGAATTTGTTCAAATCAAAAATCTTTATGTATAAATATGCATATAAAAAATGTATATAAAAAACATTTTCAATTCAGTGTTTGCCTTTCTAGCCTGGCCCAGAGGCTGTACAAACTGGGAATTGACTCACTGTGTGCTTAAGCCAAATAAAGAACTCTGCATTGGCTTGTCTGCCTGACATCTTTCCTCTCTGACTTCTCTGCAGCTGCAGGGTCGGTGCCTCTGTGCAGAGCTGGGCCAGAAAAGAGTCCCAGCAGAGCAGCACTGCCAGGGAGCAGCAGCCCTTCTCCTCCATGGCCTCCTCTCCCTTCCCTTCCACACTGTCCTGCAGAGCCCTGTGTTGTTGGAGGCCTCAGTGCTCTGGCAGTCGGTGCCAGTCCTGCTGCAGGACTGTCCAGGGACTGCAGGCAGGGACAGCCACGGGCACTGCTGGCACAGAGCTGACCTCTGCAGCAGTACTGCCATCCTGCAGGGGCATCTCCTCAGACCAGGGCCTGAAAGCTTCCATCTGCTTTCCACTTTGCTCTCCAGGATGTGCCCAACACAATGCCCTGTAGAGGAAAACAGCAGTGACCAGCACAAGGGGGGGAGTGCTCAGGGTGGGGGCACCCAGCAGTGCCCTGGCACAGCCAGCGCCGCTCCCAGCACTGGCCTCTCACCCCAGGCCATTGGGCTTGTTCTTCCCTCCAAGGAGGGACAGCAAATGACCAGCTCAGGGGTCCATGTTTGCACTGCATGCACAAGACATGCCCATGTGTCACGGCTTGGGGCTGGGGGGTGGAAGGCTCAGACAAAGCTGATGGCAGAAGCCGTCTCGTTGAGCTACGAGGGGCAGAAAGGACCCCCTTGCTTTGCAAATTCCTTCTCAGAGAGGAGCCTGGCTGTGGCTGGATCCAATCTCAGGCTCAGATTTTGGGTTCAATTGAAGGAATTCTAGAGGTGTGATTCAATCACTTTGTCCTGCAGGTTTTAGTGATGGCAAATCAGAAATATTTCAATAAAATTAATTATTTATTATGACAAATGAACAGACAATTGATCAGACAAGTGAACAGATAAATGACCTTAAAGAGAATTATTTCCTGCACAGTATAAAAGCCAAAACCTCCTAGCAGTATAGTGTAAGATAGGACAGTGGAGTCTATCAAAGTCATTCTATTAAAGCAATTGGATCAAAGACAGCAAAAAGAAACGATCCTGAAGCAGAGATTGAGGTAACTCACCCCACAATGACAGGGGGTAGTTCTCTCTCTTTCACTTAACCCCTGGGCAGTGACCATGAAGAGCTGTCCCTGCTTCATGGCAGAAGCTCCACACACTTCAAGGAAGTCTGTGGAAGAATCTGCCACATGACAGTTGGACGGGGCTTTTATAGTTATCAAGGGTTTGACTGCCAGACATATTTGCAGGCCAGGGAGCAGCTTATCTGTCAAATCCTGCTTCAGAAAGCAGGATGTGTGTTTGAAGTTTCATGAAGCATTTTGGGTTTAGCATAATTCAACATTAAAAACAGCACCTTGGCACCAGCAGTAACTCATCACAGAGAGTGTGCATTGTTTGCATTCTCTGACCATTGTTTAGGTATTATCTGAGCAGAGCATCCTGCCAGAAATGGCCCCTTGATTCCATGAGGTTGCAAAGACTCTCAGGGTTCCTTTAGTTCCTTGAGGCCCTGCAGTGTCACAATGGCCCCTTGATTCCAGGATGTTCCAAAACATCCCAGGGTTCCCTTGGCTCCAAGAGGCTCCCCAGTGTCCCAGCGGCCCCTGGATTCCAGCAGGCCCTGCAGTGTCCCAATGGCCACTGGGTTCCAGGAGCCACAGCGGCTGCCGCCGGCGTCTGTGCCCGGAGCCGCCGCTCCCACGGGGCTGCCGCACTCACCGCCGGGGTTGCCGCTCGCGCAGCCGCCGCTCTGCCCCGGCTGCACCGGGACCCGGCACCGCCTCGGGCCTGCGCTGCCGCCTCAGCGGCCACAGGGACACAGCCATGGGGGACCTTTGCTCTGACACTGATGGGGCCTGGCTTTGTTCTGCTTGGGGCTGGGCTTTGGGAAAATTGCTGTTCATGTTCATGCTCCACTGGAACAGCTCCTGAATTCCAAAGGTTTCCTAATCCAGGGGAGGGGTTTCTATGGCATCGGAGGTGCCGCCCCTCGGGACACATTGTCAATAAACCATCCAGCTGACTGGGATGGTTGTAAGAGCTGGGGAACACAGGATAATCAGTCATCCCCTGAAAACCTTGGAACATTCCCTACCTGAATCATAACCCAAATGGAACAGTTTGGATCCAATTCCCAAATAGTTTGGAAACTCCAGTCATTCCTGACACCAGGAGGGAAATTCAGCAGATAACTAAAGCCAGTCCCCTTGGGAGCCCACAACCAGCGGGGCTGAGGGAGGCCCTGGCAGCTCCCCAGCACCTCCCTCTCAGTGGGACACCTCTGGCACCCTCTCCCAGCTCAGGAACCCTCCAGTTTGCAACACTCCAAAGATTGTCCCTGATGCCCAGGACAATTCTGATCCCCCTCCACAAACACTCCTCCAGCTGTGCCCCTTGTCTGTTGGCAAACACAAAGGGATTTGGGGGAGTGTTTCCCTGACAACAAAGAGAATTTGGTAGAGAGGGAGCTTTCCACAGCCAGCTCTTGATGTGTCCACACATCTCTGCCTGGGTGTGGGTATGAATTGACAGTGGTGGGAATGTTGTTCTTGTGAATCTATAATTCAGTCACTGTTAAAATTGCACCAAATGCTATTGAATCACTTGATAATTGTTTGATTGGTCAATGATGAGTGATACTAATGTCTTTTCCCCCCTTGTCTTTGAATCCAAATCCTTTGCACACTGACCCTCTTACATCCCAAGGTTCTGTGTAAATCATTCCACTTCATCAAAAAATATATTTTTCATGACTTTCACTTTAAAATCTTCCTCCTTAGCTAAACTACAAAACAACTACAATTAGCTGTAGAACTCTTGAAGACTTGAAGACAATTAAAGGAAGGAAATAATTTGTTTCTCAGTGTTTTAATGGGTCCCACAGTGTGTTTGGAGCTGCATCAGCTGTCAGTCCAAGATGGGCCATGTCAGAACTGGTGAGGTTGGGGGGTGAGGAGCAAGGTTGATCATACAGGGTCAGTGTGGATCTCCTGAGGAGGCACTCAGCATCAAGATCACTTGGAGAACACCTCTATCACCTCTCCTCTGAACTAAAAAATATCCATAATTGAATTAAAACAAAAAAATTACAAACTTCAAAGACTTGTTTTGAAATTGCCTTGAAGACAATTAAAGGAAGACAAAGAGATCCTGAGGGCTTTCTGCATTTTAATGAGCCCCACGGTGTGTTTGCAACCCAACCCATGATCCTGAGGTGCTGAGAGAAGATTGAAGCAGCTGCTGAAGAAGTCAGAAGCCAAAGTGCAAGTGCCTTGAAGCATTGCTGGGCCCCACTGAGGGCAGGCACTGCCAAAGCCTCCCCAGGGACTCCTTGGAGCAGCTCCTTGGAGGCCAGGAGTGCAGGCAGACAAAGGCTCTGGGCAGGCCCCTGCAATGCTGAGCAAAGCCTGCCTTGGTTTTGTGGAGCACAAAGGCCAAGGCCTGAGCCCCAGGCCCTGGCCCAGCAGATCCTGTCCCTCCCGGCTGGCTCAGGGCTGTTTGGGGGGCACTGGGATGGGAGGGGGAGGAACAACAAAGGCCCAAAACTGGGCAACCCCTGCCAGGCTCCTGAGGGAGGGGCGAGGCAGAAACCAAGTGCAGAACCTGCCAGGCAAGTGTCTTGTGGTGGCCTGAGTGGCAGAGGCAGCTGCCAGAGGCAAGGGGACAAAGGCCTGGGTGCCTTTGGGCCTTGCAGCCCTGCCAGAGCCCTTGGCCATCTCTCCTGCAGGCTGTCCTGCCCTGGCCCTGCTGCTGCTCTGGCCTTGCAGGCTGCACACACCCCTCCTGCTTTCCCACCCCCTCCCAGCAGCATTTCTAGACCCTCCCTGATGTCTCTGCACCAGCTCTGGCTGTTGCCATGTGCACTTGGCCTTCTGAACTTGGATCCTGAGCCCCTGTGCCACAGGACATCCCTGCCAGAGCCCAGGCCCTTCTCCTGGGGGTCACTGCAGAGCTGAGCAGATCCAGGTCACCTCCCATTCCTCTGCCAACCCCCTGGGCCT
The DNA here is from genome assembly GCF_025592945.1 of Manacus candei. Classification (NCBI taxonomy): domain Eukaryota; kingdom Metazoa; phylum Chordata; class Aves; order Passeriformes; family Pipridae; genus Manacus; species Manacus candei. The sequence continues at coordinate 223,104 of NW_026138186.1, forward strand.
GCTCTGGGCCCTCCAGGTCCTTGCCCTGCTCCCAAGGGCTGTGGGGGTGCTGAATGGTAAGGGCTTGGGGTTTAGAGCTCAGGGTGGGGATTAGGCAGAACTTTGGGAGGTTTGTTGTTCTGCTGGCAGTGTCTGGTTCATGATTAGGGGAAGAGATTTTTAGGCTGGGTTAGGATTAAAGCTTGGTTTTTCATACTGGTAATACAGGTTTGGGATTAGGGTGGGCATTGGAGGACAAATAAGAGTGTGGAGTTCTGGGTTTGGGCTTTTTCTGGCTTGGAATTAGAGCAGTGGTGTCTTAGTTAGAACAACTGGGACCGATTCATCACTGGATAGGTATAGCCCAAACCTGTGTATTCTATGGACCTCCATGCCATTTCCCAGAAACTCTTGTCAAGGGGGGGGGGAGGGCCTGCCTGTGGGGGGATGTTCCTGTCCTCATACCCTTTTATGGAATTCCCCTATCTGAGCATCCTCATACCCTTTTATGGAATTCCCCACTCTGAACATTCTCATACCCTTTTATGGAATTCCCCGCTCTGAGAGAAGGATTGACCATTCCTTTTATGGAATTCCCTGCTCTGAGGGAAGGATTGACCATTCCTGCCTGAACTGGAGAATATATAAACCTGGAGTTTCAGAACTTTTCTACCACTCGTGGGATCCAGAGGAGAGGAAGACTGCAGCTCATCGCTCTCAACCAGACTGAGACCACCAGCCTCAACTGGACTGCAATCACCACTTTTGACCAGACTGCAGCAGCTCTCCCACCAGCAGGTTTTTTCCCTTCTCCCTTTACTTTGGACTCGGGGGGGAGGGGGGGGCCCAAGGAACACCACTCTGTCCATGCCCCAGGGTGCTGGGTTATACATTTGGGTTTTGTGGGTTAAGACCAATTGTTAGTTTGTATAATTGTACTTATTGTATTATTTTAATAATTTGTTATTCTGACTTATAATCTCTCCTTTGAGTTGAGTTCATTTCCCCTGCTGGTTAACTTGGGGGTGGGAGGGGTGGCTGAGGGGAGTGGGGAGAGCGGGAGCGGGGTTGCCGTGGGGGTACCTCGGTGTCCTCATGCCTTGATTCCTGGAGAGCGAGGGAGGCTGGAGATAGGGAGGAGCTTCGAGAGCCCTGAGAGCCTGGAGAGGGGGGGCACGGAGAAGGGGAAGCCTGGACAGTGGGGACCCCTGGGGTCCCCTAGGACAACAAAGTGGAGAACCTGATGAGGGGGAATTTCTAGGAATGCGGCATCCCGAAGGCGAGAATCAGAGGAGAAGGGAGCCTTGGGACCCCCAACACTCCCAGCATCTCTAGGTAGAACCCCCAGCATCCCAGACAGGGGAGACTCTCTGAACCCTAGAGGGGGGAAACCAGAGAAGGGGAAATCTTAGGAGAATTTTTTTGGGCTCATCTTCATATTTTAGAGTATTTTTTAGGTGAATCTTTTTTCAGTTTGGGGGGGCAGGAGTCTTCTCACTATTTCTTATAGGCTTTTGCCTGAATCTCGATGATTTGGGGTTTTCTGGGTTGATCCTTGGTGTTTTGGAGGTTTTTATGGTCACAGGATGTCCGGTGAGTTCTAGAGATGGACTTGGGCAGGAGGAACCCCCAAGCCCAAACGCTCAGCCCTTGTTTCCCCCCCATCAGGATTTGTCCTTCCCAAAGCTCGGGCGGATGGAGGAGGAGGCTGGGAGGAAGAGGAAGATGCCTTGGGCCCCCCAGGCAGGTGAGGAGGAAGTCAGTGTCCCTTTGGGCGGGTGTTGTGCTGGCTCTGTCAGCCCAGCATGGCCCCGGCTGCAGGACAACCCCGCTGGCGCCGCCGTCCTGCCGGGGCCGGAGTTGGGGGGATGTCCTTGGCCTTCCCTGTGGGCCGGAGGCAAATCCCCTGCCTGTCCTTCTTGCTTCCTGCCCCAGGCCCCGAGCTGAGGACGGAGAGCCCGGAGGACAAATCCCCCCGTGAGACCCTGGTGGGAGAGGCCGTTTTGAAGGGCTCCCCGGTGCAGGAAGGCAGCGGGGAGGAAAAGGGCCGGAGATCCCCCCGCAGGAGGGGCTCCAAAGCCAGCCCAGGGTGTTCTGAGGAGGAAAGAGCCAGCCTGTGCCGGGAAGGCGGCTGGAGCTTGAGGGGGAGCTCTGACCTGGTGGTCCCTGAGCAGCCTCCCAGCAGAGAGAAGCCCTTCAGGTGCTTGGAATGTGGGAAGAGCTTCAGGGACAGCTTCAACCTGATCCGACACCAGCACATCCACACTGGTGAACAACCCTACATGTGTGGGGAATGTGGGAAGAGGTTTATGAACAGCTCCCACCTCCTCACCCATCGTTGCATCCACACTGGAGAACGGCCCTACACGTGTGGGGAATGTGGGAAGAGGTTTATGACCAGCTCACATCTCTGCAGGCATGAGCAGACACACACGGATGAGAGGCCCTTCCGCTGCACCGACTGTGGGAAGGGCTTCAAGCGGAACTCCCACCTTGTCACCCACCGGCACATCCACACCGGGGAGAGGCCCTACAAGTGTGGGGAGTGTGGGAAGAGCTTCACCCACAGCTCTAACTTGACCAGACACCAACGGACCCACCGGGGTAATAGAAGCCCTGTGAGTGCCCCAACTGTGGGAAGAGCTTCAGCCACTGCTTCCACCCCAAATTTACCCCCTAATGCTGAGGCAACCTCTGGAATTCAAGGACTGTCAGTCCATCCCTTTCCACCAGAAATGGCCAGTCCCCTTTCCCAGGGGCAGCTTCTTCCAACAGGACCCTTCTTGGGGGGAGTGTGGAGATTCCTGCCTTGGCTGGGGACCCCCCAATGTCAGTGCTGGAGGTTGAGAGCAGAGACCTCCCCACCAGCGTTGGTCTGGGGGAGTTCCATCCATCTCTAATTAAGAATTATTGCTTTTGTGTCAACTTTAGTCGAATTGTTTCAACAATTGCTTTAGTGTAGAGCACTGTCCTATCTTATCCTGTAGTCCTGGTAGATTTAGTGTGTATATTGTGCACTAATTGTGATGAAGATCTTTTGTCTGATCATTTGTATCTCTAAATAAATTCATTTCTAGCAATAGATCTGATTTGCCATCATTAAAACCTGGGGGACCAAAGTGATTCAGTCACACCTCTGTAATTCCTCTAATCTGAAACTGTTGGCATGATCCAAGGCTGAGATTGGATCCAGCAGCCCCCAGCACCCCACAGTAAATTGAGAGTTCAGGGGGGCCACCTCCCTTTCCCACCCCTTTGTGCCCAAATACCCCCATGAGACCATCTGACCCACCAGACCACCCCCCCTTTTCCACCCTTCTCCCTGTTTCTCCCATTTTCCCATTGTCCTCTTAATCCTCATTTTCCCCTCCAAACAGTTTTTGGGCTCCCAACCCCCACTTTTTGCCCCCTCTCCTGTGGATGCTGAAGGAGAAAATGAGGCTGCACACACAGAGTTCCATTGCAGGACTTGTCCACCCATCTTTCCAGTGTCCCCCTTTCATTGGGGTTCCTTTGGAAACAGCGCCTGGGCTTTGTCTTTTAGTCCACCAGAATTCCCAGCATGGCCCCAAAGCAGTGCCCTGATCCCACACATTCCCCTCCCCTCATGTGCTGGTGTATTGGGACGAAGTTGTGATGATATTTTTGGTCTGTGTTTGGCCTTAGCCACCTGCAGTAGTTTATAGTTCTCCCTGCCAAGTTCACTGATAAAACAGTGAATTTGGCCTTGGAGGGAGAACTTCTGTATAAACTGTATAAACTGTGATTGGTTAATGGCTCGTCAAGGGCATTTGGAGGAGACAGTGATGATAAAGGGAGGAAGGCTCACCCCCAGACTCAATTGGGAAAGACCCCCAGGACACACATGGGGGGATTTCCAAAGTTCTCACCCATGTGCAGGAGGGGTGCACTGACATACCCAGGGGGAGGGATTGAGAACCCCTGATGGGGCAGTGCTGGCCACACCTGGGGAGGTTGTGGTCTCTCAATTAATTGTTTAAAAAGGAGATAGTGCCTTCTTGGCAAGAGCTAGCTTTACTTCAAGGACAACGTTGCCTTCTGGCAGGGACTCTTGCCAGCTTGTTAACTTATTGACTCTCCGAGGGTGCCGCTTCTGCTCTGGGTAATTATAGGTATGCTAGGTCAGTAAGATAACTTTATAGGCAACAGCTGGGTGACTGGGGAGGTCCCACTGGGGGCTTATTCCTCTCCTCGTTCCTCCCTTTTGGGTTGTTCATTTTCTTGGCCAACTTTTGTAATAAACATTGGGGGTTTTTTGTTGAGCTAGCAACGGTGTCTGTTTTTCGTGTCTGTATATCTCGGACCTTCCCTGATAAAGTAACCCCCCCTCCCTGATACACAGTGACAGAACTGGGGGTCCCAGTGTCCCAGTTGGTGTCCCCCTGTCCCAGTTGTCCCAGTGTCCCAGTTGGTGTCCCAGTGTCCCAGTTGGTGTCCCCCTGTCCCAGTTGTCCCAGTTTGTCCCAGTGTCCCACCCTGAGCAGCAGCAGCAGCCCCGGCCCAGCCGAGCAGAGCAGCAGCAGCACCCCCTGCGCCGTCAGGATCCGGTTCTTGGTGCTCTCCCTCAGCGCCAGGAACGGGGCGGGAACCGGCTCTGTGGGAACGGGACTGGGTAACTGGGAGGGACTGGGTATACTGGGAGGGACTGGGGTATACTGAGAGGGAGTGCAGGGCACTGGGTTATACTGGGAGGGCCTGGGCTATACTGGGAGGGCACTGGGTTATACTGGGAGGGACTGGAGGGCACTGGGGTGTACTGGGAGGGCACTGGGTTATACAGGGAGGGAGTGGAGGGCACTGGGTTATACTGGGAGGGTACTGGGAGGGACTCAAGGGGGATACTGGGAGTGACTGGAACGGACTGGAGTGGGACTGGGGGGCACTGGGAGGGTATCAAAGGGGATACTGGGAATAACTGGGATGGACTGGGGGGCACTGCAGGGCACTGGGATGGACTGGGGGGGCTCGTGGTAGTCCTGGGTTATACTGGAAGGGGACTGGGATGGACTGGGTTATACTGGGAGGGGACTAGGATGGACTGGGAAAGACCAGTGACTCAGATGAGACCCCCCAGCCCCCCCTGACTCCTTCTCGAGACCCCCAGGACCCTCCCGAAGGTGCCGCAGGGCTGGGGGGCACTGGGATACCCTTGGAGGGGACTGGGATGGACTGGGTTAAACTGGGAGGGACTGGGCTATACTGGTACCATGCTGGGGGCACCGGGAAGGGCCGAGTGACCCGGGTGAGACCCCCCCACGCCCCCCACTCACCGAGGACCCTGACGAAGGTGCCGCAGCTCTGGGCCGTCTCCCCCCCGGACTCCACGCGGCAGAAGAAGAGCCCGGAGTCGTTGTGGGACAGTTTGGGGAAGGTCAGGGTGGAGCTTCCCCCCCCTTCCTGCACCGCCCGCTCCATCCGGCGGCCCCCCCGGGTGGCCACCACCTCCTGGGGCCAGGGGCAGCTCCAGGGGACCTCCCCGAGCCTGGGGGGACACGCCTGGAGCCAGGTCAGGGCGGTGTCGGGGGGGCCTCGGAAGTGGTACTCGAGGTTCAGGGGGGTCCCCACGGGCCCCTCGCGGGAGGGGGGGCCCCCCCACACCCGGAGCCACCCCTGGGGCGGGGCCGGGGAGCAGGAGGGGCTCGGGGGGCTCCCGGTGGTCACGGTCACGGGGGTCGGCGTCTCGGGGGGCTCCAGGGGTCATGCACGGGGCGCAGCCTTCAGGGGGGGTCTGGGAGCACTGGGAGCCTGCGGGGACAGAGGGGGGGTTAGGGGAGGTCACCAGTGCCCCCCAACCCCCATGGAGGGCGACTGACCCTGAGGGGGTCACTGGGGGTCCCTGTCCCTGCTGGGGGGGGTCTTTGGGAGTTCCCAGAACTGTGAGGGGTCATTGGGGGTCCCTCCGGGGTCTTTGGGGGTCCCCCAGACCCACCTGAAGGTCATTGGGCCCCCCCCAGCCCCTCCCAGTTCCCCCCCTTCCCCCTCCCAGTTTCAGTTCCCTGTCCCAGTTTGGGAACAGGAAATACTGGTTGGGGGGGGGGGGCGGGGGACATTTTGACACAGGTGTGGGGGACAAAACCCGATGCTAAGACCCCCTGAGACCCCCCAGACCCAAACCCTGAGACCCCCAGACCCAAATGGAGACCTTGGGATCCCTGAGACCCCCAGATCCAAATCCTGAGCCCCTCAGACCCAAACTGAGCCCCCCTGACCCAAACTGAGCCCCCCAGACCCAAACCCTAAACCTCCCTGACCCAAACTGAGACCCCCAGACCCAAAACCTGAGATCCCCAGAGCCAAACTGAGACCCCCAGACCCAAATCCTGAGCCCCCCAGACCCAAAACCTGAGATCCCCAGACCCAAACTGAGACCCCCAGACCCAAATCCTGAGCCCCCCAGACCCAAAACCTGAGATCCCCAGACCCAAACTAAGACCCCCAGAACCAAGGCCCCCAGACCAAAACTGAGGCCTTGGGACCCCTGAGGCCCCCAGACCCAAAGCCTGAGACCCCCTGACCCAAGCTGACACCCCAGAGACCCCTCAGACCCAAACTGAGACCCCCCCCCCACCAAAACTGAGACCCCCAGACACAAATCCTACCTGCGAGGAGCAGTGTTATAAGTGATCTAAAGAAATTTGCTGTTCAAATGAGAGAAAGAGTTAACAAAGTTATTATATTGTGTTAACTGCTTTGTTGGAATCACAAGTTAGAGTGTTATGCAATGCCTAACCACAAGTTCTGTAAGCTGCAAACTGATTAACCACAACGCAATGATGATTTAGCATATTGTACTTTGAAGCTGTTTGTTCTAAGCATATTAATGGGGAGCAATACGGAGGGGTCGGCCACGAGGAGTCCGGGTGATCAACCATCATCCTGATGGAAGTTTCCAGAACCACGGCCTAATAGAGACTAATGACTTTAAAATTATTGGTGGACACCCCTCAACAATGGAGATGGCCCGTGAAAGGAGGAACCAACCCAGAGCTGGCCCGCGAAGAGGGAACCAAGCAGGATGCAGCCCGTGAAATCTCCACCAATGGACTGATGACATGACTTTGGGGGGGAGGTGGTAAAGAAGGGTATAATAAGTGCTGTTTTTGTTCCCCCTTGTGGACTGCGGCAGGAACAGGGGTTTCCTCTGGTCACCCGGATAGCCGTTTTTGCTTGTTTGTGGCATTAAAAAATCTTTTATACCTTGCAACCTAAATTTATAGCCTTGTTACCTGTCACAAGGAACAGTTTTTGGGGCAGCCTGGGCACTTCTTGGGCAGCAAAGTGCTTTCTGTGGTGGCACCTTTTGTCTGGCACGAATCTTCATTTGTATTCAATTTTTCAAAAGGTGGGACCGGCCATTGCAGAGCAGGGCTGAAAAAAGGGAACAGCAGCTCTTTCCATAAAGAGCTTCGGATTTTCCCCTTCGGCTTCAGGTGTAGTTGGTGCAGCCTGGGCACTTCATGGGCAGCAAGAGCTTTCTGTGGGGGCAACTTTTGTCTGGCAGGAATCTTCACTTGGATTCAATTTTTCAGTAAGTGGGACCAGCCATTACAGTGTAGGGCTAAAAAATGGGAACAGCAGCTCTTTCCACCAGGAAAAAATCTGGAAGCTTTGGCTTCAGGTGTACTTTGTGCAGCCTGGGAACTTCTTGGGAAGGAAGAGTTTTTTGTGGCGGCACCTTTTGTCTGGCAGGAATCTTCATTTAGAGTAAATTTTTCAGGAGGTGGGACAAGCCATTGCAGCAGGACTGAAAAAAGGGAACAGCAGCTCTTTCCACCAGGAAAAAAGTCTGGATCTTTTGACGTCAGGTGCAGTTCTTGGGGCAGCCTGGGCACTTCTTGGGCATCAAGACCTTTCTGTGGTGGCACCTTTTGTCTGGCAGGAATCTTCATTTGCATTCAATTTTTTACAAGGTGGGACTGGCCATTGCAGAGCAGGACTGCAAAAAGGGAACAGCAGCTCTTTCCACCAGGAAAAAAAGTCTGGATCCTTTGGCTCCAGGTGCAGTTGTTGGGGCAGCCTGGGAACTTCTTGGGCAGGAAGAGTTTTCTGTAGTGGCACCTTTTGTCTGGCAGGAATCTTCAGTCGGATTCAATTTTCCAGGGGGTGGGACCGGCCATTGCAGCGCAGGACTGAAAAAAGGGAACAGCAGCTCTTTCCCTGAGGAAAAAAGTCTGGATCCTTTGGCTTCAGGAGTAGTTGGTGGGGCAGCCTGGGCACTTCTTGGGCAGCAAGACTTTTTTGTAGTGGCAAATTTTGTCTGGCAGGAATATTCATTTGGATTAAATTTTTCAGGAGGTGGGACCGGCCATTGCAGAGCAGGCCTGAAAAATGGGAACAGCAGCTCTTCACACCAGGAAAGTCTGGATCCTTTGACTTTGAAGTGCAGTTGGTGGGGCAGCCTGGGCACTTCTTGGGGTAGATGAGTTCTCTGTGGTGGCACCTTTTATATGGCAGGAATCTTCAGTCTGATTCAATTTTCCAGGAGGTTGGACCGGCCATTGCAGCGCAGGGTTGAAAAAAGGCAACAGCAGCTCTTTCCACCAGGAAAAAATTTTGGAAGCTTTGGTTTCATGTGTAGTTGGTGGGGCAGCCTGCGAACTTCTTGGGTATCAAGACCTTTCTGTGGTGGCACTTTTGTCTGGCAGGAATCTTCATCTGGAGTAAAGTTTTCTGGAAGTGGGAACAGCCTTTGCAGCACCGGTCTGAAAAAAGGGAACAGCAGATTTTTCCACCAGGAAAAAAAGTCTGGATCCTTTGGATTCAGGTGCAGTTCTTGGGGCAGCCTGGGCACTTCTTGGGCATCAAGACCTTTCTGTGGTAGCACCTTTTGTCTGGCAGGAATCTTCATTTGGATTCAATTTTCCAGGAGGTGGGACCAGCCATTGCAGAGCAGGGCTGAAAAAAGGGAACAGCAGCTCTTTCCACCAGGAAAAAAGTCTGGAAGCTTTGTCTTTGAGGTGAAGTTGGTGGGGCAGCCTGGGCACTTCTGGGGCATCAAGACCTTTCTGTGGTGGCACCATTTCTCTGGCAGGAATCTTTAGTTGGATTCAATTTCTCAGGAGGTGGGACTGGCATTAAAGAACAGGACTGAAAAAAGGGAACAGCAGCTCTTTCTACCAGGAAAAAATGTCTGGTACCTTTGGCTTTGAGGTGCAGATTTTGGGGCAGTCTGGGCACTTCTTGGGCAGCAAAGACCTTTCTGTGGTGGCACCTTTTGTCTGGCAGGAATCTTCATCTGGAGTAAAGGTTTCTGGAGGTGGGACCGGCCATTGCAGCACAGGACTGAAAAAAGGGAACAGCAGCTCTTTTTTACCAGGAAAAAAACCTGGATCCTTTGGTTTTGAGGTGTAGTTGGTGGGGCAGCCTGGGTACTTCTTGGGCAGCAAGAGATTCCTGTAGTGGCACCTTTTGTCTAGGAGGAATCTTCATTTGGATTCAATTTTCCAGGAGGTGGGGCCGGCCATTGCAACGCAGAGCTTAAAAAAAGGAACAGCAGCTCTTTCCCTAAGGAAAAAATGTCTGGATCCTTTGCCTACAGGTGTAGTTGTTGTAGCCTGGGTACTTCTTGGGATAGATGAGTTTTCTGTGGTGGCACCTTTTTTCTAGAAGAAATCTTCAGTAGGATTCAGTTTTTATAAAGGTGGGACTGGAGATTGCAGCGCAGGGCAGAAAAAACGGAACAGCAGCTCTTTCCCTAAGGAAAAAAAGTCTGGATCCTTAGGTTTTGAGGTGCAGTTGGTGGGGCAGCCTGGGAACTTCTGGGGCAGCAAAGACCTTTATGTGGTGGCACCTTTTGTCTGGCAGGAATCTTCATTTGGATTCAATTTTTTAAAAGTTGGGACCGGTCATTGCAGAGCAGGGTAGAAAAAAGGAACAGCAGCTCTTTCCACCAGGAAAAAAAGTCTGGAAACTTTGTCATGGAGGTGCAGTTGTTGGGGTAGCCTGGGCACTGCTTGGGCAGGAAGAGTTTTCTGTGGTGGCGCCTTTTGTCTGGCAGGAATCTTCATCTGGAGTAAAGTTTTCTGGAGGTGGGACCGGCTATTGCAGCACAGGACTGAAAAAAGGGAACAGCAGCTCTTTCTACCAGGAAAAAAAGTCTGGATCCTTTGGTTTTGAGGTGTAGTTGGTGGGGCAGCCTGGGCACTTCTTGGGCAGCAAGAGATTCCTGTAGTGGCACCTTTTGTCTAGGAGGAATCTTCATTTGCATTCAATTTTCCAGGAGGTGGGACCGGCCATTGCAGCGCAGGGAGAAAGAAGGGAACAGCAGCTCTTTCCACCAGGAAAAAATCTGGAAGATTTGGCTTCAGGTGTAGTTTGTGCAGCCTGGGAACTTCTTGGGAAGGAAGAGTTTTTTGTGGCGGCGCCTTTTGTCTGGCAGGAATCTTCATTTAGAGTAAATTTTGCAGGAGGTGGGACAAGCCATTGTAGCAGGGCTTTAAAAAGGGAACAGCAGCTCTTTCCACCAGGAAAAAAAGTCTGGATCCTTTGGCTTGAGGTGCAGTTCTTGGGGTAGCCTGGGAACTTCTTCGGCAGCAAAGACCTTTCTGTGGTGGCACCTTCTGTCTGGCAGGAATCTTCATCTGGAGTAAAGTTTTCTGGAGGTGGGACCGGCCATTACAGCACAGGACTGAAAAAAGGGAACAGCAGTACTTTCTACCAGGAAAAAAATCTGGATCCTTTGGCTTCCGGTGTAGGTGGTGCAGGCTGGGTACTTCTTGGGCAGGAAGAGTTTTCTGTAGTGGCACCTTTTGTCTGGCAGGAATCTTTATTTGGAGTAAATTTTCCAGGAGGTGGGACCGGCCATTGCAGCGCAGGGCTGAAAAAAGGGAACAGCAGCCCTTTCCCTAAATAAAAAAAATCTGGATCCTTTGACTTCCGGTGTAGGTGGGGCAGTCTGGGCACTTCTTGGGCAGGAAAGACCTTTCTATGGTGGCACCATTTGTCTGGAAGGAATCTTCATTTGGAGCAAAGTTTTCTGGAGGTGGGACCGGCCATTGAAGAACAGGCTTGAAAAAAGGGAACAGCAGCTCTTTCTACCAGGAAAAAAAGTCTGAATCCTTTGGTTTCAGGTGCACTTCTTAGGGCAGCCTGGGCACTTTTTGGGCAGCAAGAGATTCCTGTGTTGGCCCCTTTTGTCTGGCAGGAATCTTCATTTGCATTCAATGTTCCAGGAGGTGGGACCGGCCATTGCAGAGCAGGGCTGAAAAAAGGGAACAGCAGCTCTTTCCACCAGGAAAAACTTCTGGAAGCTTTGTCTTTGAGGTGAAGTTGGTGGGGCAGCCTGGGCACTTCTGGGGCAGCAAAGACCTTTCTGTGGTGGCACCATTTCTCTGGCAGGAATCTTAAGTTGGATTCAATTTCTCAGGAGGTGGAACCGGCACTACAGAACAGGACTGAAAAAAGGGAACAGCAGCTCTTTCTACCAGGAAAAAATGTCTGGTACCTTTGGCTTTGAGGTGCAGATTTTGGGGCAGCCTGGACACTTCTTGGGCAGCAAAGACCTTTCTGTGGTGGCACCTTTTGTCTGGCAGGAATCTTCATCTGGAGTAAAGGTTTCTGGAGGTGGGACCGGCCATTGCAGCACTGGAGTGAAAAAAGGGAACAGCAGCTCTTTTTTACCAGGAAAAAAATCTGGATCCTTTGGCTTCAGGTGTAGTTGGTACAGCCTGGGTACTTCTTGGGCAGGAAGAGTTTTCTGTAGTGGCACCTTTTGTCTGGCAGGAATCTTCAGTTGGATTCAATTTTCCAGGAGGTGGGACCGGCCATTGCAGCACAGGACTGAAAAAAGGGAACAGCAGCTCTTTCCCTAAGGAAAAAAAGTCTGGATCCTTTGGCTTCAGGTGTAGTTGTTGCAGCCTGGGTACTTCTTGGGATAGATGAGTTTTCTGTGGTGGCACCTTTTTTCTGGCAGGAATCTTCAGTAGGATTCAGTTTTTAAAAAGGTGGGACTGGCCATTGCACCGCAGGGCAGAAAAACGGGAACAGCAGCTCTTCACACCAGGAAAAAAGCCTGGATCCTTTGGTTTTGAGGTGCAGTTGGTGGGGCAGCCTGGGCACTTCTTGGGATAGATGAATTCTCTGTGGTGGCACCTTTTGTCTGGCAGGAATCTTCATCTCGAGTAAAGTTTTCTGGAAGTGGGAACGGCCATTGCAGCGCAGGCCTGAAAAAAGGGAACAGCAGCTCTTTCCACCAGGAAAAAGTCTGGATCCTTTGGCTTCAGGTGCAGTTCTTTCGGCAGCCTGGGCACTTCTTGGGCAGCAAAGACCTTTCTGTGGTTGCACCTTTTGTCTGGCAGGAATCTTCATTTGGAGCAAAGTTTTCTGGAGGTGGGACCGGCCATTGAAGAACAGGCTTGAAAAAAGGGAACAGCAGCTCTTTCTACCGGGAAAAAAAGTCTGAATCCTTTGGCTTCAGGTGCAGTTCTTGGGGCAGCCTGGGCACTTTTTGGGCAGCAAGAGATTCCTGTGGCGGCACCTTTTGTCTGGCAGGAATCTTCATTTAGAGTAAATTTTGCAGGAGGTGGGACAAGCCATTGTAGCAGGGCTTTAAAAAGGGAACAGCAGCTCTTTCCACCAGGAAAAAATGTCTGGTACCTTTGGCTTCAGGTGCAGTTCTTGGGGCAGCCTGGGTACTTCTTGGGCATCAAGACCTTTCTGTGGTAGCACGTTTTGTCTGGCAGGAATCTTCATTTGGATTCAATTTTCCAGGAGGTGGGACCGGCCATTGAAGAGCAAGTCTGGAAAAAGGGAACAGCAGCTCTTTCCACCAGGAAAAAAGTCTGGAAGCTTTGACTTCAGGTGAAGTTGGTGGGGCAGCCTGGGCACTTCTTGGGCAGCAAAGACCTTTCTATGGTGGCACCTTTTGTCTGCCAGGAATCTTCATTTGGAGCAAAGTTTTCTGGAGGTGGGACCGGCCATTACAGCACAGGACTGAAAAAAGGGAACAGCAGTTCTTTCTACCAGGAAAAAAAACTGGATCCTTTGGCTTCCGGTGTAGGTGGTGCAGCCTGGGTACTTCTTGGGCAGGAAGAGTTTTCTGTAGTGGCACCTTTTGTCTGGCAGGAATCTTCAGTCGGATTCAATTTTCCAGGAGGTGGGACCGGCCATTGCAGCGCAGGGCTGAAAAAAGGGAACAGCAGCCCTTTCCTTAAGGAAAAAAAGTCTGGATCCTTTGGCTTCAGGAGTAGTTGGTGGGGCAGTCTGGGCACTTCTTGGGCAGCAAGAGTTTTTTGTAGTGGCAAATTTTGTCTGGCAGGAATATTCATTTGGATTAAAGTTTTCACGAGGTGGGACCGGCCATTGCAGAGCAGGCCTGAAAAACGGGAACAGCAGCTCTTCACACCAGGAAAAAAGCCTGGATCCTTTGGCTTTGAGGTGCAGTTGCTGGGGCAGCCTGGGCACTTCTTGGGATAGATGAGTTCTCTGTGGTGGCACCTTTTGTATGGCAGGAATCTGCAGTCGGATTCAATTTTCCAGGAGGTGGAACCGGCATTACAGAACAGGACTGAAAAAAGGGAACAGCAGCTCTTTCTACCAGGAAAAAATGTCTGGTACCTTTGGCTTTGAGGTGCAGATTTTGGGGCAGCCTGGACACTTCTTGGGCAGCAAAGACCTTTCAGTGGTGGCACCTTTTGTCTGGCAGGAATCTTCATCTGGAGTAAAGGTTTCTTGAGGTGGGACCGGCCATTGCAGCACTGGAGTGAAAAAAGGGAACAGCAGCTCTTTTTTACCAGGAAAAAAATCTGGATCCTTTGGCTTCAGGTGTAGTTGGTACAGCCTGGGTACTTCTTGGGCAGGAAGAGTTTTCTGTAGTGGCACCTTTTGTCTGGCAGGAATCTTCATTTGGATTCAATTTTCCAGGAGGTGGGACCGGCCATTGAAGAGCAAGTCTGGAAAAAGGGAACAGCAGCTCTTTCCACCAGGAAAAAAGTCTGGAAGCTTTGACTTCAGGTGAAGTTGGTGGGGCAGCCTGGGCACTTCTTGGGCAGCAAAGACCTTTCTATGGTGGCACCTTTTGTCTGGAAGGAATCTTCATTTGGAGCAAAGTTTTCTGGAGGTGGGACCGGCCATTGAAGAACAGGCTTGAAAAAAGGGAACAGCAGCTCTTTCTACCAGGTAAAAAAGTCTGAATCCTTTGGTTTCAGGTGCACTTCTTAGGGCAGCCTGGGCAATTTGTGGGCAGCAAGAGATTCCTGTGTTGGCCTCTTTTGTCTGGCAGGAATCTTCATTTGCATTCAATGTTCCAGGAGGTGGGACCGGCCATTGCAGCGCAGGCCTGAAAAAAGGGAACAGCAGCTCTTTCCACCAGGAAAAAGTCTGGATCCTTTGGCTTCAGGTGCAGTTCTTTCGGCAGCCTGGGCACTTCTTGGGCAGCAAAGACCTTTCTGTGGTGGCACCTTTTGTCTGGCGGGAATCTTCATTTGGAGCAAAGTTTTCTGGAGGTGGGACCGGTCATTGAAGAACAGGCTTGAAAAAAGGGAACAGCAGCTCTTTCCCTAAGGAAAAAAAGTCTGAATCCTTTGGCATCAGGTGCAGTTCTTGGGGCAGCCTGGGCACGTTTTGGGCAGAAAGAGATTCCTGTGGCGGCACCTTTTGTCTGGCAGGAATCTTCATTTAGAGTAAATTTTGCAGGAGGTGGGACAAGCCATTGTAGCAGGGCTTTAAAAAGGGAACAGCAGCTCTTTCCTCCAGGAAAAAAAGTCTGGATCCTTTGGCTTCAGGTGCAGTTCTTTCGGCAGCCTGGGCACTTCTTGGGCAGCAAAGACCTTTCTGTGGTTGCACCTTTTGTCTGGCAGGAATCTTCATTTGGAGCAAAGTTTTCTGGAGGTGGGACCGGCCATTGAAGAACAGGCTTGAAAAAAGGGAACAGCAGCTCTTTCTACCGGGAAAAAAAGTCTGAATCCTTTGGCTTCAGGTGCAGTTCTTGGGGCAGCCTGGGCACTTTTTGGGCAGCAAGAGATTCCTGTGGCGGCACCTTTTGTCTGGCAGGAATCTTCATTTAGAGTAAATTTTGCAGGAGGTGGGACAAGCCATTGTAGCAGGGCTTTAAAAAGGGAACAGCAGCTCTTTCCACCAGGAAAAAATGTCTGGTACCTTTGGCTTCAGGTGCAGTTCTTGGGGCAGCCTGGGTACTTCTTGGGCATCAAGACCTTTCTGTGGTAGCACGTTTTGTCTGGCAGGAATCTTCATTTGGATTCAATTTTCCAGGAGGTGGGACCGGCCATTGAAGAGCAAGTCTGGAAAAAGGGAACAGCAGCTCTTTCCACCAGGAAAAAAGTCTGGAAGCTTTGACTTCAGGTGAAGTTGGTGGGGCAGCCTGGGCACTTCTTGGGCAGCAAAGACCTTTCTATGGTGGCACCTTTTGTCTGCCAGGAATCTTCATTTGGAGCAAAGTTTTCTGGAGGTGGGACCGGCCATTACAGCACAGGACTGAAAAAAGGGAACAGCAGTTCTTTCTACCAGGAAAAAAAACTGGATCCTTTGGCTTCCGGTGTAGGTGGTGCAGCCTGGGTACTTCTTGGGCAGGAAGAGTTTTCTGTAGTGGCACCTTTTGTCTGGCAGGAATCTTCAGTCGGATTCAATTTTCCAGGAGGTGGGACCGGCCATTGCAGCGCAGGGCTGAAAAAAGGGAACAGCAGCCCTTTCCTTAAGGAAAAAAAGTCTGGATCCTTTGGCTTCAGGAGTAGTTGGTGGGGCAGTCTGGGCACTTCTTGGGCAGCAAGAGTTTTTTGTAGTGGCAAATTTTGTCTGGCAGGAATATTCATTTGGATTAAAGTTTTCACGAGGTGGGACCGGCCATTGCAGAGCAGGCCTGAAAAACGGGAACAGCAGCTCTTCACACCAGGAAAAAAGCCTGGATCCTTTGGCTTTGAGGTGCAGTTGCTGGGGCAGCCTGGGCACTTCTTGGGATAGATGAGTTCTCTGTGGTGGCACCTTTTGTATGGCAGGAATCTGCAGTCGGATTCAATTTTCCAGGAGGTGGAACCGGCATTACAGAACAGGACTGAAAAAAGGGAACAGCAGCTCTTTCTACCAGGAAAAAATGTCTGGTACCTTTGGCTTTGAGGTGCAGATTTTGGGGCAGCCTGGACACTTCTTGGGCAGCAAAGACCTTTCAGTGGTGGCACCTTTTGTCTGGCAGGAATCTTCATCTGGAGTAAAGGTTTCTTGAGGTGGGACCGGCCATTGCAGCACTGGAGTGAAAAAAGGGAACAGCAGCTCTTTTTTACCAGGAAAAAAATCTGGATCCTTTGGCTTCAGGTGTAGTTGGTACAGCCTGGGTACTTCTTGGGCAGGAAGAGTTTTCTGTAGTGGCACCTTTTGTCTGGCAGGAATCTTCATTTGGATTCAATTTTCCAGGAGGTGGGACCGGCCATTGAAGAGCAAGTCTGGAAAAAGGGAACAGCAGCTCTTTCCACCAGGAAAAAAGTCTGGAAGCTTTGACTTCAGGTGAAGTTGGTGGGGCAGCCTGGGCACTTCTTGGGCAGCAAAGACCTTTCTATGGTGGCACCTTTTGTCTGGAAGGAATCTTCATTTGGAGCAAAGTTTTCTGGAGGTGGGACCGGCCATTGAAGAACAGGCTTGAAAAAAGGGAACAGCAGCTCTTTCTACCAGGTAAAAAAGTCTGAATCCTTTGGTTTCAGGTGCACTTCTTAGGGCAGCCTGGGCAATTTGTGGGCAGCAAGAGATTCCTGTGTTGGCCTCTTTTGTCTGGCAGGAATCTTCATTTGCATTCAATGTTCCAGGAGGTGGGACCGGCCATTGCAGCGCAGGCCTGAAAAAAGGGAACAGCAGCTCTTTCCACCAGGAAAAAGTCTGGATCCTTTGGCTTCAGGTGCAGTTCTTTCGGCAGCCTGGGCACTTCTTGGGCAGCAAAGACCTTTCTGTGGTGGCACCTTTTGTCTGGCGGGAATCTTCATTTGGAGCAAAGTTTTCTGGAGGTGGGACCGGTCATTGAAGAACAGGCTTGAAAAAAGGGAACAGCAGCTCTTTCCCTAAGGAAAAAAAGTCTGAATCCTTTGGCATCAGGTGCAGTTCTTGGGGCAGCCTGGGCACGTTTTGGGCAGAAAGAGATTCCTGTGGCGGCACCTTTTGTCTGGCAGGAATCTTCATTTAGAGTAAATTTTGCAGGAGGTGGGACAAGCCATTGTAGCAGGGCTTTAAAAAGGGAACAGCAGCTCTTTCCTCCAGGAAAAAAAGTCTGGATCCTTTGGCTTCAGGTGCAGTTCTTGGGGCAGCCTGGGAACTTCTTGGGCATCAAGACCTTTCTGTGGTGGCACCTTCTGTCTGGCAGGAATCTTCATCTGGAGTAAAGTTTTCTGGAGGTGGGACCGGCCATTACAGCACAGGACTGAAAAAAGGGAACAGCAGTTCTTTCTACCAGGAAAAAAATCTGGATCCTTTGGCTTCCGGTGTAGGTGGTGCAGCCTGGGTACTTCTTGGGCAGGAAGAGTTTTCTGTAGTGGCACCTTTTGTCTGGCAGGAATCTTTATTTGGATTCAACTTTTTAAAAGGTGGGACCGGTCATTGCAGAGCAGGGCTGAAAAAAGGGAACAGCAGCTCTTTCCACCAGGAAAAAAGTCTGGATCCTTTGGTTTCAGATTGTTGGGGCAGCCTGGGCACTTCTTGGGCAGGAACAGTTTTCTGTAGTGGCATCTTTTGTCTGGCAGGAATCTTCATTTGGAGTAAGTTTTTCATGAGCTGGGCCTGGCCATTGCAGCGCAGGCCTGAAAAAAGGGAACAGCAGTTCTTTCAACCAAGAAAGAAAGTCTGGAACCTTTGGTTTCAGGTGTAGTTGGTGTAGCCTGGGCACTTCTTGGACAGGAAGAGTTTTCTGTGGTGGCACCTTTTGTCTGGCAGGAATCTTCATTTGGAGTAAATTTTTCAGAAGGTGTAACAGGCCATTGCAGGGCATGCTGTAAAAAGGGAACAGCAGCTCTTTCCACCAGGAAAAAATGTCTGGAAGCTTTTGCTTTGATGTGCAGTTGTTGGGGTAGCCTGAGCACTTCTTGGGGAACAAGAACTTTCTGTGGTGGCACCTTTTGTCTGGCAGGAATCTTCATTTGGATTCAACTTCTTAGAACGTGGGACCGGTCATTGCAGAGCAGGGCTGAAAAAAGGGAACAGCAGCTCTTTCCACCAGGAAAAAAGTCTGGATCCTTTGGTTTCAGGTTGTTGGGGCAGCCTGGGCACTTCTTGGGCAGGAACAGTTGTCTGTAGTGGCATCTTTTGTCTGGCAGGAATCCTCATTTGGAGTAAGTTTTTCATGAGGTGGGACCGGCCATAGCAGGGCATGCTGAAAAAAGGGAACAGCAGCTCTTTCCACCAGGAAAAAATGTCTGGAAGCTTTGGCTTTGAGGTGCAGTTGTTGGGGCAGCCTGAGCACTTCTTGGGGAACAAGAACTTTCTGTGGTGGCACCTTTTGTCTGGCAGGAATCTTCATTTGGATTCAAGTTTTTAAATGGTGGGACCGGTCATTGCAGAGCAGGGCTGAAAAAAGGGAACAGCAGCTCTTTCCACCAGGAAAAAAGTCTGGAAGCTTTGGTTTTGAGGTGCAGTTGTTGGGGCACCTGGGCACTTCTTGGGCAGGAAGAGTTTTCTGTGGTGGCACCTTTTGTCTGGCAGGAGTCCTGATTTGGAGTAAATTTTTCGGGAGGTGGGACGAGCCATTGCACAGCAGGGCTGAAGAAATGGAACAGCAGCTCTTTCCACCAGGAAAAAAGGTCTGGAACCTTTGGTTTGGAGGTGCAGTTATTGGGGCACCCTGGGAAGTTCTTAGGAAGCAAAGAGCTTTCTGTGGTGGCACCTTTTGTCTGGCAGGAATCTTCATTTGGATTCAACTTTTTAAATGGTGGGACCGGCCATTGCAGCACAGGGCTGAAAAAAGGGAACAGCAGCTCTTGCC
This sequence comes from Manacus candei, assembly GCF_025592945.1. Taxonomy (NCBI): domain Eukaryota; kingdom Metazoa; phylum Chordata; class Aves; order Passeriformes; family Pipridae; genus Manacus; species Manacus candei. The sequence goes on from NW_026138186.1 coordinate 242,008, forward strand.
CTAAGGAGAAAAAGTCTGGATCCTTTGGCTTCAGGTGTAGTTGCTGCAGTCTGGGCATTTCTTGGGCAGCAAAGAGCTTTCTGTGGTGGCACCTTTTGTCTGGCAGGAATCTTCATTTGGATTCAACTTCTTAGAACGTAGGACCGGTCATTGTAGCGCAGGGCTGAAAAAAGGGAACAGCAGCTCTTTCCACCAGGAAAAAAAGTCTGGAAGCTTGGGCTTTGAGGTGCAGTTGTTGGGGCACCTGGGCACTTCTTGGGCAGGAAGAGTTTTGTGTGGTGGCGCCTTTTGTCTGGCAGGAGTCCTCATTTGGAGTAAATTTTTCGGGAGGTGGGACGAGCCATTGCAGAGCAGGGTTGAAGAAATGGAACAGCAGCTCATTCCACCAGGAAAAAATGTCTGGAAGCTTTGGCTTTGAGGTGCAGTTGTTGGGGTAGCCTGAGCACTTCTTGGGGAACAAGAACTTTCTGTGGTGGCACCTTTTGTCTGGCAGGAATCTTCATTTGGATTCAACTTTTTAGAACGTGGGACCGGTCATTGCAGAGCAGGGCTGAAAAAAGGGAACAGCAGCTCTTTCCCTAAGGAAAAAAAGTCTGGATCCTTTGGTTTCAGGTTGTTGGGGCAGCCCGGGCACTTCTTGGGCAGGAACAGTTTTCTGTAGTGGCATCTTTTGTCTGGCAGGAATCTTCATTTGGAGTAAGTTTTTCATGAGGTGGGACCGGCCATTGCAGCGCAGGGCTGAAAACAGGGAACAGCAGTTCTTGCCCTAAGGAAAAAGAGTCTGGAAGCTTTGGTTTTGAGGTTCAATTGTTAGTGTAGCCTGGGCACTTCATGGGCAGCAAGAGTTTTCTGTGGCACCTTTTGTCTGGCAGGAATCTTCATTTGCATTTAATTTTCCAGGAGCTGGGCCTGGCCATTGCAGCGCAGGCCTGAAAAAAGGGAACAGCAGTTCTTTCAACCAAGAAAGAAAGTCTGGAACCTTTGGTTTCAGGTGTAGTTGGTGTAGGCTGGGCAGTTCTTGGGCAAGAAGAGTTTTTTGTGGTGGCACCTTTTGTCCGGTAGGAATCCTCATTTGGAGTAAATTTTTCAGAAGGTGTAACAGGCCATTGCAGGCCATGCTGTAAAAACGGAACAGCAGCTCTTTCCAGCAGGAAAAAACGTCTGGAAGCTTTGGCTTTGAGGTGCAGTTGTTGGGGCAGCCTGAGCATTTCTTGGGGAACAAGAACTTTCTGTGGTGGTACCTTTTGTCTGGCAGGAATCTTCATTTGGATTCAAGTTTTTAAATGGTGGGACCAGCCATTGCAGCACAGGGCTGAAAAAAGGGAACAGCAGCTCTTTCCACCAGGAAAAAAGTCTGGAAGCTTTGGCTTTGAGGTGCAGTTGTTGGGGCACCTGGGCACTTCTTGGGCAGGAAGAGTTTTCTGTGGTGGCATCTTTTGTCTGGCAGGAGTCCTCATTTGGAGTAAATTTTTCGGGAGGTGGGACGAGCCATTGCAGAGCAGGGCTGAAGAAATGGAACAGCAGCTCTTTCCACCAGGAAAAAAAGTCTGGATCCTTTGGTTTGGAGGTGCAGTTATTTGGGCACGCTGGGAAGTTCTTAGGAAGCAAAGAGTTTTCTGTTTTTGTCTGGCAGGAATCTTCATTTGGATTCAACTTTCTAAAAGACGGGGCCAGCCATTGCAGAGCAGGGCTGAAAAGAGGGAACAGCAGCTCTTGCCCTAAGGAAAAAAAGTCTGGAACCTTTGGTTTGGAAGTGCAGTTATTGGGGCACCCTGGGAAGTTCTTAGGAAGCAAAGAGCTTTCCGTGATGGCACCTTCTGTCTGGCAGGCATCTTCATTTGGATTCAAGTTTTTAAAAGGTGGGACCGGTCATTGCAGAGCAGGGCTGAAAAAAGGGAACAGCAGCTCTTTCCCTAAAGAGAAAAAGTCTGGATCCTTTGGCTTCAGGTGTAGTTGGTGCAGCCTGGGAATTTCTTGGGCAGCAAAGAGCTTTCTGTGGTGGCACCTTTTGTCTGGCAGGCATCTTCATTTGGATTCAAGTTTTTAAAAGGTGGGACCGGTCATTGCAGAGCAGGGCTGAAAAAAGGGAACAGCAGCTCTTTCCACCAGGAAAAAAGTCTGGATCCTTTGGCTTCAGGTGTAGTTGGTGCAGCCTGGGCATTTCTTGGGCAGCAAAGAGCTTTCTGTGGTGGCACCTTTTGTCTGGCAGGCATCTTCATTTGGATTCAAGTTTTTAAAAGGTGGGACCGGTCATTGCAGCGCAGGGCTGAAAAAAGGGAACAGCAGCTCTTGCCCTAAGGAAAAAGAGTCTGGAAGCTTTGGTTTTCAGGTTCAATTGTTAGTGTAGCCTGGGCACTTCATGGGCAGCAAGAGTTTTCTGTGGCACCTTTTGTCTGGCAGGAATCTTCATTTGCATTTAATTTTCCAGGAGCTGGGCCTGGCCATTGCAGCGCAGGCCTGTAAAAAGGGAACAGCAGTTCTTTCAACCAAGAAAAAAAGTTTGGAACCTTTGGTTTCAGGTGTAGTTGGTGTAGGCTGGGCACTTCTTGGGCAGGAAGAGTTTTCTGTGGTGGCACCTTTTGTCGGGCAGGAATCTTCATTTGGAGTAAATTTTTCAGAAGGTGTAACCGGCCATTGAAGGGCATGCTGAAAAAAGGGAACAGCAGCCCTTTCCACCAGGAAAAAATGTCTGGAAGCTTTGGCTTTGATGTGCAGTTGTTGGGGCAGCCTGAGCACTTCTTGGGGAACAAGAACTTTCTGTGGTGGCAACTTTTGTCTGGCAGGAATCTTCATTTGGATTCAACTTTTTAAAAGGTGGGACCGGTCATTGCAGAGCAGGGCTGAAAAAAGGGAACAGCAGCTCTTTCCACCAGGAAAAGTCTGGAAGCTTTGGTTTTGAGGTGCAGTTGTTGGGGCACCTGGGCACTTCTTGGGCAGGAAGAGTTTTCTGTGGTGGCATCTTTGTCTGGCAGGAATCTTCATTTGGATTCAACTTTTTAGAACGTGGGACCGGTCATTGCAGAGCAGGGCTGAAAAAAGGGAACAGCAGCCCTTTCCACCAGGAAAAAAGTCTGGATCCTTTGGTTTCAGGTTGTTGGGGCACCTGGGCACTTCTTGGGCAGGAAGAGTTTTCTGTGGTGGCACCTTTTGTCTGGTAGGAGTCCTCATTTGGAGTAAATTTTTCTTGAGGTGGGACGAGCCATTGCAGAGCAGGACTGAAGAAATGGAACAGCAGCTCTTTCCACCAGGAAAAAATGTCTGGAAGCTTTGGTTTTGAGGTGCAGTTGTTGAGGCAGCCTGAGCACTTCTTGGGGAACAAGAACTTTCTGTGGTGGCACCTTTTGTCTGGCAGGAATCTTCATTTGGATTCAACTTTTTAAAAGGTGGGACCGGTCATTGCAGAGCAGGGCTGAAAAAAGGGAACAGCAGCTCTTTCCACCAGGAAAAAAGTCTGGAAGCTTTGGTTTTGAGGTGCAGTTGTTGGGGCACCTGGGCACTTCTTGGGCAAGAAGAGTTTTCTGTGGTGGCATCTTTTGTCTGGCAGGAGTCCTCATTTGGAGTAAATTTTTCGGGAGGTGGGACGAGCCATTGCACAGAAGGGCTCAAGAAATGGAACAGCAGCTCTTTCCACCAGGAAAAAAAGTCTGGATCCTTTGGTTTGGAGGTGCAGTTATTTGGGCACGCTGGGAAGTTCTTAGGAAGCAAAGAGCTTTCTGTAGTGGCACCTTTTGTCTGGCAGGAATCTTCATTTGGATTCAACTTTTTAAAAGACGGGACCGGCCATTGCAGAGCAGGGCTGAAAAAAGGGAACAGCAGCTCTTTCCCTAAGGAGAAAAAGTCTGGATCCTTTGGCTTCAGGTGTAGTTGGTGCAGCCTGGGCATTTCTTGGGCAGGAAGAGCTTTCTGTGGTGGCACCTTTTGTCTGGCAGGCATCTTCATTTGGATTCAACTTTTTAAAAGGCGGGACCGGTCATTGCAGAGCAGGGCTGAAAAAAGGGAACAGCAGCTCTTTCCACCAGGAAAAAAGTCTGGATCCTTTGGTTTCAGGTTGTTGGGGCAGCCTGGGCACTTCTTGGGCAGGAACAGTTTTCTGTAGTGGCATCTTTTGTCTGGCAGGAATCCTCATTTGGAGTAAGTTTTTCATGAGGTGGGACCGGCCATTGCAGCACAGGGCTGAAAAGAGGGAACAGCAGCTCTTGCCCTAAGGAAAAAAAGTCTGGAACCTTTGGTTTGGAAGTGCAGTTATTCGGGCACCCTGAAAAGTTCTTAGGAAGCAAAGAGCTTTCTGTGATGGCACCTTCTGTCTGGCAGGCATCTTCATTTGGATTCAAGTTTTTAAAAGGTGGGACCGGTCATTGCAGAGCAGGGCTGAAAAAAGGGAACAGCAGCTCTTTCCCAAAGGAGAAAAAGTCTGGATCCTTTGGCTTCAGGTGTAGTTGGTGCAGCCTGGGCATTTCTTGGGCAGCAAAGAGCTTTCTGTGGTGGCACCTTTTGTCTGGCAGGCATCTTCATTTGGATTCAACTTTTTAAAAGACGGGACCAGCCATTGCAGAGCAGGGCTGAAAAAAGGGAACAGCAGCTCTTTCCCTAAGGAGAAAAAGTCTGGATCCTTTGGCTTCAGGTGTAGTTGGTGCAGCCTGGACATTTCTTGGGCAGCAAAGAGCTTTCTGTGGTGGCACCTTTTGTCTGGCAGGAGTCCTCATTTGGAGTAAATTTTTCGGGAGGTGGGACGAGCCATTGCACAGCCGGGTTGAAGAAATGGAACAGCAGCTCTTTCCACCAGGAAAAAAAGTCTGGAACCTTTGGTTTGGAGGTGCAGTTATTGGGGCACCCTGGGAAGTTCTTAGGAAGCAAAGAGCTTTCTGTGGTGGCACCTTTTGTCTGGCAGGAATCTTCATTTGGATTCAACTTCTTAGAACGTAGGACCGGTCATTGTAGCGCAGGGCTGAAAAAAGGGAACAGCAGCTCTTTCCACCAGGAAAAAAAGTCTGGAAGCTTGGGCTTTGAGGTGCAGTTGTTGGGGCACCTGGGCACTTCTTGGGCAGGAAGAGTTTTGTGTGGTGGCATCTTTTGTCTGGCAGGAGTCCTCATTTGGAGTAAATTTTTCGGGAGGTGGGACGAGCCATTGCAGAGCAGGGTTGAAGAAATGGAACAGCAGCTCATTCCACCAGGAAAAAATGTCTGGAAGCTTTGGCTTTGAGGTGCAGTTGTTGGGGTAGCCTGAGCACTTCTTGGGGAACAAGAACTTTCTGTGGTGGCACCTTTTGTCTGGCAGGAATCTTCATTTGGATTCAACTTTTTAGAACGTGGGACCGGTCATTGCAGAGCAGGGCTGAAAAAAGGGAACAGCAGCTCTTTCCCTAAGGAAAAAAAGTCTGGATCCTTTGGTTTCAGGTTGTTGGGGCAGCCCGGGCACTTCTTGGGCAGGAACAGTTTTCTGTAGTGGCATCTTTTGTCTGGCAGGAATCTTCATTTGGAGTAAGTTTTTCATGAGGTGGGACCGGCCATTGCAGCGCAGGGCTGAAAACAGGGAACAGCAGTTCTTGCCCTAAGGAAAAAGAGTCTGGAAGCTTTGGTTTTGAGGTTCAATTGTTAGTGTAGCCTGGGCACTTCATGGGCAGCAAGAGTTTTCTGTGGCACCTTTTGTCTGGCAGGAATCTTCATTTGCATTTAATTTTCCAGGAGCTGGGCCTGGCCATTGCAGCGCAGGCCTGAAAAAAGGGAACAGCAGTTCTTTCAACCAAGAAAGAAAGTCTGGAACCTTTGGTTTCAGGTGTAGTTGGTGTAGGCTGGGCAGTTCTTGGGCAGGAGGAGTTTTTTGTGGTGGCACCTTTTGTCCGGTAGGAATCCTCATTTGGAGTAAATTTTTCAGAAGGTGTAACAGGCCATTGCAGGCCATGCTGTAAAAACGGAACAGCAGCTCTTTCCAGCAGGAAAAAACGTCTGGAAGCTTTGGCTTTGAGGTGCAGTTGTTGGGGCAGCCTGAGCATTTCTTGGGGAACAAGAACTTTCTGTGGTGGTACCTTTTGTCTGGCAGGAATCTTCATTTGGATTCAAGTTTTTAAATGGTGGGACCAGCCATTGCAGCACAGGGCTGAAAAAAGGGAACAGCAGCTCTTTCCACCAGGAAAAAAGTCTGGAAGCTTTGGCTTTGAGGTGCAGTTGTTGGGGCACCTGGGCACTTCTTGGGCAGGAAGAGTTTTCTGTGGTGGCATCTTTTGTCTGGCAGGAGTCCTCATTTGGAGTAAATTTTTCGGGAGGTGGGACGAGCCATTGCAGAGCAGGGCTGAAGAAATGGAACAGCAGCTCTTTCCACCAGGAAAAAAAGTCTGGATCCTTTGGTTTGGAGGTGCAGTTATTTGGGCACGCTGGGAAGTTCTTAGGAAGCAAAGAGTTTTCTGTGGTGGCACCTTTTGTCTGGCAGGAATCTTCATTTGGATTCAACTTTCTAAAAGACGGGGCCAGCCATTGCAGAGCAGGGCTGAAAAAAGGGAACAGCAGCTCTTTCCCTAAGGAGAAAAAGTCTGGATCCTTTGGCTTCAGGTGTAGTTGGTGCAGCCTGGGCATTTCTTGGGCAGCAAAGAGCTTTCTGTGGTGGCACCTTTTGTCTGGCAGGCATCTTCATTTGGATTCAACTTTTTAAAAGGTGGGACCGGTCATTGCAGAGCAGGGCTGAAAAGAGGGAACAGCAGCTCTTGCCCTAAGGAAAAAAAGTCTGGAACCTTTGGTTTGGAAGTGCAGTTATTGGGGCACCCTGGGAAGTTCTTAGGAAGCAAAGAGCTTTCCGTGATGGCACCTTCTGTCTGGCAGGCATCTTCATTTGGATTCAAGTTTTTAAAAGGTGGGACCGGTCATTGCAGAGCAGGGCTGAAAAAAGGGAACAGCAGCTCTTTCCCTAAAGAGAAAAAGTCTGGATCCTTTGGCTTCAGGTGTAGTTGGTGCAGCCTGGGAATTTCTTGGGCAGCAAAGAGCTTTCTGTGGTGGCACCTTTTGTCTGGCAGGCATCTTCATTTGGATTCAAGTTTTTAAAAGGTGGGACCGGTCATTGCAGAGCAGGGCTGAAAAAAGGGAACAGCAGCTCTTTCCCTAAGGAGAAAAAGTCTGGATCCTTTGGCTTCAGGTGTAGTTGGTGCAGCCTGGGCATTTCTTGGGCAGCAAAGAGCTTTCTGTGGTGGCACCTTTTGTCTGGCAGGCATCTTCATTTGGATTCAAGTTTTTAAAAGGTGGGACCGGTCATTGCAGCGCAGGGCTGAAAAAAGGGAACAGCAGCTCTTGCCCTAAGGAAAAAGAGTCTGGAAGCTTTGGTTTTCAGGTTCAATTGTTAGTGTAGCCTGGGCACTTCATGGGCAGCAAGAGTTTTCTGTGGTGGTACCTTTTGTCTGGCAGGAATCTTCATTTGCATTTAATTTTCCAGGAGCTGGGCCTGGCCATTGCAGCGCAGGCCTGTAAAAAGGGAACAGCAGTTCTTTCAACCAAGAAAAAAAGTTTGGAACCTTTGGTTTCAGGTGTAGTTGGTGTAGGCTGGGCACTTCTTGGGCAGGAAGAGTTTTCTGTGGTGGCACCTTTTGTCGGGCAGGAATCTTCATTTGGAGTAAATTTTTCAGAAGGTGTAACCGGCCATTGAAGGGCATGCTGAAAAAAGGGAACAGCAGCCCTTTCCACCAGGAAAAAATGTCTGGAAGCTTTGGCTTTGATGTGCAGTTGTTGGGGCAGCCTGAGCACTTCTTGGGGAACAAGAACTTTCTGTGGTGGCACCTTTTGTCTGGCAGGAATCTTCATTTGGATTCAACTTTTTAAAAGGTGGGACCGGTCATTGCAGAGCAGGGCTGAAAAAAGGGAACAGCAGCTCTTTCCACCAGGAAAAGTCTGGAAGCTTTGGTTTTGAGGTGCAGTTGTTGGGGCACCTGGGCACTTCTTGGGCAGGAAGAGTTTTCTGTGGTGGCATCTTTGTCTGGCAGGAATCTTCATTTGGATTCAACTTTTTAGAACGTGGGACCGGTCATTGCAGAGCAGGGCTGAAAAAAGGGAACAGCAGCCCTTTCCACCAGGAAAAAAGTCTGGATCCTTTGGTTTCAGGTTGTTGGGGCACCTGGGCACTTCTTGGGCAGGAAGAGTTTTCTGTGGTGGCACCTTTTGTCTGGTAGGAGTCCTCATTTGGAGTAAATTTTTCTTGAGGTGGGACGAGCCATTGCAGAGCAGGACTGAAGAAATGGAACAGCAGCTCTTTCCACCAGGAAAAAATGTCTGGAAGCTTTGGTTTTGAGGTGCAGTTGTTGAGGCAGCCTGAGCACTTCTTGGGGAACAAGAACTTTCTGTGGTGGCACCTTTTGTCTGGCAGGAATCTTCATTTGGATTCAACTTTTTAAAAGGTGGGACCGGTCATTGCAGAGCAGGGCTGAAAAAAGGGAACAGCAGCTCTTTCCACCAGGAAAAAAGTCTGGAAGCTTTGGTTTTGAGGTGCAGTTGTTGGGGCACCTGGGCACTTCTTGGGCAAGAAGAGTTTTCTGTGGTGGCATCTTTTGTCTGGCAGGAGTCCTCATTTGGAGTAAATTTTTCGGGAGGTGGGACGAGCCATTGCACAGAAGGGCTCAAGAAATGGAACAGCAGCTCTTTCCACCAGGAAAAAAAGTCTGGATCCTTTGGTTTGGAGGTGCAGTTATTTGGGCACGCTGGGAAGTTCTTAGGAAGCAAAGAGCTTTCTGTGGTGGCACCTTTTGTCTGGCAGGAATCTTCATTTGGATTCAACTTTTTAAAAGACGGGACCGGCCATTGCAGAGCAGGGCTGAAAAAAGGGAACAGCAGCTCTTTCCACCAGGAAAAAAGTCTGGATCCTTTGGTTTCAGGTTGTTGGGGCAGCCTGGGCACTTCTTGGGCAGGAACAGTTTTCTGTAGTGGCATCTTTTGTCTGGCAGGAATCCTCATTTGGAGTAAGTTTTTCATGAGGTGGGACCGGCCATTGCAGCGCAGGGCTGAAAAGAGGGAACAGCAGCTCTTGCCCTAAGGAAAAAAAGTCTGGGTCCTTTGGTTTGGAGGTGCAGTTATTTGGGCACGCTGGGAAGTTCTTAGGAAGCAAAGAGCTTTCTGTGATGGCACCTTCTGTCTGGCAGGCATCTTCATTTGGATTCAAGTTTTTAAAAGGTGGGACCGGTCATTGCAGAGCAGGGCTGAAAAAAGGGAACAGCAGCTCTTTCCCAAAGGAGAAAAAGTCTGGATCCTTTGGCTTCAGGTGTAGTTGGTGCAGCCTGGGCATTTCTTGGGCAGCAAAGAGCTTTCTGTGGTGGCACCTTTTGTCTGGCAGGCATCTTCATTTGGATTCAACTTTTTAAAAGACGGGACCAGCCATTGCAGAGCAGGGCTGAAAAAAGGGAACAGCAGCTCTTTCCCTAAGGAGAAAAAGTCTGGATCCTTTGGCTTCAGGTGTAGTTGGTGCAGCCTGGACATTTCTTGGGCAGCAAAGAGCTTTCTGTGGTGGCACCTTTTGTCTGGCAGGAGTCCTCATTTGGAGTAAATTTTTCGGGAGGTGGGACGAGCCATTGCACAGCAGGGCTGAAGAAATGGAACAGCAGCTCTTTCCACCAGGAAAAAAAGTCTGAAACCTTTGGTTTGGAGGTGCAGTTATTGGGGCACCCTGGGAAGTTCTTAGGAAGCAAAGAGCTTTCTGTGGTGGCACCTTTTGTCTGGCAGGCATCTTCATTTGGATTCAACTTTTTAAAAGACGGGACCAGCCATTGCAGAGCAGGGCTGAAAAAAGGGAACAGCAGCTCTTGCCCTAAGGAGAAAAAGTCTGGATCCTTTGGCTTCAGGTGTAGTTGCTGCAGTCTGGGCATTTCTTGGGCAGCAAAGAGCTTTCTGTGGTGGCACCTTTTGTCTGGCAGGAATCTTCATTTGGATTCAACTTCTTAGAACGTAGGACCGGTCATTGTAGCGCAGGGCTGAAAAAAGGGAACAGCAGCTCTTTCCACCAGGAAAAAAAGTCTGGAAGCTTGGGCTTTGAGGTGCAGTTGTTGGGGCACCTGGGCACTTCTTGGGCAGGAAGAGTTTTGTGTGGTGGCATCTTTTGTCTGGCAGGAGTCCTCATTTGGAGTAAATTTTTCGGGAGGTGGGACGAGCCATTGCAGAGCAGGGTTGAAGAAATGGAACAGCAGCTCATTCCACCAGGAAAAAATGTCTGGAAGCTTTGGCTTTGAGGTGCAGTTGTTGGGGTAGCCTGAGCACTTCTTGGGGAACAAGAACTTTCTGTGGTGGCACCTTTTGTCTGGCAGGAATCTTCATTTGGATTCAACTTTTTAGAACGTGGGACCGGTCATTGCAGAGCAGGGCTGAAAAAAGGGAACAGCAGCTCTTTCCCTAAGGAAAAAAAGTCTGGATCCTTTGGTTTCAGGTTGTTGGGGCAGCCCGGGCACTTCTTGGGCAGGAACAGTTTTCTGTAGTGGCATCTTTTGTCTGGCAGGAATCTTCATTTGGAGTAAGTTTTTCATGAGGTGGGACCGGCCATTGCAGCGCAGGGCTGAAAACAGGGAACAGCAGTTCTTGCCCTAAGGAAAAAGAGTCTGGAAGCTTTGGTTTTGAGGTTCAATTGTTAGTGTAGCCTGGGCACTTCATGGGCAGCAAGAGTTTTCTGTGGCACCTTTTGTCTGGCAGGAATCTTCATTTGCATTTAATTTTCCAGGAGCTGGGCCTGGCCATTGCAGCGCAGGCCTGAAAAAAGGGAACAGCAGTTCTTTCAACCAAGAAAGAAAGTCTGGAACCTTTGGTTTCAGGTGTAGTTGGTGTAGGCTGGGCAGTTCTTGGGCAGGAAGAGTTTTTTGTGGTGGCACCTTTTGTCCGGTAGGAATCCTCATTTGGAGTAAATTTTTCAGAAGGTGTAACAGGCCATTGCAGGCCATGCTGTAAAAACGGAACAGCAGCTCTTTCCAGCAGGAAAAAACGTCTGGAAGCTTTGGCTTTGAGGTGCAGTTGTTGGGGCAGCCTGAGCATTTCTTGGGGAACAAGAACTTTCTGTGGTGGTACCTTTTGTCTGGCAGGAATCTTCATTTGGATTCAAGTTTTTAAATGGTGGGACCAGCCATTGCAGCACAGGGCTGAAAAAAGGGAACAGCAGCTCTTTCCACCAGGAAAAAAGTCTGGAAGCTTTGGCTTTGAGGTGCAGTTGTTGGGGCACCTGGGCACTTCTTGGGCAGGAAGAGTTTTCTGTGGTGGCATCTTTTGTCTGGCAGGAGTCCTCATTTGGAGTAAATTTTTCGGGAGGTGGGACGAGCCATTGCAGAGCAGGGCTGAAGAAATGGAACAGCAGCTCTTTCCACCAGGAAAAAAAGTCTGGAAGCTTTGGTTTTGAGATGCAGTTGTTGGGGCAGCCTGGGCAGTTTATGGGCAGCAAGAGTTTTTTGTAGCGGCACCTTTTGTCTGGCAGGAATCTTCATTTGTATTCAATTTTCCAGGATGTGGGACCGGTCAATGCAGCGCAGGGCAGAAAAAACGGAACAGCAGCTTATTCCACCAGGAAAAAAGTCTGGATCCTTTGGCTTCCGGTGCATTTTATGGGGCAGCCTGTGTACTTCTTAAGGAACAAGACCTTTCTGTGGTCGCACCATTTTTCTGGCAGGAATCTTCAGTTGGATTCAATTTTCCAGAAGGTTGGACCGGCCATTGCAGCGCAGGCCTGAAAAAAGGGAACAGTAGGTCTTTCCAACAGGAAAAAAAGTCTGGAAGCTTTGGTTTTGAGATGCAGTTGTTGGGGCAGCCTGGGCACTTTATGGGTAGCAAGAGTTTTTTGTAGTGGCACCTTTTGTCTTGCAGGACTCCTCATTTGGAGTAAATTTTCGGGAGGTGGGACCGGCCATTGCAAAGCAGGGCTGAAAAAAGGGAACAGCAGCTCTTTCCAACAGGAAAAAAAGTCTAGAAGCTTTGGTTTTGAGATGCAGTTGGTGGGGCAGCCTGGGCACTTTATGGGCAGCAAGAGTTTTCTGTGGTGGCACCATATCTCTGGCAGGAAGCTTCAGTTGAAATCAAGTTCTCAGGAGGTGGGAGAAGCCATTGAAGTGCAGAGCTGAAAAAAGGGAACAGCAGCTCTGTACCTAAGGAGAAAAAGTCTGGAAGGTTCGGCTTTGAGGTGAAGTTTTTGGGGCAGCCTGGGCACTTCTTGGGCAGGAAGAGTTTTTTGTGGTGGTACCTTTTGTCTGGCAGGAATCTTTATTTTTATTCAATTTTCCAGGAGGTGGGATAAGCCATTGCAGCGCAGGGCTGAAAAAAGGGAACAGCAGCTCTTTCCACCAGGAAAAAAAGTCTGGAACCTTTGGTTTCAGGTGTAGTTGTTGGGGTAGCCTGGGCACTTTTGGGCAGGAAGAGTTTTCTGTGGTGGCACCATTTGTCTGGCAAAAATCTTCATCTGGATTCAATTTTTCAGGAGGTGGGACGAGCCATTACAAAGCAGGGCTGAAAAAAGGGAACAGCAGCTCTTTCCCTAAAGAAAAGAAGTCTGTAAGCTTTTGTTTTGAGGTGCAGTTTTTGGGGCAGCCTGGGCACTTCTTGGGCAGCAAGACCTTTCTGTGATGGCACCTTTTGTCTGGCAGGAATCTTCATTTGGATTCAATTTTTTAAAAGGTGGGTCCGGCCATTGCAGAGCAAGGCTGAAAAAAGGGATCAGCAGCTCTTTCCACCAGGAAAGATAGTCTGGAACCTTTGGTTTTGAGGCGCAGTTGTTGGGGCAGCCTGGGCACTTCTTGGGTCCCAAGAGCTTTCTGTGTTGGCAACTTTTGTCTCTGAGGTGTTTGTTCCCTGTTATGAAGTCACTTATGGTGTCAATCACAGAGCACTGGGACTCCTCACAGGGCATGATGAAGGAATACAGCAGCAGTGTGGAAAGAGGAGGTAGAAAAATTCACTTCTGTATCTAATTGCTTTCCTCAATTAGAGAAATTGCTAATCTTATGACATGATTTGTACTGGACCCTTCTAAGTATTTCCTTTTGCCCAGACCTTTTGCTCCAGATGTGCCAGCTACACCCAATGAAACCAGAGAGAATCTCAGCAAAGCCAAAAATCAGCTCTTATGGCACTTGGCACTCTATGGGCTTTGGCACTGGAGCTCAGTCTCTCTGGGATGGCTGGTCCAGAACAGTTCATTTAATGAATGGTGCTGTTGCTGAACTTCCCTGGGCACATTGCAATTGGCTACTGAGGCTGAAAGATTTCCTCGAAGGATTTTTATGTTTGGAAATTCCAGGCTGAATTTTAGGGAAAAACTCCAGTATTCTGAAAGTGGAAAGTTGATCAAACAGAAAAGTCTGTTTCTTCTACAACAGATTTGAAATAGTCCACTTGTAAAAATCACAAAGCTTGAAGTCTACTCAGCAGAGCTGATTCCTCATCTGCACTGATCATCAGCAACTGGCCTCTCTCCTATTTCAGGGTCTCATCTGTGTACACTGGATTAAGGCCTCCTCACTTCTTAAGAAAAGTAGTGTTATAAGCTCACAGTTCTGGCAAGGTTTCCTTAGCAGATGGGTTGAAAAGCAAAACTTTGTTGCCATGACCAACGAATGCAGAGCCCAAGGTTGTTTGTGGTGCTAGCTTTGCTCCACTCTCTAATAACTTCTGTCCAGATCAGCGCTGGCAACAAGAATTCCAGGTTAACGCTTGTTTCATTTTTCAGGCTTTGCATTTCAAGAATGGGGAGTTGTTATTGGAAACTCTGCCATGGCTGTCAGTAACAGCCTTGGAAAACAGTTTTTCTTATTTCTGAGGGAGAAGTTTCCAACCCAGCTTTGGAGTATGCAAATAGTTGAATGACTTGTTGTACAATTGGAAATAAAAATCAATACATTTGGTCTGATTAATGTCTTAAGTTATATTTGGCTAAAGAGTTCTTTTCTTGTTACCTTCTTTAAAAAATAGGACCCATAAGCAGAAAGGTGATCTCCTGAAGTATTGCAACCTTTTAAGTCCACTTGTTGCCATACAACAATAGCATGCCAATATCACATCCAAAGATACAGAATCTTACAGAGATACACACAAATAGATACCTATACATATCTATGTATGTATATCTATCTACCTATACATATCTATACATATCTATACAAATACACACAAGAAAGTCTGGGGTTCCTGATGAGAGTTCTACACGGGTAATGAACAGCGGACTGGTTTGATGAGTCATACAACTGTGGGAACCATGAACGTAAGCTCTGAGCTTTGCTTTATTGTCCCGGTTTGTAACTGCCTGCCTTCCCTTTGGGGGGAACACAGGCCTCTATTTTGCACGGTCTGTTTTGTTTCACTTGGCAGTGTAGACTAGGGGCAGAAGAGTTTTTGGAGCCAAACAGCTCGATCCAGATTCAGTTCCTTTAGTGGTGCCTAAAACTCAGGAGCTGGACTCCACGGTGCCGGTGGGACCCTCCCAACTCAGCACGTTCCATGATTCCATCAAGTCCATCTGTCAGCCCAGCACTGCCCCAGCAACCCCCAAACCACTAAAGCGTGTCAGCCATGGCCAGATGCCGGCGCCTCTGAAACACCTGCCGGGGTGCTGGCTCCGCCTGGGCAACCCATTGCAGTGCCCGAGCCCCCCCGAAAAACACGGCGAGAAACCTTTGTCCAGGAGCTGACCTGAAGCTCCCCTGCCTCAGCCTCGGGCCACGTCCCCCGCTCCTCCCAGCGCAGGCTCCTTTCCAGCAGCCCCCTCGGCAGAAGGCGGCTCAGGGCTCCCCTCTGCCCCCCCGGCCGGCTCCGCTCCGGCCCCGCTCCCGCCACGGCCCCGCTCGGCTCTGCACGGGGAAGGAACGCGCCCAGCCCCGGCCCGACACCCCCGGGGGCCGCGCACCGGGGGACTGTCCCCGGGGCTCACTCACCGGGGGTCCCTCCTCGGGGGTGACTTACCGGGGCTCCCTCCCCGGGGTCACTTGCCAGGGGTTGTTCACCGCGGGTCATTCACGGGGAGTCCCTCCCCGGGGGTCACTTGCAAGGGGTTGTTCACCGCGGGTCGCTCACCGGGGGTCCCTCCCCAGGGGTCACTTACCGAGGCTTCTCCCCCGCGGGTCGCTCACCGGGTGTCACTTACTGGGCGTCGCTCACCGGGGGTCGCTCACCAGCGGCCACTCGCCGGGGGCCGCACACGGGGGGTCCCTCCCCCGCGGCCGCGCACCGGGGGCCACTCGCCGGGGGTCTCTCCCCCGGGGTCTCTGCCCGGGGGTCGCTCACCGGGGGCCACTCGCCGGGGGCCGCGCACGGGGGGTCCCTCCCCCGGGGCCGCGCACCGGGGGCCACTCGCCGGGGCTCTCTCGCCCGGGGACCACTCGCCGGGGGTCTTGGGGCCGCTGCCCGGGGTCTCTGCCCGGGGGCCGCTCAGCGGCAGCGCTCCCGCTCCCGGCCCCGCCCCGCCCGCTCCCACCCAAACCCCACCAACCGCCCCTCTCGGCCCCGCCCCCGCCCCGCCCAAGCCCCGCCTCGCCCCGCCCACTCCGCCGCCTCCCATTGGCTGCGCACGTTCGGCCCTGGAGCGAGGAGCGCGCGGGGAGCGTTGCCTGGAAACCGGCCAGGGAATCCCGGGAATCCTCGAGGCGCCGGCGCTGCCCCCCCACTCCTGGAGCAGCGGCCGGGCCCGCCCGGGGAGCGGGCACTCAGCGCCCGGCTGCGGCCGCCAAAACGGGCAGGGAAGCAGGCGCGCGGGAGGCGGGCTCCGGGCCCCGGGCAGCGAGGAGCCCTAAAAAGAACAAAAGTGTTGGAAGAGAGGGAACTCATCGCACCGTCACAGAACAGGCTGAGGTGGAAGGGACCCACGAGGAGCGTCGAGTCCGAGCCTTTGCCCGGCACAGCACCGACCCCAAGAGTCACACCGTGTGCCTGAACTCTGCCAGATCACAGTCCAGCATCAGCTTCATGTGCCGTGAGGCCCCACGTGTGTGTTTGCTCCCCGTGTCTGGTGGGAGAGATGACACTCCCTTAGAGTGGAATAAAGATTATCCGAGACTGGAACTGGCAGCTGTGATAAACTGTATCCCGAGAGCATTTAACTGGTAGCAGTTTTCCCTGGGCTCTAGCTTGCTATTTATTATAGTTATTTGCAGACAGGAAAGGGGAGAGAATTAAAAAATCTCTTTCTCCTTGCCCCCTCCACAACAAGTTTGAGGACATGTGGGTGTTGAAACAGAGCTTAACAAACAGTCCAGCCTTGAGAGAGTGGGGAGAGCACAGAGGGGCTCAGTTTAACCGTTTGTCTGGTTTTCTTCCTTTCGAAGGAGGATTTATTTTTCTTAGGTGGGAAAGTGCCAAAAATAGACAGCAAAATCAGACTGCAGTTCAGAGATCACACTCTCATCTCCGTGGAACCAGATCAAGAGAATGCTGTGGGTACAGTGAAGCCACCCCTGTACATTTGGGGTGGGCTGGGGAGTGCATGTGAGGCATGTGAGTTGTTGCTCTCCTGTGCAAAAGGTCTGTAAGGGTCATGCAGTTACACTGAGCTGGATCCTGCATCCCATTAGGGTTTGTTAGGATACTGTGGGGTTGTTTGTTGAGTGATATGGCACATTCCAACCTTCTGGAGGAGGGGCTTCAAAACTAAATTCAGCCTATGATTCTGTATGGGAGGTACATGGCTTTTGTCTCAGGTTTGATGGAGTAGATCATTACAGCAGCTAAATGGCCTCTACAGGTCTTGATAATAAGGGGTTTTTTCTATTCTTTGTATTTAAGAACAGGAATAATTTATAAAAATAGGTTTTCTCAAGAGAGGGAATTCTGCTGGTTGCAGCTGCTGCTGTGGCTGCATTTAGTCTTCACTTCTGGGTTATCTCTGTATCCAAGCAGGTGCCAGGGGCACTACTAAGTTGTTCCACAACATTGATCCATGCATCTTGCATTATACTGTGTTTATACTGCTTCTCATCCATGAAGGTTTTTTAGTATGAAATTGTAGAAGTGCTTTTTATCTCACTTTAAAAAAAAAAAAAGGGGGTGGGACACACAGCAAAGATTATCTTGTATAGTTTGGGGTTTGTTTGGAGGAATTGAATGTTTCCCAAGAAAAACACACCATAACTTTCTGATTTTTTCCTCCATCTTGCTTGTGTCCATATTGAGACTGTGTAGGTTTTGGAGACTTTTTCCCCCCAGTTTTTGGGCCACCTTGCCTTCTGATGTCACACAGATCAACCCAGGATGACAGGACACATGGAAGACCTGTGTCCACAAATTCCATGTGCAACCTGCCCAGAGAGCTCTGAATTGCTTTGCACAGCTCTGACCAAGGACTGATGATGGGCATGTGATTTTTAAGAAACAGATCAGTATCAGACTGGAAATGTGTTGATGCACACCTGTTCATTAATACTTTCCCTTAAGTGGCCTGTTTGCTGTACAGCATCACTCCTGGGACTCTAGCAGGGGCAGTTTTAAGGCAGCAGATGATTGTAAATAAATTTTCAGAGGTGTTTTGTAGAGTCCCTTATTGCTGTCGGAGGTGGCTGTTGGAAAATTCATTTGGGAGGGTGACTTGCATGCTTTGTTGTAAGAGTGACTCCAGAATTAAGGAGCATTGGCAAGTGCAGTGAGATGAGTCTGAGGCTGTGGATCACATGTGACTGTTTCCTCCCTGCTGTCTTTTAGGATGAAATTTGCAGGGAGATGGTTTATGTGTATCATTCCTTAAGGAACAGGAGAGACACTCCCATGATGGGGACAGATGACACTGGCAGTGAGGATGGCACGGCCCAGGTTTGTTCCTGCAGACACCCCAAAACTTATCTTTCC
Organism: Manacus candei; assembly: GCF_025592945.1. Taxonomy (NCBI): domain Eukaryota; kingdom Metazoa; phylum Chordata; class Aves; order Passeriformes; family Pipridae; genus Manacus; species Manacus candei. The sequence continues at coordinate 259,759 of NW_026138186.1, forward strand.
ATGGGGGGTTTTGCTGCATGAGATGAGCTTGCCCAGAATGGCAGCAGGGCCTGGGTTCTGCCGTGATCCTCAGCACCCAGAGCCTTTCTGCCCAGCCCTGCAGTGCCCAGAGGAGCTGAGGCTGCACCACAGAGGCAGTTTAACAGTGGAACTGAGCAATGTGATCTCATGCTTAATTAAACACTCGAGATGTTAACAGGATTTCTGGTGCATGCCTTATGGCCCAGTGAGCAAAGCTACTGGAGCAACTAAAACCAGCTCTTACTGGTGTGTCCTTAGCACATCCTCTACTGAGGCTACTGGATAGGCCAGCAGATATTCCCTAGGGATCACTGCCATGCTAAACCCCTGTTAGATTCTGTATCCAATGGAACACACTGCAGGGGTGTTCATTTTAGGGTAGGGTGGGTCAGCACTGTGAGTAAAGACCTACCTTGTTCTGAAATGTACTTTTCAGGTTGTCTCTGTTCCTGCTCGCAGGTACAGTGTGCTTTTGCTGGGTCATAAGTCCTTCCTAAGCATGGCTTTGAGCTTTGGAACCTTTATTTCTGCTTTTTTGGCAGTGAGATGCTGTGTCTTAGCTCTGTGATCCGAAACACTGGAATGGCAAAACAGGGCACAGTCTGTCCTTGTCTCGGTAATTACAGCAAGGCTTTTTGCCTGGCACTTATTTTTCTTTGGAAGTAAATCTCACTGGTCCTCCAGAGCTGAGGTTGTACACTGGCACCTGAACAACATGTGCAGATCCCAGAATATTCCTTCTTGCCCTTGAAGACTCCAGGCCTGGGAATGGAGCTCCTCTGTGCTTGTGTCAAACTATATCCAAAGACTGCGTGTGGCAGCTAGAAATAAACTTCTGTGAGCTTCCAGAAATAATGGGTAGGGCTGGGCAAGAGTGTAAGTTTAAGGCTATTTAATTCCTCCATCTGTAAACCACAGGAGAAAGCCAAATGCTGTAAACATCCCCACCTCCAAAAGCGTGCTGGAACACGGAATAGAGTTCAGCATTTTCCCTACGAAGATAAAACAGGCCTGGATAAAACCGAGTCTTCTGGAGAATGCTCTCAGTGACCCCAGTGCCATGTGGGAAGGGAGCACATTCCTGCTGCTCCCTACCCACAGCCTCACACACTGCTGTGCAATAAGGACACTGCTCTCAGCTGAAGGATTTGTTTTCTGCTTCTTCTTCCCCAGCAGACTCACGGGCTGCGCTTTCCTTTGTCATACTTGGAAGCACTGAAGCAGGTTTGGAGGAGCAGCACTGTTCATGTTAAAGAGCTTAACCTCACCTCAGATGAAGAGAAGGCAAACCTTGCCTTGTCCCTGTGGAGTGAATGTCTGATTGAAGTTCTTTGATGCTTCTGTGAATTAGCTGCTCCTCTAAAGGAGTGTTTCTGTCTATTAAGCATCTCCTGAGAGCGAGGCTTATTAAATTACTTTTTTATCCATCCAGCCTCTGGTTTGTGGTGCTGCCTAAACAAATACTTGCTTTTCTTTCCTCAGTTTTAGGAAACTGGGCATGGGGAAAAACAGGTAAGCTGCTCACTGTCTAGTGAGCTACAGCTCCATGTCTGGGGATGCACAAAGTCACTCCTAGTAACACCAATGCTGTGGTATCCCCTTCCATCTGGAGAGCTGCTAAAGTTATACATGGGGCAGGATCCAGAACCTTGGGCATAGAACAGTAACTTGTTTTTTTTCATTTGTAAAGTTCAGCAGCAAGAAAACACGTTTGTTCAGTTTGACTGCCCTGACAGGACAGAAGCTTCTCAGTAGAAGCTGTGTGTGTGTAACAGTTTGTTTGGATACATGTCCGGAATAAAGACAAGTGCCAGAAATATTCAAATGCACAAAATATCTTTTATTACAGTGAGAATAATAATAATAGTAATAAACTTAGCAAGAGGAATTAAAACCTAAAAAGGATACAAAATAACTACCTTATCGGGTGGCATTAAAACAAATACTACGAACAGCATTTAATACAGTATTAACTAGTGAAAAGGGATACCAAAAAAGGATCTTAACACAATATTATGGATAACATGATATTGGTTAGTAAAAAGGGAAACTAAAGGAAAAATACTATAAACATAAAAGGGGAATTAAAGGAACACTAAAAGGATATTAAAAAGTTTGTTCTCTCAGTTGCTTCCTGTCAATAAACTGTGCTTACCCACACAGACAGGCCAGGGCTGCCAGGATCTGCAGCAGCTGGTCGGTGCCCGTGCTTAGCGGGCGTCCCCATGGAACAACACAGTCTCCATGGCAGGATGAGGATCGCTCACCCCAGCAGTCCTGACACCCCATTTTATCAGCTCCACATTACACCACGTAGGGCCAGTACCCAGTATAAGGTGATGCCTGAGTGGCAGCCAAACCCCGCCTGTTCATCACCTGATAGCAACAGTCTGTGCATGCCCTGCTGTAGGGCAAGGGGCCAGCGACCCCTGCCCACAGAATCTGCCTCCCATCATCATCTTTCTCACCCCTATGGATGACCTCTAGCATTGTGTTTCAAGGGTAGATGTATCTATCTTGCAATATGTAGCAAAACCAAGGAAGAACTCAGCTCTGATAATTGGGGATATCAGGCTGACTTGCTAAAAAGCACAATGGACCTTACAATTAGCTTGTGCCATGAAGTTACATTGTACCATACTCTGGCTGGTTTCACATCCTAATATGATTCCTTTCTCACACCTCTATGCTCCATTGATCATCTAATTCAAAATACCCCCCTTACATTTGTTTAAATATAAAATGAACCAAGGACAATTTTTGAGTGCTTTGCATTTAGATTTCATTAGTCTGAAGTGGTAGAATAAATGGTCTTGTGTGTATTTGTCTATATAGAATCATGGACTGGTTTGGGTTGGAAGGGACCTTAAAGGTCTTCTCATTCCACCCCCTGCCATGGGCAGGGACACCTTCCACTAGAGCAGGTTGATCCAAGCTGTCCTTGGACACTTGCAGGGATCCAGGGGCAGCCACAGCTTCTCTGGGAATTCCATCCCTGCCCATCCCCACCCTCCCAGGGAAGGATTTCTTCCCAGTCTCCCATCTAACCCTGCCCTCTTTCAGTTGAAAAACCATTGCCCCTTGTCCTGTGCCTCCAGGCCCATATCAAGAGTCCCTCTCCCTCCTTTTTATAAGCCCCCTTCCCTGGTGGGGTGTCTTCAGCTCCTCCCAGGACCTGTGTGTGTCTGTATCTATCTTGTATCTGTCTGTATTTATAGACAGGATATATTTTAATACATTTCTATCCATATATTTAGACATAGATATTTACACACTGTAAATATTAATGCACACCTGTCTACACAATGATGATAACTTTGTGTCCAGACCTACCCCTTCCCCTCTGTAACCTTTTTGGGGTGTTTATTCCTTGGGATTTCCAGGGTCTCACTTTCAGTGGAGCGGATCTTTCCCACCTGGATCTTTGCTACATCAACTTCAAGGTGGCCAATCTGAGCCGCTGCAACCTGGCCCGTGCCAACCTGTGCTGTGCCAGCCTGGAGAGGGCTGACCTGTCAGGCTCTGTGCTGGATGGAAGAGCTGCTGCAGCTTGGGAGGGCTGGGCTTGTGTTAACAGAGAGGAGCTGGAACAAACAGAGCGGTGTAAAACATCGACTTCTTAAATATATTCTAGAGTTGTTCTGGTTCCCAAAGCTTTTACACCTCCTCACACTAATGATTTAACAGGATTGACTCCCAAAGCAGAAATTAAAAGTGTCTTCTTGATTGTCTTTGGTGTTGTTCTTCCGGCTCTCAGTGACTCCAGTCTGTGCCAGTGTGCCAACCTGCCAGGGGTGAAGATGCTGCGCTCCAACGCAGAGGGAGCGTCCCTGAAAGGCTGCAACTCTGAGGACCCATCAGGCCTTCAAGCTCATCTGGAAGGTGAGAAGCTTTTGCCTTGTGAATCTGTGCCAACTGAAGCCTGTGTTTGTCCATTTCTATGGCCCAGAAAAGGTCCAGCTGTGGTTTGTCCAACCCTGAGAAGGGCCCACAAGGGCTGCACTGAGTCTGTGACCATCTCAGCCCCAAATCCCCTTGTCCTCCTCCAATTCACACAGCTCTGAGGCAGCACCAGTGTGCAGCTGCTGTGTTTCTGACTGGTTTTCCTCACAGCACCCCTTTCTGTGTGTGTTCCAGGTGCCAGTCTGAAAGGAGTGGCCATGGAGGGCAGTCAGATGACAGGAATGAACCTCCGAGTTGCAACGCTGAGAAACGCCAAACTAAAGAACTGTAACCTCAGGGGAGCAACGTTGGCAGGAACTGATTTGGAAGTGAGTTGGGATTCATTTTCCATCCTATTCCTTTCTCTGCTATTGTCAGCTGGTAATTTGGGGGATTGCTGGCTTTTGGCTGACCTCTCCAGCTTCAGAGTACAATGGAGTTCAGGTAAATGGACTTCCAGTAAAGCTTTGAACAGAGTTCTGGGTGCATTCCATTGACACTTCTTTTTCTTTTCCCCTTCAGAATTGTGACCTATCAGGTTGTGACCTCCAGGAAGCCAGTTTGAGGGGCTCTGATGTGAAAGGAGCCATCTTTGAAGAGATGCTGACCCCCCTGCACATGTCCCAGAGCATCAGATAGGGAAGAGAAGACGTCAAAGAGGAAGGAATCCAAACATTTGTTGTGACCTTCTTCACCTCCTCCCCTTCCTGAGTTAGAAGGAATGGTTATTAGACAACTTCCATTTGCAGTAGTGCCTAAGTAGACTCTTCTGATCACTTTTGGGGAGGGAATTTTTGTTTCAGAGGTGGAAAGAGAGTTTCTCCCTTTGTGAAGAGAGTGAGGAAGTGGGCTGGTTCTGAAAGCAGAAAGTGGGGCTGGTTTGGGGGGGAGGGTTCAAGACTTTCGTTGTTTAGCATTGCCTGACTTTGGAATGCATTTTAATTTCTAAAGCACAATATATGCAATTCTATTTGTTAAGTCTGTCGCTGCAATATGAATAGAAAATGTTATTGCTGTATAGTAGCAAAGAAAGTGGAGGTTTCCAGGTAGACAAGTGTCTTTACAGTCAGTGTCTTCATTCCTGCAGGGTGTTAATGCCAGGGGTGGTCACACAGTGCCCACAGGACGTGTTCAGGTCTCTGCTGGGCTGGAAACAGTGGGAAACTGTCCTCAGAGGTCCTAAATTGCTGTGGAGTAGTTGGGGTGCAGGGTTAGAGCAGCTTTATCCCCTCAAATGTGCAGAGGAAGCTGCTGCCCCTGCAGGGACCTGCCCAGAGCCCGGATTGAGTTCCCCCTGGGAGATCCCTGGGCAGAAATGGGATGTCTCAGTCAATGCTCTCCAAAGGAGTGTGAAATTGCACTCTCAATCCCAGCTGGGAAGAAAAATTCCCCTACTTCCACATGTCCTGGCCACTCCAGACTGGAGTTCCTGTAGTTTTTTCCTTCTTTGTTGGGAATTCAATGGACAGAGGAAAACACAGAAGTGTCCCCTAAGCAGAGAGAAGCTCTGGGGCCACAGTACCTGCTCCCCCCTCTTCTCATCCCTTCAGTAGATGAAGAAATGACCCTCAATGTTTCCCCTCAGTGTACTCTTCAAATCCTCCTTGAAAGAATGGGCATAATCCCATTTGCCAGCCAGATCCACTTTGTGTTGCTTAAAGTGGCTGTAAAAGCATCTTGCCTGGGGCCAAGTGCCCCTTCCACACTTGCTTTACCAGTGGAAAAAGCAGGGAAAGCTGTTTTTTGTGTGGGCACCCTTCAAATCTCAGTGTTTGTGATCTTGGGAATCCTCTTGGACCTGGAACAATGGCAGATTATCTCTTGTCATGGGATTTGTACCTGGAGATTGTTTTGGTCTGTGTTTAAATCTTCCTTGAAAATACAACTGATAGAAAACAATGTAAAAAAAAAGAAAAAAGAAAAAAAAAAGACAAAAAGGCCATACGAAGAAAAAAAGGGAGGAAAAAGAGAAAAAGGAGAAAAAAGAGAAAAAAAGACAGAAAAAACATGAAAAAAATGAGACAAATAATAAAAAAGAAAGAAAAAAGAGAAAAAAAGAAAAAGAGAAAGAAAAAAGGGAGAAAAAAGGAAGTAGAAAGAAAAACGGAAAGGAAAAAAGAAAGAGAAAAGAGAAGGGAAAAAAAGACAGAAAAACAATAAAACCAAAAAAGTATTATCCTCACTCCACTCACGTGCAAATGGCCGCTCTGATCCGCCGCAAGGACTACAACTCCCATGGTGCCCCGCGCAAAGCGCAGGCGCGGCGATGGCGTTCGGGGGCGTGGCCGCGCACTGATTGGCTGTGGCGGTGCTCCTTGAATGCGGTGCGCACGCAGAGCGCCGTGTTGACTTCCGGGAATCGGTGATGGCGGCGGGTCCTGCCTTTGTCTGTGAGAGCTGGCGGGGGGTGCGGGAGAGCGGGGTCTGGGGATCCCCTCGGGGGCTGCGGGGAGCGCGGCTGGGGGGGGAAAGGCTGGAGGGCTCGGGAGGGTTTAGCGCGGAGGTTCGGGGGTTCCCGAGAGGCAGAGCGCAGGGCCTTGGAACCGTCTCGGGGACCACGGGGCCCGGGGGCCTCCCAAGAACCCGGATGTTCGATTCGATTGCCGAGAAAGTCCCTCGGAAAAAAAAATCAGAACCACCCAACGAAAAAAATAACCCTAAAAAAAGGAAAAGTGAGAAAAAGGTGAAGGAAAAACTGCAAGGGCCAGGATGATTTTATTGCTTTGCTTCAATTTTTCCTCCTCAGATTTTCTGCTCTCTTCCTTTACAGAAAGCTTTTCTGCTGTTCTGTGGTTTTGGGGTCCCTTGGGGGCTTTTAGGGGTCCCTGAGGAGGTTTTTGAGGGTCTCTGAGGGGATTTGGTTTCCTGAGGGGACTTAGGGAGGTGGTTGAAGGTCCCTGAAGGGGTTTGGGAATCCCTGAGGGAGTTTTGGAGTCTCCGAGGGAATTGGGAGGTCCTGGGGGGCTTGCAGGGGGTGTCTTTGAAGGAGTTTTCTGGGTTTCTAGAGGGATTTCAGAAGTCACAGACGGTTTTGAGGGTCCCTGAGGGGGTTTTTGGGGTCCCTGAAAGGACCTGGGGGGTCCCAAGTGGGTTTTGCAGGTCACTGAGAGGGTTTAGGGGGTCCTGGAGGGGGATGAGGTCTCTGAGGGTATTTGTGGGGTCTTTAAGGAGGTTTTGATGGGTCCAGAGGTGGATTTCTGAGGGGATTTCAGGGGTTTTGAGGAAATTTTATGGGGTCTCTGTGTCAGTGGACTGACCTCAGGGAAAGAGGATCCCAATTCCCCCCCTGAGCCTCAGAGACCCCCAAAACTCAGCACACAGAGACCCCAGAGGGAAGGGGGCCCGGGGGTCCCCTAAAGCCCAGCTGTGGGGTTCAGGGGGTCCCCCAGCTCCCAGGGGAGGGGTCCTGTTGGTGCCCCCAAAAATCTGGGGAGGGGGATGTACCACATCTGGGTAAGGGGATCCCAGTGCTCCAGTATATCCCAGTGACCCTCAGTATAGCCCAGTAACCCTCTCAGTGACCAGCCAGTGTGTCCCAGTGACTTCCCACTGCCCCCCAGTAAGGCCCAGTGATCCTACAGTGAGCACCCAGTAACCCCCAGTATGGCCCAGTAACCTCCCAGTGTCCCCCTGTGTGTCCTGGTAATCCCCCAGTAACCCCCCAGTCCCTCCCAGTGCCCCCTGGTTCCCCCCAGTGTGTCCCAGTATCCCCCAGTAATCCCCCAGTGCCCCCCAAAGCCTCCCAACTGTCCCCAACATGTCCCCAGATGTCCTTGACCTTTCTGTGAGGGGGGGAGGAGTGTTTTTGGTCAGAGGGTCCGGGGGGGCTCCTGGAGTGAGATGGAGGGTTGGGGACACCAGGGATGGGGTTTGGGGACAGTGGAATTGGGGATGCCAAGGGGGGAACTGGGGACACCGAAAGGGTCTTGGGGACACGAGGGGGATCTCAGGACTCACCTGCTCTTGGTGCAGGCCCTCCTCTCCCCTTCTAGGCCCCATTAACCCCCTCAAATGTCCCCCAACTCCCCTTTTTTTCCTTTAATCTCCTTCCGCCCAGATACTTTTGACCCCCCAATGCCCCCAAGACCCTTTTAACTCCCCCAAAATCACACAAAGCCCCTCAAAACCCCCCAAATCCCCATCCAACCCCCCCCCCCCGATCCCCCCAAATCTCCCCAAGTCCCCACCTCAAATCCCTTCCAACCCCCCTCTAAGAGGGATCACCTTGCACCCTGGGACAGGAGCACAGTGGGCTGTACTGGGGGCACTGGGGGGGGCTCAGATGTCCCAGGACAAGGTGACCCAGCTCCAGGAGAGATCTGGGGAGCAGTGAGGAGGTACTGGTCTGTACTGGTCTGTGCTGGTTTATACCCCCAATCCCCAAAGCCCCTCCCCAGCTCCTCCTGGACCCCAAAGCCCCCCAGGCACCCCCAGGCCCCTGACTTGGTCCTGCTCCCCCTTGAGCATCTGCAGCTGCTGCAGAACCAGGCATTTCATCAGCAAATGTGCAGGTGACCCCAAGCTGGGGGTGTGTTGATGTGCTGGAAGGCAGGAGGGCTCTGCAGAGGGACCTGGCCCAGCTGGATCCATGGGCTGATTGCAAGGGGATGAGGTTCCAGCAGGCCAAGGGCCGGGTCCTGCCCTTTGGCCACAAGAAGCCCCGTCAGCCCCCCGGGCTGGGGCCAGAGTGTCTGGAGAGCAGGCAGGCAGAAAGGGAGCTGGGAGTGGGGATGGACAGGGAGCTGAAGAGGAGGCAGAGTGTGGCCAGGTGGCCAAGAGGGCCAATGGCTGGTGTCCTGTGTGAGGAAGAGTGTGTCAGCAGGAGCAGGGAAGGGATTGTTGGGCTGGAGTGAGCACTGGTGAGGCCACCCCTGGAGTGCTGTGTCCAGCTCTGGCCCCTGAGCTGAGGAAGGCCCTGGAGGGGCTGGAGCAGGAGCAGAGAAGAGCAGCAAGGCTGGGGAAGGGAGTGGAGCACAAGTGGTGTGAGGAGAGGCTGAGGGAGCTGGGGGTGTTGAGGCTGGAGAAGAGGAGGCTCAGGGGAGACCTCCTGACTCTCTGCAAGTCCCTGCCAGGAGGTTGGAGCCAGGTGGGGGTGGGGCTGTTCTGCCAGGAAGCAGCAGTAGGACAAGAGGGCTGGGTCTGGACCTGTGCCAGGGGAGGTTTAGGTTGGATAATAGGAAGCAATTTTTTGCCAAGAGAGTCATCAGGCCTTGGAATGGGCTGGGCAGGGAGGGGGTGGAGTCAGCGTCCCTGGAGGTGTTGAAGGTGAGAGTGGATGTGGCCTCAGTGCCATGGTCTGGGAAGCACAGCGGGGTTGGATCCAGGGTTGGACTTGATGATCTCGGAGGTCTTTTCCAACGTGGCTGATTCTGTGATTCTGTGATTGCCATTCCTGTGGCAGCACATGCTTGAGGCTCCATCCCCAGGGTGATAGAGATGTCTGTCCATATCTATCTCCAAGGTCAGTCTGTAAATGTGTGGTGTTAGAAAAGCAGGCTAAGTTGTGGGCTGGTTGTAGAAGGAGAAAGAAGCCCAGAGGCCAGTGCAAGCAGGCAGCCCTCAGCTTGCACCTGATGTCCCCTCCCTGCAGGTTCCTGTCCTTGAGCCCAGGCCCTGAGGTGAGGCTGAGAAGTGGCGCGGAGGTGAGCCCAGAGCTGTCCCTGAGGTGAGGCTGAGAATAAGTGCAAGGCAGAGGTGCTGCTGAGGAAGGAGAGCCCCGTGGTGGGGAAGGAACAAAGCTGTGAGTGCCCATCCCCGAGCAGGTGCTGTGTCCATCCCCTGTGTGCCAGGTGAGCTGGGGCTTTGCTGCAGAGCTGCGGGCGCTGATTTGAGCGTCTCCAAGTGCTGAGATGGTGGGCACCCAGGAACACAAACTGTGCCTGGCCACGGAGCCTGCAAGGAGGAGCAGAGACAGCCGTGGCAGTGTGGGGGGCCAGGTTGTCCCTGTGCCTTCCCCTGCAGGCCCTGGCTGTCCCTGCTGGGCCCCTGTCCATCCCCATCAGGTCCCTGCCCGTCCCCCCGGGCTGAGCTCCCCCCAGGAAGTGCCGTGGAGCTGAAGCTGCTGCCATCCCCCCCTGCAGCCGCTGCCCCAGCCAAGGGAGCAGCAAAGGCAGGGCCAGGAGCAGAGGCAGCAGCAGGGGAGCCCTGGGGGGGCCGGGAAGCTCTTGTGTGGGGCAGGAAAGAGGCGCTGGGCACGAGGCCGGGGCTGTGCTGAGCAGGCCCAGCCCTCACATCCCCCCAGCCAACGCCGGCTGCCCGGGGGGCTTGGGAGGGACCCCCAGCCCGTGTGCCCCACACTGAGCTGGCAGAGAGAGAGCCAAGGGACAGGGCCACGGGCAGGGCCACGGGTGAGGGACAGGCAGGGCCATTGCAGGGCCACGGTGAGGGCACAGCCTGTGGCAGCAGAGCTGCCCAGGGCCGGGGGCAGCCGGGGGTGTTGGTACCAGCCAGTGCTGGGGCCGAGCAGAGCACGAGGCCTCTTGCAGAGCCCTGGAGCAGCCTCTCACGTGTCAACCCTATTCTCAGGGCACACACATTTCTTTGGGCCAAAGAACCTTAAAACAGTTGGCACTGACTACACTTTACCACCATCTGTTCTCCAGCTGCTCTGCTGGTTCAGAGCAGCACAGTAAGACAGTGGGGATCCCTGGTATCCTTGGAAAGGCAAAGTCCAGAAATGGGGGGGGGGGGGCAGAGAAGGGTAAACCTGGACAGCAGGGACCCCTGGGATCCCTGGGACAACAGAGTGGGGAACCTGGAGAGGGGGAGTGTCTGGGAACGTGGCACCCTGAAGGTGAGAGTCAGAGGAGAACGGACCCTTGGGACCCCCAACAGTCCCAGCATCCAAAAGTGGGACCCCCAGCATCCCAGACAGGGGAGACCCTCTGAACCACAGAGGGGCCAGACCACAATGGGGGAAGGCTTGGGAGCACTTTTTTAGACAGGATTTTCATATTCTTGAGTATTTTTTTCCTGAATCTCAACTTTTTGCAGTCGGGGGGGGGGGGGGCTTCATCTTGCTATTTCTGAGAGGTTGTTTGCCTGAATCCTGGTGGTTTGGCTTTTTCTGAGCTGAATCTTGGTGTTTGGGAGGTTTTTATGGACACAGGATGCCCGGTGAGTTCTAGAGATGGACTTGGGCAGGAGGAACCCCCAAGCCAACGCGCTCAGCCCTTGTTTTGTCCCCATCAGGATTTGTCCTTCCCAAAGCTTGGTCGGATGGAGGAGGAGGCTGCGAGGAAGAGGAAGATGCCTTGGGCCCCCCAGGCAGGTGAGGAGGAAGTCAGTGTCCCTTTGGGCGGGTGTTGTGCTGGCTCTGTCAGCCCAGCATGGCCCCGGCTGCAGGACAACCCCGCTGGTGCCGCCGTCCTGCCGGGGCCGGAGTTGGGGGGATGTCCTTGGCCTTCCCTGTGGGCCGGAGGCAAATCCCCTGCCTGTCCTTCTTGCTTCCTGCCCCAGGCCCCGAGCTGAGGAGGGAGAGCCCGGAGGACAAATCCCCCCGTGAGACCCTGGTGGGAGAGGCCGTTTTGAAGGGCTCCCCGGCGCAGGAAGGCAGCGGGGAGGAAAAGGGCCGGAGATCCCCCCGCAGGAGGGGCTCCAAAGCCAGCCCAGGGTGCTCTGAGGAGGAAAGAGCCAGCCTGTGCCGGGAAGGCGGCCGGAGCTTGAGGGGGAGCTCTGACCTGGTGGTCCCTGAGCAGCCTCCCAGCAGTGACAAGCCCTTCAGGTGCTTGGAATGTGGGAAGAGCTTCAGGAGGAGCACCACCCTCCTCACCCACCAGCACATCCACACTGGGGAACGTCCCTACATGTGTAGGGAATGTCGGAAGAGCTTCAGGCAGAGATCCAGCCTGATCCGACACCAGGCCATCCACACTGGGAAATGGCCCCACACATGTGGGGAATGTGGGAAGAGCTTCAGGGACAGCTCCACCCTCTGCATCCACCAGCGCATCCACACTGGAGAACGGCCCTACAAGTGCTCGGAATGTGGGAAGAGGTTTCAGACCAGCTCACATCTCCTGAAGCACCAGCGGACGCACACGGATGAGAGGCCCTTCCGCTGCACCGACTGCGGGAAGGGCTTCAACCAGAACTCCAACCTCGTCAGGCACCAGCGCATCCACACCGGGGAGAGGCCCTACAAGTGTGGGGAGTGTGGGAAGAGCTTCACTCAGAGCTCTAAGTTGACCAAACACCAACGGACCCACCAGTAAGGGAAGCCCCACCAGTGCCCCGACTGCGGGAAGAGCTTTGGCCATAGGACTGACACACAAAAAAGGTTTCAAAAGGTCTTCAGGATTTTGAGTATCTGCACTCCAACATCAGTTTATTCTTTTGAATATGTGTAAGTTTAACCTCAGTTTAGTCTGAAAGCCAAATTCACCACTACCCCATTCCCTGATAACCGTGGGCTGGTTCTGACAAGTGAGGCAGAAATTACCCACTGCCCAGCAAAAACCAGTGGGGCCAGCCAGTGGTCTTTGCCCTGGCAGCCCAGTTTCCCCAGTCTCATCTCAAAATGACCAGTTACACTGAAGCAAAGAGCACTGGAACCAGTGCAACAAGCCCCAGTCTGACTTTCACACCTGCCCACGTGTCCTGTTTTCTGCTGCTCTACAAACCTTCCTTGTTTAAAATACAATGGAAAAATGAACAGTTTTTGGGGTTGTTTTGGTTTTGGGTTCGGGTGTTTTTTTCCCCCCCACTATTCTCATTAACCTCATTTCAAATCTATTTCGGTGTTTGAAGATGAATTAAAATTTTGAATGATTTTTAATGCAAATTTTAACGGGGGTACTTTTGAATTAGATGATCAATGGAGCATAGAGGCATGAGAATGGAATCATATCAGGATGTGAAACCAGCCAGAGTATGGTACAATGTAACTTCATGGCACAAGCTAATTGTAAGGTCCATTGTGCTTTTTAGCAAGTCAGCCTGATATCCCCTATTATCAGAGCTGAGTTCTTCCTTGGTTTTGCTACATATTGCAAGATAGATACATCTACCCTTGAAACACAGTGATAGAGGTCGACCATAGGGGTGAGAAAGATGATGATGGGAGGAAGATTCTGTGGGCAGGGGTCGCTGGCCCCTTGCCCTACAGCAGGGCATGCACAGACTGTTGCTATCAGGTGATGAACAGGCGGGGTTTGGCTGCCACTCAGGCATCACCTTATACTGGGTACTGGCCCTACGTGGTGTAATGTAGAGCTGATAAAATGGGGTGTCAGGACTGCTGGGGTGAGCGATCCTCATCCTGCCATGGAGACTGTGTTGTTCCATGGGGACGCCCGCTAAGCACGGGCACCGACCAGCTGCTGCAGATCCTGGCAGCCCTGGCCTGTCTGTGTGGGTAAGCACAGTTTATTGACAGGAAGCAACTGAGAGAACAAACTTTTTAATATCCTTTTAGTGTTCCTTTAATTCCCCTTTTATGCTTATACTATTTTTCCTTTAGTTTCCCTTTTTACTAACCAATATCGTGTTATCCATAATATTGTGTTAAGATCCTTTTTTGGTATCCCTTTTCACTAGTTAATACTGTATTAAATGCTGTTCGTAGTATTTCTTTAATGCCACCCGATAAGATAGTTATTTTGTATCCTTTTTTTTTAGTTTTTAATTCCTCTTGCTAAGTTTATTATTATTATTATTATTCTCACTGTAATAAAAGATATTTTGTGTGTTTGAGTATTTCTGGCACTTGTCTTTATTCCGGACGTGTATCCAAACGAACTGTTACATAAGGTTGGAATGTGCCATATCACTCAACAAACAACCCCACAGTATCCTAAGAAACCCTAATGGGATGCAGGATCCAGCTCAGTGTAACTGCATGACCCTTATAGACCTTTTGCACAGGAGAGCAACAACTCACATGCCTCACATGCACTCCCCAGCCCACCCCAAATGTACAGGGGTGGCTTCACTGTACCCACAGCATTCTCTTGATCTGGTTCCACGGAGATGAGAGTGTGATCTCTGAACTGCAGTCTGATTTTGCTGTCTATTTTTGGCAATTTCCCACCTAAGAAAAATAAATCCTCCTCAGAAAGGAAGAAAACCAGACAAACGGTTAAACTGAGCCCCCCTGTGCTCTCCCCGCTCTCTCAAGGCTGGACTGTTTGTTAAGCTATGTTTCAACACCCACATGTCCTCAAACTTGTTGTGGAGAGGGCAAGGAGAAAGAGATTTTTTAATTCTCTCCCCTTTCCTGTCTGCAAATAACTATAATAAATAGCAAGCTAGAGCCCAGGGAAAACTGCTACCAGTTAAATGCTCTCGGGATACAGTTTGTCACAGCTGCCAGTTCCAGTCTAGGATAATCTTTATTCCACTCTAAGGGAGTGTCATCTCTCCCACTAGACACGGGGAGCAAACACACACGTGGGGCCTCACGGCACATGAAGCTGATGCTGGACTGTGATCTGGCAGAGTTCAGGCACACGGTGTGACTCTTGCGGTCGGTGCTGTGCCGGGCAAAGGCTCGGACTCGACGCTCCTCGTGGGTCCCTTCCACCTCAGCCTGTTCTGTGACGGTGCGATGAGTTCCCTCTCTTCCAACACTTTTGTTCTTTTTAGGGCTCCTCGCTGCCCGGGGCCCGAAGCCCGCCTCCCGCGCGCCTGCTTCCCTGCCCGTTTTGGCGGCCGCAGCCGGGCGCTGAGTGCCCGCTCCCCGGGCGGGCCCGGCCGCTGCTCCAGGAGTGGGGGGGCAGCGCCGGCGCCTCGAGGATTCCCGGGATTCCCTGGCCGGTTTCCAGGCAACGCTCCCCGCGCGCTCCTCGCTCCAGGGCCGAACGTGCGCAGCCAATGGGAGGCGGCGGAGTGGGCGGGGCGAGGCGGGGCTTGGGCGGGGCGGGGGCGGGGCCGAGAGGGGCGGTTGGTGGGGTTTGGGTGGGAGCGGGCGGGGCGGGGCCGGGAGCGGGAGCGCTGCCGCTGAGCGGCCCCCGGGCAGAGACCCCGGGCAGCGGCCCCAAGACCCCCGGCGAGTGGTCCCCGGGCGAGAGAGCCCCGGCGAGTGGCCCCCGGTGCGCGGCCCCGGGGGAGGGACCCCCCGTGCGCGGCCCCCGGCGAGTGGCCCCCGGTGAGCGACCCCCGGGCAGAGACCCCGGGGGAGAGACCCCCGGCGAGTGGCCCCCGGTGCGCGGCCCCGGGGGAGGGACCCCCCGTGTGCGGCCCCCGGCGAGTGGCCGCTGGTGAGCGACCCCCGGTGAGCGACGCCCAGTAAGTGACACCCGGTGAGCGACCCGCGGGGGAGAAGCCCCGGTAAATGACCCCTGGGGAGGGACCCCCGGTGAGCGACCCGCGGTGAACAACCCCTGGCAAGTGACCCCCGGGGAGGGACTCCCCGTGAATGACCCGCGGTGAACAACCCCTGGCAAGTGACCCCGGGGAGGGAGCCCCGGTAAGTCACCCCCGAGGAGGGACCCCCGGTGAGTGAGCCCCGGGGACAGTCCCCCGGTGCGCGGCCCCCGGGGGTGTCGGGCCGGGGCTGGGCGCGTTCCTTCCCCGTGCAGAGCCGAGCGGGGCCGTGGCGGGAGCGGGGCCGGAGCGGAGCCGGCCGGGGGGGCAGAGGGGAGCCCTGAGCCGCCTTCTGCCGAGGGGGCTGCTGGAAAGGAGCCTGCGCTGGGAGGAGCGGGGGACGTGGCCCGAGGCTGAGGCAGGGGAGCTTCAGGTCAGCTCCTGGACAAAGGTTTCTCGCCGTGTTTTTCGGGGGGGCTCGGGCACTGCAATGGGTTGCCCAGGCGGAGCCAGCACCCCGGCAGGTGTTTCAGAGGCGCCTGCATCTGGCCATGGCTGACACGCTTTAGTGGTTTGGGGGTTGCTGGGGCAGTGCTGGGCTGACAGATGGACTTGATGGAATCATGGAACGTGCTGAGTTGGGAGGGTCCCACCGGCACCGTGGAGTCCAGCTCCTGAGTTTTAGGCACCACTAAAGGAACTGAATCTGCATCGAGCTGTTTGGCTCCAAAAACTCTTCTGCCCCTAGTCTACACTGCCAAGTAAAACAAAACAGGCCGTGCAAAGCAGAGGCCTGTGTTTCCCCCAAAGGGAAGGCAGGCAGTTAGGAACCGGGAGAATAAAGCAAAGCTCAGAGCTTACATTCATGGTCCCCACAGTTGTATGACACATCAAACCAGTCCGCTGTTACCCATGTAGAACTGTCATCAGGAACCCCAAACTTTCTTGTGTGTATTTGTATAGATATGTATATATACACATACCTATGTATAGATATCTATTTGTGTGTATCTCTGTAAGATTCTGTATCTTTGGATGTGATATTGGCATGCTATTGTTGTGTGGCAACAAGTGGACTTAAAAGGTTACAAGACTTTAGGAGATCGCCTTTCTGCTTGTGGCTTTTATTTTTTAAAGAAGGTAACAAGAAAAGAACTCTTTAGCCAAATATCAGTTAAGGGCTCCTCGCTGCCCGGGGCCCGGAGCCCGCCTCCCGCGCGCCTGCTTCCCTGCCCGTTTTGGCGGCCGCAGCCGGGCGCTGAGTGCCCGCTCCCCGGGCGGGCCCGGCCGCTGCTCCAGGAGTGGGGGGGCAGCGCCGGCGCCTCGAGGATTCCCGGGATTCCCTGGCCGGTTTCCAGGCAACGCTCCCCGCGCGCTCCTCGCTCCAGGGCCGAACGTGCGCAGCCAATGGGAGGCGGCGGAGTGGGCGGGGCGAGGCGGGGCTTGGGCGGGGCGGGGGCGGGGCCGAGAGGGGCGGTTGGTGGGGTTTGGGTGGGAGCGGGCGGGGCGGGGCCGGGAGCGGGAGCGCTGCCGCTGAGCGGCCCCCGGGCAGAGACCCCGGGCAGCGGCCCCGAGACCCCCGGCGAGTGGCCCCCGGTGCGCGGCCCCGGGGGAGGGACCCCTCCGTGTGCGGCCCCCGGCGAGTTGCCGGTGGTGAGCGACCCCCGGTGAGCGACCACCATTAAGTGACACCCGGTGAGCGACCCGCGGGGGAGAAGCCCCGGTAAGTGACCCCTGCGGAGGGACCCCCGGTGAATGACCCGCGGTGAACAACCCCTGGCAAGTGACCCCCGGGCAGGGACCCCCGGTGCGCGGCCCCCGGGGGTGTCGGGCCGGGGCTGGGCGCGTTGCTTCCCCGTGCAGAGCCGAGCGGGGCCGTGGCGGGAGCGGGGCCGGAGCGGAGCCGGCCGGGGGGGCAGAGGGGAGCCCTGAGCCGCCTTCTGCCGAGGGGGCTGCTGGAAAGGAGCCTGCGCTGGGAGGAGCGGGGGACGTGGCCCGAGGCTGAGGCAGGGGAGCTTCAGGTCAGCTCCTGGACAAAGGTTTCTCGCTGTGTTTTTCGGGGGGGCTCGGGCACTGCAATGGGTTGCCCAGGCGGAGCCAGCCCCCCGGCAGGTGTTTCAGAGGCGCCTGCATCTGGCCATGGCTGACACGCTTTAGTGGTTTGGGGGTTGCTGGGGCAGTGCTGGGCTGACAGATGGACTTGATGGAATCATGGACCGTGCTGAGTTGGGAGGGTCCCACCGGCACCGTGGAGTCCAACTCCTGAGTTTTAGACACCACTAAAGGAACTGAATCTGCATCGAGCTGTTTGGCTTCAAAAACTCTTCTGCCCCTAGTCTGCACTGCCAAGTGAAACAAAACAGACTGTGCAAAATAGAGGCCTGTGTTCCCCCCAAAGGGAAGGCAGGCAGTTACAAACCAGGACAATAAAGCAAAGCTCAGAACATACATTCATGGTCCCCACAGTTGTGTGACACATCAAACCAGTCCTCTGTTCATTACCTGAGTAGAACTCTCATCAGGAACCCCAAACTTTCTTGTGTGTATTTGTATACATATGTATAGTGATGCCTTAAGCCCCTAATGGTTTTTTATTTTTCTAATAGTTATAAGACTTGTAAATTTTATAGGTAGGTTTTAAAAGCAGAAACCCCTCTGTCCCTTGTTCCTTTCCCTTGTTTACACATTCCCTAACCCTTTTACCCCATTCTATGCCTTCTATATCAACCTACCCCCGAATCCAGTAGCAGTGTTTAGTCTTTTGTCAAGGTAAAGGCCCAGACTGTTTGGAGAACAGCGTATCAGGGCCTAAACCACAGAGTACGGTCAAAAACTAGGTGACAATATACCCTTTGTACTCTGATGAAGCTGAAGATGATGAAGTAGGTGGTCCCAAAAAGACCCCAGACCCAATTCTCAGGGGGAGGACCCGGGGCGGTCCAGAGGAAGGGCCAAAGGGTGGACACATCTGGGATTGGATGGATAATGCTATAAAATGTAACCTCTCGGGCACGGCCGGTGCGCGCGTCTATATCACCTATTGCCTTGGCAAATAAACCCTTTCTTATCTCACCCCTACTAACTGCTCCGGAGATTTTTTTCAGAACCAAAATACACCGGCAACAGTGGTGGAACCCGCACGGGGAGAACTGGACCGGGGACTTCTTCAGATTGGAAATTTTCATCAGCAGGAATATTCCTCAGCAAGCCGGCTTTTATCTGAGAGAAATTCCCGCCGGTCTGAGAAGTCCAGCTCCACGGAACCCACGAAAACAAGCACGGAGCATAGAGGTGAGATAAGAAAAGAACGAATCTGGTTAGTTAGCAGCTGCGGGAAAGTTTTGTGTCCCGGGATAGGGGGCACGGATTCCTGAAAATTTTGACTTGGGCCCTCGAAACAGTCTAGAGAGTCAATTTTCAGGGGGAGGCGAACGGGTTAGTTCGCCAATTACCCAGGTCAGGGCGGGTGTTCAGCCTAGGGGCTGTTCTGGTTTTGGAGGGGACGCCCTCCGGTGCTCTGACACTGTGGGAGAGCCGGTGGGGCTCTATAATCGGTACGACTTGGTAAATAGCTGAGAGGTTACGTTAACAGCCTCGTGACCTAAAGGTTGTCAGTTCCAGACCCAGTGTGTTTGATTGGTTTGCTTTTGTTTTGCAAGCATGGGTTGTGTGGATTCAAAAGTTAAGATCCCTAAAGAATCCCCCCTTAGTTTGGTTCTAAAGCACTGGAAAACTTTAGCTGGTTCTGAGACACCTTTAAAGAAGGAAGAGCTGTGCAGGTTGTCTCTAAATGCTTGGCCGTTGTTTGGACAAATGAGAGGGATAGCATGGCCGAAATTTGGTCCGTTTGAACTGGATACAGTGTTTCGGTTGATCTCGCTTCTTCATGTAGAACAGAGGTGGCAGGAAATTCGATATGCAGAGTTGTTCTTGTTTTTGTTAACACGCCCTGAATTGGGTATAGGAGATAAGGAAAACGAAAGTTCAGGAAAGATGGAAAAAGCAGAAATGGTTTTAGGAAGAGGGAAAAGGAAAGATCGAGTTAAAGCTGCTCCTATCCCACAAATACTATTTAAGAACACCGGAGAGGATGATTTGGATATGTTGATATCACCTGACAGGAGAGAAAGTAGCCCGGGAGCTCCACAAATCGGACTCCCTGCTGCAGCGGCGGTGGGGGGGGCTGGAGCTGCCGGGGCAGTGGTTGCTCCTCCTGGACCGGCTCCAGCTGGACAGGCGGGAGCCGTGGGGGGACTCCCTGGCGCGGGCATGGCTGCGCCAGGGGGAGTTGGAATCTCCGGAGGAGTTGGCTCCGGGGCGGCAGGAGCTGCTCCGGGCACAATCAGTACAGGACTTGCTGCCATGGCAACAAGTACAGGAGCAGGCACTGTGGGAGTAACAGGGGCAGGGGCCACAGCAGCAGTGGCAGGAGGGGCAGGGGCGGTGCCAACAGGCGGGGCCTCTGTCCTGACTGACTTGGGAGGTGGGGCTGGAGCCGCCCCCTTTCCCACGCCTCCCCCTCCCGAGGGGGAAGCTTCCATCCTTGGGGGAGGGGGAAGAAAAGAAGAACCGAGGGAGTTTCCAATCTCTGCCTCTCACGAAAAGGGAACAGAAACGCACAGACAGGGCAAGCCGATTCCAGCTGCAGAGAGAAGGGAGAAGCGAGGGTTACCACCGTTTGATAAGGACACGGAAGCAGAGGGTGAATTAAGTGATAACTCGGGGGAAGGAGAAGCCGACCAGCCTGTAGTAAAACCGAAAGGAAAATTGGCTCGCGAAGTGTTAGCTTTCCCCGATCCGGTTGCAAGTAGAACAAGGGCAAAAGACAAGCCACCGTTAGAAGCCCCCTTAAGACAAGCCGTGACCAATCAAGGCACGGTATTAATAAAGGCTCCTTTCTCACTGGTTGAGTTACAGCAATGGAAAGATTGTGTGGGGGCTTATAGAGATAATCCGGAAAAGATGGCAAATTATGTCCAAAGAGCAATCAAATCTCAGAATCCTGACTGGAATGATCTAGAGGTTATGATGGATACTTTATTAGACCAAACAGAGAAGGAAATGGTGAAAAGAGCTGCTCAAAAAGCAATAGAAATACAAAAAACCACTGGGCAGTTTCCAGGCGAAGATGTCAAAGATATCTTCCCCCTCACGGATCCTGGATGGGATCCTAATGTGGCAGCAGGTTTAGGAGCTTTGAAACGTTATCAAGATTGGGTAATTTATGGATTTCGGCATGGAGTTCCGAAGGCGATGAACTGGTCCAAAATGTACGAGGTTAGACAAGACATAAATGAGTCACCTACTGATTTTCTAAATAGATTGAAAGATGTTATCAGAAAATATACGGATATTGACTTAGAGTCAGAGATGGGAAAGAAAAATCTGTTATACTTATTTATAGGGCAGTCCACAGATGATATAAGAAGAAAACTGCAGAAGGCAGGTGGTGATAGAAGGAATATTAGTGAGCTGTTAGATGTAGCCTGGATGGCATATCAAAATAGGGAGCAGAAAAGGAAAACAAGGGAACAAGAAGGTGGCTACAAAGAGCCTCATAAACGTAACCCCAGGTATCAGAGGTCTAACCACCGGCAGGACATAGCCGATGACAGATGTTCTAACTGTAAGAAGAAGGGACATTGGAGAAGAGACTGCCCGGAGCTGAAGGGAACTGAAAACGCACTTCCCCCACCACCACCCCCAGCCCCCCAACTGGCTGTGAGTCAGAATGTATGAGGGGGACCGGAGGTTTCTTACCCAGCAGAGCCTCTGGTTACAGCTAAGCTGGGGGGGGAGAATGTTGAATTTTTGGTTGATACAGGTGCGGCATACTCTGTATTAAATACTTTGGAAGGGAAACTGAGCCATGAAACTGTAACTGTGGTAGGTGCTACAGGGGTAAGTGAAACAAGGCCATTTTTTAAACCTTTAAAATTCAAACTGGGCAAACACTGGGTAACTCATCAATTTCTCTATATGCCAAATTCTCCTAAGCCTCTACTGGGTAGAGACTTACTGGAAAAATTAGAAGCTGAAATTAAATTCACCAAGGGGGGAGACATAAAGGTTATAATCCCAGATACTAAATATGTCGAGGCAGCTGCTTTCTTTATACAGGAAAAACATGGAGAGATCCCTGCAGAAGTTGAAAATGCTGTCATACCTTTAGTCTGGGCCAGCGAGTACCCTGGGAAATCAAAGCAAGCTGAACCAGTAAGCATCGCACTCAGGCCAGGAGCAGCCCCGGTAAGGCAGAAACAATATCCTTTGAAATTAGAAAGCCGAAAAGGCCTAGCACCTATAATTGAAAAGTTCCTCAAATTTGGTTTACTAGTAGAATGTGAATCCAGATTTAATACCCCCATACTGCCCGTGAGAAAGGCTGATGGCAAAAGCTATCGGCTAGTCCAAGATCTTAGGGCCATTAATAGAATAACTGAGGACATTTACCCAGTGGTAGCCAACCCCTATACACTGTTAACCACATTGACAGAGGATTTAGGATGGTTTACTGTACTCGACCTCAAAGATGCCTTTTTCTGCATTCCTGTACACAAAGATAGCCAGGAGATTTTTGCCTTTGAATGGGAAAATCCTGAGACAGGGAGAAAAACGCAACTAACCTGGAGAGTTCTTCCACAAGGCTTTAAGAACAGTCCAACGCTTTTCGGAAATCAGTTGGCAAAGGAACTGGAGGACTGGAGAAGACAGCAGCAAGAAGGAGTTGTCCTGCAGTATGTTGACGACATCTTAATTGCAGCCAAAAACCGGGACCAATGCATCGAGCTCACTGTAAGTCTCTTGAACTTTTTGGGGCTAAGTGGGTATCGGGTCTCGAGAGAAAAGGCACAGATAGCCAAGGAGATAGTCATCTACCTGGGACTTGAGATCTATCGTGGGCATCGGCGACTCAGTGCAGACCGAAAAGAGGCCATTTGCCGTCTCCCAGAGCCCCACACTGTACGAGAGAGGCAGGCTTTCCTGGGAATGGTAGGATGGTGTCGGCTGTGGATAGCTAACTATGGGTTGCTAGTCAAACCTCTGTATGAAGCCCTGAAAACGGCCAAAGAGGGAGTTATAACATGGACAGATGAGACCAGAGATGTGTTTAAGCAACTGAAACAGTCCTTGATGTCAGCTCCAGCATTAGGACTACCAGATTTGACTAAACCGTTTGAACTGTTCACACACGAGCAGTTAAATGTTGCTCTGGGAGTATTATCACAAACTCTGGGAAGCCAACGAAGAGCTGTGGCTTATTTCTCCAAACAGCTGGACAGTGTTAACCAAGGGTGGCCGGGGTGCCTGCGAGCTGTCGCAGCAACTGTTATCCTGATTGAAGAGGCCCGGAAGCTCACCCTTGGGCAGCACATCACTGTGTATGTACCCCATGCAGTTCAAGCTGTGCTTGAACAAAAGGGAGGCCACTGGCTGTCCCCCAGCAGAATGCTTAAGTACCAGGTTGTGTTGCTGGAACAGGATGATGTTACCCTAAAAACAACATCTATTGTAAATCCAGCTATGTTTCTGTCTTCAGCACTAACTGACAGTGTCCCCGAGCATGACTGTTTGCAGACTATAGAGGAGACTTACTCCAGCAGACCAGACCTGAAGGATGAGCCCCTGGAAAACGCAGACTGGGAACTGTATACAGACGGAAGCAGCTTCATGCGAGATGGTAAACGCTTCACAGGGTATGCAGTAACAACCAGAGATGAAGTGATCGAGGCAAAAGCCTTGTCAGCAGATGTGTCATCCCAAAAAGCAGAATTAATTGCACTGACAAGAGCCTTGGAACTGAGTGAAGGAAAGAAGGTAAATATCTGGACTGACTCAAAATATGCATTTAGTGTTGTACATGCCCACGGAGCCATCTGGAAGGAGAGAGGACTACTGACAGCCCAAGGCAGTGGAGTCAAGCATGCAGACCAAATCCATGCACTCCTGCAGAGTATTTGGAAACCAGAGGAGGTAGCTATTATGCATTGTAGGGCCCACCAGAAGGGGAAAACAATTCCCGAGTTGGGAAATCAGTTTGCTGATCAAGCAGCAAAAAGGGCTGCAGAAAAAGGCATCTTGGCAGTAGTGCCACAAAAAGAAATTGACTTGACAAAATACACCCCTAAGTATGATGAGAGAGACAATCAGCTAATTAAATCATTGAAAGCTGAAATCAAAGAAGGGGGGTGGGCTGTTACCCCTACCGGGCAGGTTGTAGTCCCACCACTGCTCCTTAGGGAAATAGCTCAACAGGAACATGAGGCTACCCATTGGGGAACGGAAAATCTCCTGAAACATCTAAAGAAAACAGTAATAGGAACAAATATGACCGAAGCTGTGCAGTCTACGGTAGGTAAGTGTGAGATCTGCAAACGAAATAATCCAGATACATCAAAGAGAGTGGTACTAGGGGTAACAAAAGCTGGAGACCAACCTGGAGATTACTGGCAAATAGATTTTGCTGAGTTACCACCATGGGGGGGGTACAAATACATCCTTGTACTAGTTGACACTTTCAGTGGATGGCCTGAAGCATACCCCTGTCGCACTAACGCAGCAAGGGAAGTGGTAAAAGCTTTATTAAACCACATAATTCCAAGGTTTGGGGTTCCTCTAGGAATGGCATCAGATAGAGGAACACATTTTATTGCGACAGTAGTAAAAGAAGTATGCCGCATCCTGGGAATTGTCTGGGACCTACATACCCCCTATAGACCTCAGGCTAGTGGCAAAGTTGAACGAATGAATGGAAACATCTATGTCCTGGGTTCAGGCTTTGCCACTAGCTCTGCTGAGAATTCGTATCCAGCCGAGGCGGAGGGATAACATAACCCCTATGAAATATTATATGGAAGACCATATCAGGCACCACATGTACCAGGGGATGTACACTTAAGAGGGAGAGCCGATTTACAAAAATATTTGATTGCTTTAGGCTCTACTTTGCAGAAGCTGCAGAAGGTCATCGAGTTATCCAGACCTATAGGACTGGACACCCCTGCTCACCCATTCCAGCCAGGAGACTGGGTCTATGTCAAGTGGTGGAACAGTGACCCCTTGCGAGCCAGGTGGAGAGGACCTTACCAAGTCCTGCTGACCTCCCTCACCTCCGTCAAAGTTGCTGGCAGAGAACCCTGGTTCCACTACTCTAGAGTCAAGAAAGCATCAGCTCCTGGGACAACCAACCAGACAGAACCAGACACCGACAACGAGGATGTGGAATAGACTGCTTGTTCTGTGTATTCTGTTCATGCAACCGGTAACCATGAACCGAGTTTGGGACCAAAAATTGCATGTGGCCCTAGTCCAAAACGTATCTAAAATTCTCCGAAAAACGGAATGCTGGATTTGTACTCAAGTACCAGCAATTGACGATGAGAATAGTGAGTGGCCCCTAATTGGCATTTTACTAAACGAGACAAACTTCGGTAAATCCATGATGAATTTCCCAGGGTCCTGGAAGCCAGTTACAGAGGCCTATTACCCGGTGGCCCTAAGTAATGTAATTTCTAATCAGGATGTTGTTCCCTGTATGATCATAAACGCTACAGGAAAAATCATTCTCCCCCCCCTACTGTGATAAAAACAATTTAAAAGAAGAAATAAACCCAGAAATTGTTGCAGGGATGGCACAGTTCCCTTTGAGATTAATTCCTCCCCAGGGTTCGGGATGGTATTGGATTTGTGAAAAGGAAGCCTGGAAAGTTTTGCCTCTTGATAAGGATCGGGCCTGTGCTCTGGGAGCAGTGATTCCAAATATAACAATCCTCGATCCAATTGATGAACCAGAATGGGAAAGACCCTATCCAAAAAGAGTGAAAAGAACTAGCAATCCCCTCATTGAGCACCCTACGATTTTCCATAGCATAATCAGAGCTTTAATCCCATCTCTAGGAGTGAGTGAATTGGAAAAGCAATTGTAAATATTTCGGCTGTTATGGAAAACATACAAGATCACACTCTGGATGCAATTGAAACCCTGAAAGAACAGTTCCAAAGCTTGTCTCGTGTGGTAATACAAAATAGAATGGCCCTCAATTTTTTGCTAGCCTCACAAGGAGGTGTGTGTAAAGTCATCAAT
The DNA here is from genome assembly GCF_025592945.1 of Manacus candei. NCBI lineage: Eukaryota > Metazoa > Chordata > Aves > Passeriformes > Pipridae > Manacus > Manacus candei. The sequence continues at coordinate 285,050 of NW_026138186.1, forward strand.
ACCAGCTGCTGTTCTTACATAGATCAGACTGGTAGAATTAATAATGATTTGGCCTCAATTCGAAATCAAACCGAAATTTTTCATCAGATATCTCTGGATGATGTCTCCCTAGGTTTAGGAGACGTCCTCAACAAACTCACCTCATGGTTACCGAACTGGACATGGATGAAACAACTGTTTATCTTAGTATTGTATATACTTAGTGTTAGTGTAATAGCTCACTGCATACACCGATTTTATAGTTGTTGTAAGTGTAGGTAGTAGAGATTGGACAAAGACCTTTGGGTTTTGTCCAGTCTCTAAGGGGGGAACTGATGCCTTAAGCCCCTAATGGTTTTTTATTTTTCTAATAGTTATAAGACTTGTAAATTTTATAGGTAGGTTTTAAAAGCAGAAACCCCTCTGTCCCTTGTTCCTTTCCCTTGTTTATACATTCCCTAACCCTTTTACCCCATTCTATGCCTTCTATATCAACCTACCCCTGAATCCAGTAGCAGTGTTTAGTCTTTTGTCAAGGTAAAGGCCTAGACTGTTTGGAGAACAGCGTATCAGGGCCTAAACCACAGAGTACGGTCAAAAACTAGGTGACAGTATACCCTTTGTACTCTGATGAAGCTGAAGATGATGAAGTAGGTGGTCCCAAAAAGACCCCAGACCCAATTCTCAGGGGGAGGGCCCGGGGCGGTCCAGAGGAAGGGCCAAAGGGTGGACACATCTGGGATTGGATGGATAATGCTATAAAATGTAACCTCTCGGGCACGGCCGGCGCGCGCGTCTATATCACCTATTGCCTTGGCAAATAAACCCTTTCTTATCTCACCCCTAATTAACTGCTCCGGAGATTTTTTTCAGAACCAAAATACACCGGCAACACTCTGAACTGGTAAAGGAGAGTTCTGCAACCCCAGGGGACGCAGCAGGAACAGAGAAAGGACTCTGGCCAGTGACTCGTCTCACCCGCAGTGAACTCCCCTTGTGCCTCCCCAGTTCAGGGGGGGCTGGACCAGAGCCAGGGGTGGGCTTTCCAGGAGGGTGTCCTGAAGAACTCTCCAGCCCACAGGCTGCATGGAGTGGAGCCCTGCCCTGCCCTTTGTGCCATTGGAAACAGCCCATGGTCCTGCCCAGCCTTGTTCTTGCCTACTGAGCCTTCCAGGACTATGGCAGAGGGTGGAGAGGAGTGATCCCCATCCTGCTGGGTCTACTCCCCACCCTGACCAGCATGGCCAGTGCAGGCTCAGCCCAGGGTGCCACAGCCCCTCCCTGTGCAGAGCAGCACCTCCAGCTCAGGGCCTTGCAGGGATCCCAGGCTGGGATCTGCAACTGGCCAAGGCAACCTGGACACACTGACCTGGGCAAAGGGATGTCCCTGGAGAAGAGCAAGGCAGCATTTCTGGGCCTGCAGAGAGGAATCCCTGACACAGAGAAACCGCTTTCTGGGCCAGGACTCTGGGCTGGGCTGGGCAGAGGGGCTGGCACTGAGGGGCACAGTCAGGCTGTGCTGGGCATCTCCTGGAGGTGACACCAGGGCTCCTGCAGTTTCCGTGACCTCCATTTCCTCCTGCCATGCTGAGTGTCCAGCCTCTGAGCTGATGGGGATGCTGAGACTCCTCTCTGTGCCCCAGGAGCTGCTGTGCCCTTCAGAGGGGCTGGGGCTGTGGGGGGAGTGCCCAGAGCTCTGCAGCACCCTGGGCTGGGCACTGCTGTGGGACCAGACCAGACTGGGCTGCTCCACCAGTTGACCTCTATAATGAAATCACTTCTAATTTTCTCCTGAAGAACCATGAGAATATGTGTTGTGTCCTGAGCACTAGACTGGAACTCTGTGAAAATAGAAAAGGTTTTGGTGTCAGGGATATTGAGGAGGCTGGGCAGTGTCACTGGGAGACCTCTCCCAAACACTTGGAAAGGCCAGAGCCATCCCAGAGCTTCCTGGGGCCTTGGCAAAGGCAGACATGGAACCAGTCTGCAAACAGGGCAGCAAGGAGGGTTGGCAGAGTTCCAGACTGCTCAGGCTCAGCAGGGAAGGGGATAGGGCAAGTCCTCCTGCAGCCATTGCCAGGTATGGGAAGGACAAGGAAGGGATGGCAGAACCCCTGTGGGAGGGAAAAGAAAGGGATGTTCTGTGCCCAGACTTCAGCAAGGCCCTGGACATGGTGTCCTGTGATCTCATTAGAGCCAGACTGGTGAGAGCTGGACTGGACAAGTGAAACATGTGGTGAGTGGGAAGTTGAATGACTGATGAGGGTCAGAAGTCAAGGCACAAATTCCTCTGGGCAGCAACTCCCAGGTGACATCCATCAGGGACCAGCCCTTGACCATTCCTATGGAACACCTTTATTATGTCTCTGGGTGATGGGATGAAATGCACTTTCCACTCCTTTGTGGATGATGCCAAGTTGCAGCGAGTCTGTGAGAAACCTCGTCTAGTTAATGGGGACTTGTACAAAAAATGTGGTCAAGATGAGTGAGTTGGATAAACTTGTCCTGCCATCAGGTGCCCAGCAAGGCCCAAGACAATGAAGAAAAAACTCATGGGTCAGAGGAAAGGAAAATCAAAAGGAGGGAAAAAGACCAAACCCAACCAAACCAAACCCAAACAAACACAGAATGACAGAATATGTTGAGGTGGAAGGGACCCACAAGGATCATCCAGTCCAACCCAACTCTTCCATTGCCATCTGCCCCCACCCCAGCAGGCTCTGGAGCAAAGCACGGCTGAGGTCCAGCCCAGCTCTGCTCTGACAGAAAGAACCTGCAGTCAGGGACAGGAAGAGGACAAAGTCTTGTTTAACCAGCCTGAGGAATAATGGGCTCAATGACCTCCTCTGTTCCTGGGCACTTGAATGACCCTGTGGATCAGGTTTGGTAGCAGGGAGGGGGCTGCAGGTTTCCCTTAGGGAAGAGGAGATCAGGAGTTGACTCTGTGTCAGAGAGAGCCAGTTTCAGGTGGCTCCAAAATGGACCAGCCAGTGCCCAAAGCTGAGCCAAAAAGCAATTCCAGAGGCACCTCTGTGATCACCCTTTGGAGAAAGGATAAAATCCAGGGTGCTGTAACTGAGAGAGGAGTGAGAGAAATGGGGGAGAAACAACCCTGCAGGCACCAAGGAGAGTGGAGAAGGAGGAGGAGTGAGAGAGAGCCCTGGTGGGCACCTGGCAGCCAAAAGCCAACCCCCAGCCCTGAGAGCCACAGCTCAGCCCAGCACAAAAGCTCCTTTAGGCCTGGAGGTTCTTTGCAGCAGCTTTTTAGCAGAGCTGCCAGCTGGGCCATCAAAGGGGATGCTCAGCTGAGTCTGAAACCTGGATGATCCTTGTCAGCCTTGGCTCTGCAGGATAAGAAAGAACTATAGATCCTAAATAGTTTGAATCTGATGGGACCTTTATAGGTCATCTAGTCCAACCCCCCTGCAATGAACAGGGACATGTTCAACTAGATCAGGTTGTTCACAGCCCTTTCTAACCTGGCCTTGAATGTTTCCAAGGGTGGGGCTTCTATGACCTCTCTGGGTGACTCATGCCAGTGTTTCATCACCCTCAGTGTAAAAAATTTCTTCCTCATATATAGTTCTCTTATAGCTGAAAACCATTATCACTTGTCTTCTTACAACTAAGTCTGTCCCCATCCTTCTTATAAGTATGATCTCAGGAGCTCCTGACAAGCCTTGACCAAACCAGCTGAGCAATGAAGAGCCCCTGGACTGGACCAGGGTGTGGGGAAGTGTCCCTGGACTGGATCAGGTGCTCCTGGATGATAAAGGTGGGAACAATCCCAGGTGGAACAGTTGGGGAACACAGGATAATCAGTCATCCCATGAAAACCTTGGAACATTTCCTGCCTGAATCACAGCCCTAATGGAACAGTTTAGATACAATTCCCAAATACTGTGGAAACTCCAGTCATTCCTGACAGCAGGATGGAAATTCAGCAGATAACTAAAGCCAGTCACCTTGTGAACCCACACCCAGCGGGGCTGAGGGAGGCCCTGGCAGCTCCCCAGCACCTCCCTCTCAGTGGGACACCTCTGGCAGCCTCTCCCAGCTCGGGAACCCTCCAGTTTGCAACACTCCAAAGAGCGGCACTGATGCCCAGGACAATTCTGATCCCCCTCAACAAACACTCCTCCAGCTGTGACCCTTGTCTGTTGGGAAACACAAAGGGATTTGGGGGAGTGTTTCCCTGAGAAGGAGAATTTGGGAGAGGGACCTTTCCACAGCCAGCTATTAATGTGTCCACACATCTCTGCCTGGGTGTGGCTGTGAATTGACTGTGGTGGGAAGGTTGTAGTTTTGAATCCATAATTGAGTCAATGTTAAAATTATAGCAACTGCTATTGAATCACCTGATAACTGTTAAACGGGTCAGTAATTACATGCTACTAATGTCTTTTACCCTCTTGTCTTTGGATCCAAATCCTTTGTGCCCTGACCCTCTTGCATCCCAAGGCTCTGTGTAAATCATTCCTATTCATCCAAAAATATATATTTTTCATGACTTCCACTTTAAAATCTTCCTCCTTAGCTAAACTACAAAACAACTCCAATTAGCTGTAGAACTCTTGAAGACTTGAAGACAATTAAAGGAAGGAAATAATTTGTTTTTCAGTGTTTTATTGGGTCCCACAGTGTGTTTAGAGCTGCATCAGTTGTCAGTCCAAGATGGGCCATGGCAGAACTGGTGAGGTTGGGGGGTGAGGAGCAAGGCTGATCATACAGGGTCAGTCTGGATCTCCTGAGGAGATCACTTGGAGAACACCTCTATCTTCTCTTCTCTGAACTAAAAAATATCCATCATTGAATTAAAACAAAAAAAGGACAAACTTCGAAGAATTGTTTTGAAACTGCTTTGAAGACAATTAAAAGAAGACAAAGAGATCCTGAGGGATTTCTGCATTTTAATGAGCCCCACAGTGTGTTTGCAGCCCAGCCCATGATCCTGAGGGACTGAGAGAAGATTGAAGCAGCTGCTGAAGAAGTCAGAAGCCAAAGTCCAAGTGCCTTGAAGCATTGCTGGGCCCCACTGAGGGCAGGCACTGCCAAAGCCTCCCCAGGGACTCCTTGGAGCAGCTCCTTGGAGGCCAGGAGTGCAGGCAGACAAAGGCTCTGGGCAGGCCCCTGCAATGCTGAGCAAAGCCTGCCTTGGTTTTGTGGAGCACAAAGGCCAAGGCCTGAGCCCCAGGCCCTGGCCCAGCAGATCCTGTCCCTCCCGGCTGGCTCAGGGCTGTTTGGGGGGCACTGGGATGGGAGGGGGAGGAACAACAAAGGCCCAAAACTGGGCAACCCCTGCCAGGCTCCTGAGGGAGGGGCGAGGCAGAAACCAAGTACAGAACCTGCCAGGCAAGTTGCTTGTGGTGGCCTGAGTGGCAGAGGCAGCTGGCAGAGGCAAGGGGACAAAGGCCTGGGTGCCTTTGGGCCTTGCAGCCCTGCCAGAGCCCTTGGCCATCTCTCCTGCAGGCTGTCCTGCCCTGGTCCTGCTGCTGCTCTGGCCTTGCAGGCTGCACACACCCCTCCTGCTTTCCCACCCCCTCCCAGCAGCATTTCTAGACCCTCCCTGATGTCTCTGCACCAGCTCTGGCTGTTGCCATGTGCACTTGGCCTTCTGAACTTGGATCCTGAGCCCCTGTGCCACAGGACATCCCTGCCAGAGCCCAGGCCCTTCTCCTGGGGGTCACTGCAGAGCTGAGCAGATCCAGGTCACCTCCCATTCCTCTGCCAACCCCCTGGGCCTGCTCTGGGCCCTCCAGGTCCTTGCCCTGCTCCCAAGGGCTGTGGGGGTGCTTAATGGTCAGGACTTGGGGTTTAGAGCTCAGGGTGGGGATTAGGCAGAACTTTGGGAGGTTTGTTGTTCTGCTGGCAGTGTCTGGTTCATGATTAGGGGAAGAGACTTTTGGGTTGGGTTAGGATTAAAGCTTGGCTTTTCATACTGTTAATACAGATTTGGGATTGGGGTGGGCATTGGAGGACAAATAAGAGTCTGGAGTTCTGGGTTTGGGCTTTTTCTGGCTTGGAATTAGAGCAGTGGTGTCCTAGTTAGAACAGCTGGGACCGATTCATCACTGGATAGGTATAGCCCAAACCTGTGTATTCTATGGCCCTCCATGCCATTTCCCAGAAACTCTTGTCAAGGGGGGGGGAGGGCCTGCCTGTGGGGGGATGTTCCTGTCCTCATACCCTTTTATGGAATTTCTTTCTCTGAGCATCCTCATACCCTTTTATGGAATTCCCCGCTCTGAGAGAAGGATTGACCATTCCTTTTATGGAATTTCCCACTGAGGGAAGGATTGACCATTCCTTTTATGGAATTCCCCACTCTGAGGGAAGGCTTGACCATTCCTGCCTGAACTGGAGAATATATAAACCTGGAGTTTCAGAACTTTTCTATCACTCGTGGGATCCAGAGGAGAGGAAGACTGCAGCTCATCGCTCTCAACCAGACTGAGACCACCACCCTCAACTGGACTGCAATCACCACTTTTGACCAGATTGCAACAGCTCTCCCACCAGCAGGTTTTTTCCCTTCTCCCTTTACTTTGGACTCGGGGGGGAGGGGGGGGCCCAAGGAACACCACTTTGTCCATGCCCCAGGGTGCTGGGTTATACATTTGGGTTTTGTGGGTTAAGACCAATTGTTAGTTTGTATAATTGTACTTATTGTATTATTTTAATAATTTGTTATTCTGACTTATAATCTCTCCTTTGAGTTGAGTTCATTTCCCCTGCTGGTTAACTTGGGGGGCTGATGGGAAAGGGGTGGGAGGGGTGGCTGAGGGGAGTGGGGAGAGCGGGAGCGGGGTTGCCGTGGGAGTGCCTCGGTGTCCCCATGCCTTGATTCCTGGAGAGAGGGAGGCTGGAGATAGGGAGGAGCTTCGAGAGCCCTGAGAGCCTGGAGAGGGGGGGCACAGAGAAGGGGAAACCTGGACAGTGGGGACCCCTGGGATCCCCTAGGACAACAAATTGGAGAACCTGATGAGGGGGAATTTCTAGGAATGCGGCATCCCGAAGGCGAGAATCAGTGGAGAAGGGAGCCTTGGGACCCCCAACACTCCCAGCATCTCTAGGTAGAACCCCCAGCATCCCAGACAGGGGAGACTCTCTGAACCCTAGAGGGGGGAAACCAGAGAAGGGGAAATCTTAGGAGAATTTTTTTTGGCTAATCTTCATATTTTAGAGTATTTTTTAGGTGAATCTCAACTTTTTTCATTTTGGGGGGGCAGGAGTCTTCTCACTATTTCTTATAGGCTTTTGCCTGAATCTCGATGATTTGGGGTTTTCTGGGTTGATCCTTGGTGTTTTGGAGGGTTTTATGGACCCAGGATGTCCGGTGAGTTCTAGAGATGGACTTGGGCAGGAGGAACCCCCAAGCCAACGTGCTCAGCCCTTGTTTTCCCCCCCATCAGGATTTGTCCTTCCCAAAGCTTGGGCGGATGGAGGAGGAGGCTGGGAGGAAGAGGAAGATGCCTTGGGCCCCCCAGGCAGGTGAGGAGGAAGTCAGTGTCCCTTTGGGCGGGTGTTGTGCTGGCTCTGTCAGCCCAGCATGGCCCCGGCTGCAGGACAACCCCGCTGGCGCCGCCGTCCTGCCGGGGCCGGAGTTGGGGGGATGTCCTTGGCCTTCCCTGTGGGCCGGAGGCAAATCCCCTGCCTGTCCTTCTTGCTTCCTGCCCCAGGCCCCGAGCTGAGGAGGGAGAGCCCGGAGGACAAATCCCCCCGTGAGACCCTGGTGGGAGAGGCCGTTTTGAAGGGCTCCCCGGCGCAGGAAGGCAGCGGGGAGGAAAAGGGCCGGAGATCCCCCCGCAGGAGGGGCTCCAAAGCCATCCCAGGGTGCTCTGAGGAGGAAAGAGCCAGCCTGTGCTGGGAAGGCGGCCGGAGCTTGAGAGGGAGCTCTGACCTGGTGGTCCCTGAGCAGTGTCCCAGCAGGGAGAAGCCCTTCAAATGCTTGGAATGTGGGAAGACCTTCAGCAGGAGCACCAACCTCCTCACTCACCAGCACATCCACACTGGAGAACATCCCTACACATGTGGGGAATGTGGGAAGAGCTTCAGACAAAGCTCCAAGCTTATCCAACACCAGCGCATCCACAGTGGGGAATGGCCCTACACATGTAGGGAATGTGGGAAGGGCTTCAGTGACAGGTCCACTCAGTGCACTCACCAGCGCATCCACACTGGTGAATGTCCCTACAAGTGCTTGGAATGTGGGAAGAGCTTCAACTGCAGCTCCAACCTCCGCACCCACCAGCGCATCCACACTGGAGAACGTCCCTACACGTGTAGGGAATGTGGGAAGAGTTTCAGGCACAGCTCCACCCTCCACTCCCACCGGCACATCCACAGTGGGGAACTGCCCTACACGTGTGGGGAATGTGGAAAGAGCTTCAACTGCAGCTCCAACCTCCACACCCACCAGCGCATCCACACTGGGGAACAACCCTACACGTTGGGAAATGTGGGAAGAGGTTTCAGACCAGCTCGGTTCTCCTCAGGCATGAGCAGACACACACGGATGAGAGGCCCTTCCGCTGCAGTGACTGCGGGAAGGGTTTCAAGCAGAACTCCACCCTCGTTAGGCATCGGCGCATCCACACCGGTGAGAGGCCCTACAAGTGTGGGGAGTGTGGGAAGAGCTTCTCCCACAGCTCAACCTTGAACAGACACCAACAGACCCACCAGTAAGGGAAGCCCTGTGAGTGCCCCGACTGCGGGAAGAGCTTCGGCCGTAGGACTGACACGCAGAAAAGGTTTCAAAAGGTCTTTGGGATTGAGTATCTGCACTCCAACATCAATTTATTCTTTTGAATATGTGTAAGTTTAACCTCAGTTTAGTCTGAAAGCCAAATTCACCACTACCCCATTCCCCGATAACCATGGGCTGATTCTGACAAGTGAGGCAGAAATTACCCACTGCCCAGCAAAAACCAGTGGGGCCAGCCAGTGGTCTCTGCCCTGGCAGCCCAGTTTCCCCAGTCTCTTCTCAAAATGACCAGTTACACTGAAGCAAAGAGCACTGGAACCAGTGCAACAAGCCCCAGTCTGACTTTCACACCTGCCCACGTGTCCTGTTTTCTGCTGCTCTACAAACCTTCCTTGTTTAAAATACAATGGGAAAATGAACAGGTTTTGGGGTTGTTTTGGTTTTGGGCTCGGGTTTTTTTTTTCTCCCCCACTGTTCTCATTAACCCCATTTCAAATCTATTTTGGTGTTTGAAGATGAATTAAAATTTTGAATGATTTTTAATGTTAATGCCTTGACCAAAGTAACAAAACATGAAAAATAAAAAAAACCCACACCACAAAGCTGTCCATTTTTGTCACAATCAAACACTCAGAAGTACTAACATAAGCACAGTGAAAACCCCATAAATAAGACCATTAAAATAATTTTAATATTTATATATTATTATATTTTTACTAAGCTTAACATAAGGAAATTTAATTCATGACAGCAGCTTTCCCCACCTCTCAAAAAGGTAATTTAGTTACATCTTAGTCACCCTTGAAAGGCTCTTTCCAGTTGGGTTGGCCTCTGCCTTAGACACTCATGAGATCTACCAAAACCAACTTAAGGGCAAATTTCCCCACCAGGTTCAACTGCATTGGTTTTACCAAAAACTTTGCAAGTAACCCCACGACTTTCATCTTAAACTCTTCTCTCAGCCTTGTAAAGTAATTAGCAGTAAACAGACCTGATAATGTGTTATAATTAAGAATTTCTTGTTCTCAGAGTTATTCATGCATCAAAAAGATGCCACAGAACAGCCAAAATATAAATAGCAACCTCTACACTTTGGAAATGTACATTTGGTTTTTAAAGATTTCACAGTGGTTGTTTCCTTAGGAATTCAGGCACATTTTACTAACAAGTTTCAATAAAGTTACAGAAACATCTTCCTCCACTAAGACACAGGCAGTCATCCTAACCTGAGGTGGACACTGAAAAGCCCAATTTTTTTCTTAGCTGTCACGAGTCTTTCATTCCTCCTGTCACATCAATTAGGCATCAGCCCATTTTTCAAGCTGCTGTTCTCTACCAGCTCCTGCTTTGGTTTCCAAGCCCCGTATTTTGGCCACGATAAAATCAGGGACCTGGGCAGTCATGTCAGAATGACAAAGAGTACTGACCCTCCCTGCCAAGGGAGACAAACCATTCCCAACCTTGACCAAAGGTTCAAGGCAGCGATTCTGAAACAAAATGTACAAAGTTTTTCTCTTCATTTTTTTGCTGAATACCATTTTATTTGAACATTTATTTTATTTAAACATTTTTTACGTATTTATATTTTTTTATATATTTAAGGCAAAGGAATTTGAATTTATATTTGGATACCATTTTATTCAAACATTTATTTTATTTAAACATTTTTTATACCTTTATTTATATGTTTTTTTAATGTATTTAAGGCATAGGAATTCGAATTTATATTTGGGTACCATTTTATTCAAACATTTATTTTATTCAAACATTTATTTTATTTAAACATTTATTTTATTTAAGCATTTTTTACGTATTTATATTTTTTATATATTTAAGGCAAAGGAATTTGAATTTATATTTGGGTACCATTTTATTTAAAAAAATTTTTTATTTAAACATTTTTTATATTTTTATTTATATTTTTATATAAATATAAGGCATAGGAATTTGAATTTATATTTGGATACCATTTTATTTAAACATTTATTTTATTTAAACATTTATTTTATTTAAACATTTTTTACATATTTATATTTTACCCCCATCAGATGTTCTGTAAGCACAGCAGTCAAAGCACAACTCATGTAGGTTTGGGTATTTTTAGCTAAGGCTGTTTGCCAGGTTTCTCACATTTAGAGGAATTCCCGGTAAGATGTGACTTTATTCACAGATGCACTCTTTTTTGGGTGTTATTTTGAAATAATGAAACTTTATTGCCTTAAGCAAAGTATGTCAACTGCAATAAAGCTCCTGGTGTTTTCAAGTATTTTCCTTCTTCTCTTAAACAAGTGGAAAATGAAAATCGGTGCTTCAACTAAATATTATCTGTGCTAACCAGAGAGGGCAATACTGGATCTTTCAGGATCCACACATTTGGATGCTTTTGCAATTGGTGTTTGAAGCAACTTCTTTTGTAGACAACTGTTTCACTAAGTAAATTAAGGCTTTCACATTCAGCCCCTTCCTTTAGGTAAGGATTATAAACCAGAAAAGGAGGGAAGAATTACTCGGGGTGGAACTGAAAGGCCAAAGTCCTACCCAAGAAACCAGATGTGACAACAGCTCATTTACAACCCAGTGAGAAAACAAACAAAAATGCACCCAGAAAGATTCAGGAGTCATGTGAAGATGAATATAAAAATGGAACATGAGTCACATGTTTTAGAGATTCGAGCAGATGATTGGGGGCTAGAAAGGCGTCAGTGGATGGCACAGGAAGAGTTTTGAGGAAGAGCTGGAAGGAGAAACATGGCAAGAAATCTGCTGTTCTACACAGACCTGCAGTGGGAAAAACAGTTTAAGGCTTCTGAAGGAACAAAGTAATAAAACTCACAGAGCCCAGGAGCAGAAGAGATTCAATACTTGCCAAAAAGCATCAAAACTAAGCTCATGGACACGCATTAAAAACTGAATTCCTCCCATTCATGAATTCCACTTTTTTGCTTCGGGACTGAACTCGGTGATAAAACTGGTCCAAAGTCACAAAATGTGGCAGGGACAACAAAAGGTTAAGACCAAATTCCTTTTATTTAAGGAAAACTGGAAAAGATTCTGTTCCCATATTCATCCAGTAGAGATGAATATTTTTTTCATTATTAATTTTAATTTTATTTTTTCTACTCAAGCTTGCCAATGTTATGGTTTTTTGACTATATGAGGAATGATCTGAAGTCTATCAGCTCACAGTTTAATTTAAAAAGAAATAAAACCAAACAAGCAGAAAACCATCCTGGCAGTACAGATCATTTTGTGCAAAGCCAGACCTTTGTGAAGGTCTCTTTTTAAAAAGCTAAAAAGTAAATGTTATTAAGGAAGAACAACTTAACAAGCCCTTCAACCAAGAGCAGTTATTTTGCTTACAGTGAGCAAATCAATTGCTCCACACATCTGCAGGGAAAATGGGATATTAAAACACTTGAATTAAAATTAAAAATAATAAAGAAATCCTAATAATTTAAAATTAAAAATAATAAAGAAATCTTAATAATTTAAAATTAAAAAGAATAAAGAAATCCTAATAAATTAAAATTAAAAATAATTAAGGAATTCTAATAAATTAAAATTTAAAATAATAAAGAAATCCTAAGGACCAAGCATTAGACTGTGAGTATTACACAAGTCCCATCCCTGAATGAAAAAAAAAACAAACAAACAAGCATTACAGATGACAGCATATGCTGCAAAAGACATTTTATAAAAAGCTTTCAAGTATCACCAGGGAATGTGTTATCAAAGAACCTGTGCAAACCACCCAAGAAATTCAGGCCCCGTCCTGTACACAAATCCCTTGAGAAATTACCACCAGACAAACACAGATAACCACATATTGCTCTTACAAGAAAAGACAGCTCCAAAGAGCTCAGAAAAGTAAACAAGGGACAGGTAAAACTGCCTTTATTGTAATGCCTGTTCAGCACAAACAGCATCAGGGCAATCCAGGAAAGGTGCAGACCATTATGACTGAAGTGCTCAATTTTGTATTTAGCATGGAACATGCAGGTCAGCCAAGATCTGCTCCTGACACAGTGGGGTTTAATTTTAATCTTTAATTTTGCTGTTTTTTGAAGAGCAGGTCAGTTAAAAGTTGCAGCTTTAGACATTTCAGGATTTAACATCAGGAACACAAGTCTTGGGTCTCACAGGCTCAGTCCCCTCATTATCCTCAGGCTGGTCTTGCCTTCATTGTCACAGACTGTGCAATATCTCAACTCCCTCCTCCCGCCGCCGGCACAACATGGCCGCCCGCTCACTGCTCAGGGAGAGGCGGGAGCGGCCACCGCCCCCTTCCACTGCCACCAGGCCGGGCCGAGCCCACCTCCGCCCGCCCCAGCCCAGCCCCGACCCTGCTCGGCCCGACACCACCTTCTCTGCCAGACCCTTCTCCAGACATCTCTTCGTACCCTCGCCTGCCTGCACGGCGAGGTTCAGCCCCCCGAGGTGGCTGCTGGCGCCCCGCATCTCGCTTGCTGCCATTCCACAAGCAACACCTCTGTTCTCATCAGCCCTTGACGTGGCCTGGCCCAGGGGGAGCTCACCCACCAGGCTCACCACAGAGAGCGGGGCCACAAACCCCTCTCCTCTGATCCGAGTACACACCCTGTGTTGGGCACCCTCAGCTCCTGAGGGACGGAGCCACAACAACCCCACACCCGCCCCTCTGCCACATCAGCCCCAGCCCTCGTTACCGCTGCTCAGAAACAGCACAGACACCTAAAGAAAACAAGGTGTCCTACTTTTTTTAGCCAACACCATGGAGACTGCCTGGCATGCCAGTGTCACCAGGACACTGTCTCCTATTTTGACTACAGCCATGGAAACCACTTGAGATGTCAGCAGGATGGAAGGGCATCCCCCCCATTCCTCATCACTGCCATCAGTGCTGTCCCCAGCCCCAGCTACGGTGTTCCTGTGCAAGAAGCACACCCAGCAAACATGACTAGAATTAATATTTACATACTTCAGCAGTCACTGTAAATTATATACATGCCTTTGCCTTCTTTCATTTGCCCAGCTTACTCCATTAAAACCAGAAATTTTCCCATTCTTCCTTTTTCATACTAACAATGTGAGTAGTTATGGCAGAATTTAACCAACAATGTTCCAAGTGATTATGGAAGGTCTCAGGAGCCAATCTGGCGCTTGAAATCACACAGCTGGACTTTTAGCAGCGCTCTCCTGAGCTGGGTCCTGGAAAAGCCTCAGGGAGGTGGTCAGTTGAAAAGAATCAATCACTATGACTCTGAGCCAAGAGATGTATTTCCTTTGAAACTACAGAGAAAAGCTGACCTCGTGTATAGGATAGCAGGGGATATCTACTACTTGTAGACAGTGGGATAAGGTGTTACCATTTCAAAGACGAGATGGTGGGGGCCCACATAAAGGTACTCCCTTTACAAAAAACACCACTCGCACCCAATGTTATGCCTCCAACGCTCCTTTATTTTTTTGGAACAGTGTGTCTACTAATAAAGATTTGTGGGCTTTGGGGTTTTAGGGTCAACGTAGCATAATTTTCTGCATCGTTGGGGCCCGTTGCTAGGGGCTGGTTCCACATCCACAAGTGCTGGAACACTGCTAGGCGTCAGGTGGTGTGTCACAGGGGGGCCCTTTGTGACATCCCATCACAGCACACGTGGTCAGCACAGCCCCAGTGCCAGCACCATTGTCCGGCAGGACAGCGACGCGACAGGACGGGAGCACGGAGCTGGCGAGGATCTTCTGAGCACAGCTCCAGGCTTTCCCTGTTGACCCGTAGTGCGACGGTTTTTCCGTGAAGATTCCCACTTCCCCTTTCCCTACTTCTAGTAGTTTTCTAGAAAACTACTTCTACTACTTCTAGTAGTTTTCTAGTAGGATGGAGCAGACACCCCCCAGCAAGCCCAGGGTGGCCTGGGCGGAGGAGGGTGCTGCCCAGAAAAGCGGCTCTCCAGAAGAGCCCCATGAGGTGGCCTGGGAGGAGGAGGCTGCTGCCCAGAAAAGCTGGTCTGCAGCAGAACTCTCCCAGTGGATCCTGGTGAACCCACCGCAGATGGGGACGGGTGAGTGAGGGGACTGGGCAGGGCTGGGGCTCTGCAGCGCATCCTGCAATGATCCTCCCTGCTCTATCCCTCTCTTAGATGTCAGCTTGTTCCCCCTGTCCAGAGAAGAACAGGAAGTGGTGGACTCCATCCAGGCCCTTGACAGCCCCAAAGAGGTAAGTGTGGCCAGTTGGACGGCAGCTGTGCCAGCATCTAAGGCAGGGGCTCTGCTGCTGGGCTGCTGGAGGGGTGCTGGCTGGGCAGAGCTGCTGCTCCCGCAGGCCACTGCCCCTCAGGGCTCCAGTCTCGCTGGCCACGTTTCCCCCTCTCATGCTCCCTGTTTGTCTCTGTCCTCCGGCTGCCAGAATCTGGTCCACAAGACCAGCTTTCTTCAGAAAGTCGTGCGCCTGTGCAGAAGCACCACCGGCAGTGGCTCATCCCAGCGCTTGGTCCACTTCTGCCACAGATATGAGGTGGTCGAGAGGATTCAGGTGAGGGGACACTCGGTGCTCTGGGGAAGGGGGCAAGGCCCCTGGCACTGGCACCCTGTGAGGGCTAGGCTCTGGTGGCACTGGGTGCTGGCAGCTGCCGGGTCCCAGCTGCGTTGTGCTCTGCAGATGCTGCTGGACGCTGAGTCCTGTATCAACGAGCGTGCCGAGGACGACCGCGACAGGGATCTGATCCAGCAGATGAACCACCGCGAGCGGGAGATGAAGCACACAGAAGTGCGGAAGCTCGCCCTCTTTGCCATTGAAAGATTGAGGTACCCGCTCATCACTGCCAGGGACCCCTTCCCCAGAGGACCTCCGCCCCCTGCACAAGGCCTGGAGGCGCTTCCCCCGGCACCATTGTCCACTTGGGCCCTTCCTCTTTGCAGCGCGGTGAACGAGGTGCTGGAGGGCAAAACGAGAAGGCTCCTAGAAGCCTGCTTCAGAGCTGTCCTCTTCCTTCCTAAATGGGACACCTATGTATGGGATGGATATGAGCGCAGGAATCAGGTAAGTGCTGGTTGAGCTCCAGGAGCCACCAGTCCCTCTGGGCTGCTCTCTGGCCATCCTGCATGTCACGTAAGATACGCAGGGATCCCCAGAAATGCCAAGGCAGTGGAAAGAATGCAGAAAGTTTATTTAGAAGGACAGAACCCGAGAAACATAAGAGTGTGGTTTGCGCACCAGGCCTCAGGGAGAAAAAGGCACCTCCTGTTTTCTCCTTCCAGTTTTTATTCTCTCTGCTCCCTGATCTCTCTCCGTTGGAATGCAAAGGCCTGTGGCATCTGCTGTCTGCTCACAGTAGACTGCCTGCTTTTAGGTCTCTCCTGGGCAGCGTGGGTGGCTCTCCTTTCTGGCACTGGGAGCTCAGATGCATCTCCTGGGGGTGAAGAATCACTGCCAGCGCTCTCTGTCCTCCTTGCAGACCCTGCAAGCCCTGGACCCCATGCTGACGGCAATCGTGCGGAACACTCCTCCCTCCAGACTGGGCGAGGAGCTGCAGAACATCTTGCAGGTCTGGCCTGTGCAAAGAGTGGCAGTCCCGGGGCTGTTCCTCACCCTGTGGGGCAGGGGTTGCCCACTCCTGGGTGGGTGGTCTCCAGACAAGTGCCACGGTGGCAGAGCACGCTGTGGGGACAGTGCCCCCCTCCTGTGTCACCAGGCTCTTCTGGAGCACAGAGAGTGGCACCTGCCTTCCTGCCTGGCCCACAAGGGAGCCCAGGGGCAGGAGCCCTGCTCCAGGCTTTGCTGGGGCTCAGAGGAAGCCTTGAGGGACAGTGCAAGTCCCACCCAGGTACCGAGCTGCTGCTGCTGCTGCTGCTGCTGCTGGAGCGGGTGTCTGCTCCGGGGGCTCACCAGCAGCTCCTCTTTGCTCAGGTGCTGGTGGACTTTGCCAGATATGATATTGTCACCGTGTGGGAAGAAGCCATGGAGAGGATTTACACACTGTGCAGATGGTTGAACAGCTATTCCCAACGGCAGGTAAGGCCCAGGAAGCCTCCAGCCAGGCTGTGCCCCTGCCCTGCCGCTCTCCCTGCCAGGGCTGCTGCCCAGCTGAGGGCTCCAGGAGACAGGGCCACAGGGTCCTGCAAAGCCTGCACTCCCCAGGGATCCAGCCCTGGGCACACTCTCAGGTATGGGGCCCTGGCACCAGCTGCCTGCCCTCAACCCTGCTGCTCTTCTTCCTCCCTCCCTCCCTCCCATGGGACCTCCTGAAACAAAAAGAAGTCCACTGTCATCGAAATCCCATTCCTTGGACAGCTGCTGGGATTTGTCCTCCTTCAACCATTCTCAGGACGTCGGGCAACTGTTGCGCACCTCAGTGAATTCATCTGTAAGCAAAAAGCTAAGGGGGATTGTGGTGGCCTTCGTCCCTCTGCACACAGACATCACCTCCCAGCTCCGCTTCTCTGCTTGACCACCTTTGCCCCTCCAGCTGCTCCCCGCAGCATCCCAGCTCTCTTTTGCTGTACAAGTGGAGTGCTCTCCTCAAGTCTTGCACCTGTTCTCTGCTGCTCTCCTTCCCCGCTCCTTTCACCATCTTCAACCCTGCCTGTTTGTGGAGCCCACTCTGACCCCCTCCCTCCACAATCTCCTTCTGGCCTGCCATCTCCCAAGCAGATCTCGGGCTGCTTTGGAAAGCCTGATGGCAAAGCTGCTCTCCCTGACTTGCACGTCTGCCCTGCTCTTTAGGCAGGACCAGGCTAAGGGGCAAACAATACGCGCGCCACGTGGAAGGTGAAATCACCTGCTTCTGCAGGACTCTCGGAAAAAAGTGCGGTATCAAGGTAATGAGCTCCCCCGTTGCTGAGACTCTTGTCTGTGCCATCGGCAGGGCACTCCTGTGAGCCAAAGGCACCCGGAATCAGTGGGGCTGACAGGGCCTCAGTGTCCCTGATGAGAGGGTTCCTGCTGTCCCCAAACAGGGACTGTCTGAGGGCGGCACTCTACTGGTGTCCCAGCAGCAGCTGCAGCTCTCCTGCCCAGCAGTGAGCCCTGGTCCTGTGCAGGGCCAGCACCCCGTGAGCATGAGCCCAGCCCTCCTGCCTCAGCCTAAGGACCCTCTGCTCTTGTCCTACCCCACACAGTGACTGTGGGCACTGCTGCCAGCACTGCTGGGCACCTGTGGCCAGGGCTGCTCTCGCTGCCCAGCTGAGCAGCACCAGCAGAGGCCTTGGGGTGACATCTTTGCTCTCCTCCTTCCTGCCGCAGCCCTTTGAAAGATACCTCACGCGCTCGGAGAGGACACACATCGTCCTTGAAGCCCTGGAGCAGAAAGATGCACAGAATTATCAGTGGATACCTGGAGAGACTCGTCCATGGGTTGAACCATTTGGGTGGAACCTTTACAGAGGGCGCAGGGTCATAGCAGAAAAGATTTTGTGGCTGGCCACATATGACCCGTGCTTCTTCCTGACGGATGTAAGTGGCCTGTGGCTGGATTGCCCTGCCCTTCAGCCCTAGAAGGCCTTGTTCTTCTCTCCATCCCTCCCTGCCAAACCCAGGTGTCTCAGGCACCTGAAGGCATCTGAAGGCAGCAGAGTGGTATGGAAAGGGCAGCTGAGGCTGCACTACCGTGGCAGCACTCTCCTCACCTCTGTCCCCTTCAGGTGCCAAAGATTTTGAGCTTTCTGCATGAAAGACTGCCAGGCGTGAAGTGTGAACTTGTGCAGGAGTGCTTCCACTCCCTGCTTCTGCTGCTAGCGCACTTTTTCCCAAGGAAGGTAGTCGCCACACTGTTGAGCATCGCTCCACAAGGAGACAGGTACTGGCCCTGAAAAGCCTGAGGGTTTGTTGGCTGTGGGGAGGTGGAGCCTGAGACTCTCTGGCTCCCAGAGCCAAGGAATGATGGAGGACAGCCCTGAGGAGAGGGGTTCTCCATCCCACCAAGCTTTCCAGCCCTGCTGGGTTGTCCAGGCCTGCAGCAGACAAAGCTGGCCCAGCCAGCCCAGAGCCACCCTGCTGCTCCCAGCCTAGAGGGGAACACCAGCTCAGTGCCCTGCTGCCTGCCCAGGCAGGGCCCCAGGCACCTGGGCTGGCCCAGCCACGCTGCACTCCAGGCTGCCCTGCTGACACAGAGCTCTGCCTTGCAGTGTGGCCAGGCAAATGTGGCAGAGCATCTTCTCAGAGCCCGAGATTGGAGACAAGATATTATGGCCATTCGCTGTCATGCTCTGGGTCGACTGGTGGCCCTGCAGTCTAAGCGCTTCTTCTTCAGAAAGCAGCTCCACCTCTGACTTGGCTGTGAGTTACCAGAAAAGGACTTGATCCCCTGCCACGAGCCCTGCAGACTCTGCCAGGCTCTCACTACTGTGCTTGCTTCTACAGCCATTGCCCAGTGGCACTAGCGTGAAGTTTGAGTGGGAGGACAAGGACAAAGACTTTGAATACCTTCAGAATGACAACTTTGATATCGATGAGGAGCTTCCAACCCTCCCAGCCTCCCAGGTGCTCGAAGGCCTCATCGTGCTGTGCGAGACACCTGAGCTGGTGAGCAGGGTGGTGTCAGGGACAGCCATGGTGGCATCCAGGGCTCTGGGGCTGTGGGTAAGGCAGTGGCTTGGCGTGGGCTGGGAGGCAGGTGTTGGGGGGACTGCTGCCAACTGCCCTGATGCCATGTTGGGGCCTGGTGGCTGCCTGGGGAGCTTTCCAGGCATGGATCTTATCACAGAAAAGAAACTCTGTCCTTCATACAGGCAAGAAAACTGGAGTTCCTGGTGCCACACATGATGGAGCTCCTGTGGGTTGGCAGAGAAGACCTCAAGACAAAGGTCATTATGATCCTGAAAAGACTGATAAATCAAAACCTGGAGAAGAAAAAGGCCAGCCCCATGGATGAGTATTTGGTGGAGAACCTGCCGCGCTTCTTTGACATGGTAAGGTTGATGTGGGAGCGTGAGGCCTGAGATGGGCACTGGGCAGTGAGAGCTGCCCTGCACCCAGCCCTGTCAGCAGCTCTGGCAGCAGGCTCTGCTCCCCTGGGCTCTGGTGGCTTCTGGGCCTTGCAGCTCAGTGCAACTTGTCCCTGCTCTGGAATCTGAGCCCAGGGCATCTCCCTCAGCCACCATCCCCATCCCCCTTCACTGTGGGCAGGGGGCTGCTGTTTCCAAAGCTCACCTTTCCTCCTTCCTCCCAGGAGAGCAGCGACATGCGAGAGGCCTTTATCTGCCTCTTCAGAGACTACCTGGGCTCAGCAGTGCTGAGGAACAACAAGCACTTGAAGACGTCTCTGCGGAGTGCACTGGTCCCGCTGCTCATTCGCACAAGTGACCAGTCCCTGAGCGTGGCCAAGGTACACATTGGAAGGCTGAGCACTGGCACAGAGAGAGGTGGGCTGGCCTGCCCTGTGGGGCCCAGGCAGCAGGACAAGGGCTGCTGGCAGTGGGCAGCCATGGCCCAACGCAAGCCGTGGGAAAGGTCCCTGCAGAGCCAGCGCCAGCAGGGACGGAGAAGCTGGCACGGCCATTTCCAACAGCTGCCCTGGGGCTCCAGTAGGGCTCGTCAGTAGCCTGTGACCACCAAAGCCTGAACAGGCACATCCCCACAGGCTTCTCTGCTGTCCCTGGTATGTGTCCAAGGCCAGGGCTTCCAGCCTCAGGCCCTGTCCTGCAGGGCTGTCCTCACACGTCCCCTAGACACTTTGGTGAGGGCATGTCCCAACTTCCTGAGGGCAGAATCTCCCCAGCAAGAAAGCCAAGAGCTCTCCTTTGCCAACCATGCTGCTACCTCACCCCTTCTGCTTCCATGCAGGCCGCCCAGGAAGCGCTCCTTGCCGCAGCAAAGCTGCTCAAGTGGAGGGAGCTGAAAGAGCTGGTGAAGAAGCAGCAGATGTGGAGGATTGGCGAGTGCTTGGTAAGGCCAAGTGCCAGGGTGCAGGTTGGGTGAGGCTTGCCCTGCAGGCAGAGCCCACTGTGGTGGCCCAGAGCCCAGAGGCTGGAGCTGCAGCCCAGTGTGTGCCCTCCAAGAACAGAGCCCCAGGGGCTCCTCTGCAGGCCCCTCTCCCTTCCCTGCAGCCAGCGGGAGAGAGGGCTCTGGGCAACACTGAGTGCTGGCAGGAGGGACTGCTGCAGCCAGCGGGGGGGCTCTGTGCCATGCCCGTGTCCTTGTGCTCTCTCCAGGTGGGGAAGGACAGGAGCAGGGCTGAAGAGTACCTGCGTCAGGGCCTGAGCTACCTCAAGGACCCTGAGGCCAGTGTGCGAGAGGCGGCCATCAGGTTCATCGGTGAGCCCCAGCCCCCGGGGTCCCTCTCTGGGCAAGCTGGCCCCCGTCCCCGCTCCTGCAGCCACAGCCAGGCCCAACCCTGGGGCTGCCTGAGCCCCGGCTGCCACAGGCTGGGCCTGGGCCTCCCTCTGCCACCCCTGCCCACGTGGCTGGGCTTGGTGGGCACTGGGCTGAGTTCCACCCCCCTGAGCTCCTGGTGCTTCCTGGGCTCATCCTGGCTGAGGGGGAGGAGGGCAGGGCCAGGGGCCACGCTGCTGGGAGCCCGCTGGGGAGCAGGGGCTGACGGAGCTTTGTGCCTAGGGGTGGCCACGCGGCACCTGAGGAACCGAAGCCAAGAGCAACTGGATGAGATCTGCAGCGGTGAGTGGGGAACATGGGCGGGAGGGGACGTCTGGGGGTCTCTGCAGACACAGGGCTTCATCTCGGCTCCGTTTCTTTTGCTCACAGCTCTTCAGCCCTTGAAGACAGACAGCAATGTAGTCGTCTCTTGCCTGGCAGAACAGACCATCAGCATCCTGACGGCTTTAGGACCAACACCGAGCCCTCGATTCAGGCCAGAAGCACTGCTCTTCTGGCGCCGACGTCCACACCCATGAGGAGCTTCCAACATTCCCAGGCTCCCAGGCGCTGTGTGAGACACCTGAGCTGGTGAGCAGGGTGGTGTCAGGGACAGCCATGGTGGCATCCAGGGCTCTGGGGCTGTGGGTAAGCCGGTGGCTTGGCGTGGGCTGGGAGGCAGGTGTTGGGGGGACTGCTGCCAACTGCCCTGATGCCATGTTGGGGCCTGGTGGCTGCCTGGGGAGCTTTCCAGGCATGGATCTTATCACGGAAAAGAAACACTGTCCTTCATACAGGCAGGGAAACAGGAGCTCCTGATGCCAAACATGATGGAGCTCCTGTGGATTGTCAGTGAAGACTCCTGGACAGAGATTGTGATTGTCTCTAAAAACCTGATGTGTCCAAACCTGAAGAAGATAAAGGCCTGCCCAACCACTGAGGATCTGGTGGAAAACCTCTCATGCTTCCTCGACATGGTAAGGCTGATGTGGGAGCGTGAGCCCTGAGATGGGCACTGGGCAGTGAGAGTTCCCCTGAAGCCCAGCCCTGTCAGCAGCTCTGGCAGCAGGCTCTGCTCCCCTGGGCTCTGGTGGCTTCTGGGCCTTGCAGCCCAGTGCAACTTGTCCCTGCTCTGGAATCTGAGCCCAGGGCATCTCCCTCAGTCACCATCCCCCCCCCTTCACTGTGGGCAGGGGGCTGCTGTTTCCAAAGCTCACCTTTCCTCCTTCCTCCCAGGAGAGCAGCGACATGCAGGATTTCTCCATCTGCCTCTTCAGAGACCACCTGGGCTCAGCGGTGCCGAGGAAGCAGAAGCAGTTGAAGACGTCTCTGACAAGTTGCCGTGGTTTGACTGGCCCTGTCCCCCTGGAGCTGGAAAATGGGCACCTGAGGAACCAAAGCACAGAGCAACTGGATGAGATCTGCAGTGGTGAGTGGGGAACATGGGCTGGAGGGATGTCTGGAGTTTCAGCTCGGCTCTGTTTTTTCTCACAGCCCTTCAGCCCTTGAAGAGAGACAGCAGTGAAGTCGTCCCTTGCCTGGCAGAACAGACCATTGCCATCCTGGCAGCTTTAGGACCAACACCAAGCCCTCGATTCAGGCCAGAAGCTCTTCAGGTACCGATGTCCACATCCATGAAGAGCTTCCAACATTCCCAGGCTCCCAGGCGCTGTGTGAGACACCTGAGCTGGTGAGCAGGGTGGTGTCAGGGACAGCCATGGTGGCATCCAGGGCTCTGGGGCTGTGGGTAAGCCGGTGGCTTGGCGTGGGCTGGGAGGCAGGTGTTGGGGGGACTGCTGCCAACTGCCCTGATGCCATGTTGGGGCCTGGTGGCTGCCTGGGGAGCTTTCCAGGCATGGATCTTATCACAAAAAAGAAACTCTGTCCTTCCTACAGGCAGGAGAACTGGAATCCTGATGCCATCAAATCTTCACCAAGAACCTCAGTTCAAACTAGGAGCACTGCTCTTCTGTTCCCACTGAGCCAGCTGGAGGCGGCTGTGATTTAATAAAGCAGCAACAATGGGCCCAAACCCATGGTGTCATTCAGATGTGCCGTGTCCTGAGCAGACTGAGTCCTGCTTGTCCTGCCCTCCTGCCTGCAGGACAACTTCCCCCTCGGCACACCCCCAGCCCCAGCCTTGTTTGGGAAGTTGAGCTCTGGCTGAGGCTTTCCCCAGGAGAAGCCTCATTTGTCTCTCCTCAGGGCAGTCCCCCCAGCACCCAGCCAGGACAGGGCACAGAATGAGTGGCCCCAGCTCTGCCTCCCCAGGGGTGTCCAGGCATCCCACGAGGCGTCTGCTGTTGCTGCATCACCACCTCCCCTCACCAGAATGGATTTGGAAGGCTTTCCAAGCACAGGGAGACAGAGGGGACCAGAGGGAAACCTCAGGGCTCCCAGAGGGACTAGAGGACAAACAAGGAGTCTGGGTCACCACCCCCATGGCAGAGGATGGGACTCCACTGTCCCTCTCTTGCACTGGTAGCATGTTTCCATCTGTTCTGCCCTGGGGAAAAAGAAGTTTCCTTTGACTTGGAAGAGCTGATTAGCATCATCTTGTGATGCCCTGGGAGGGGATTAGTTTTGATGGAATCACCTACAGGAAAGTTTGGAGATCTCCCTCAGTGTGCCCTGTGCCAGTGCTGAGCACATGGAGGGAAACACACCAGGAGTCAGACGGCCCTGCCCAGAAGAACTGACTGCCTGAAGGAAGTTCTTGCATTTTCTCTTTTTTAAAACCCAGTTCCTTCCTCAATATTGCCTCTGGCACGAGTGGCTGAGAAGGGATAAAACAGGAAAGAAGCCAAGCCATCAGGGAAAGAACCAGATGATGAAAGGGTGTTAGCTGCTGAGAATTTCTTTGGGAAGAAGTAGACTGTTAACTTGAGATACAAATTTGCAATATACCGTGGAACCTTCTTCAAAGTCCAGTTGGAAAATACCTTCTTGTTAAGAGTGTGAAATAAATCCTAAACTGTCATCAGCTACGTAATTTTCTCTTTATTCACAATCAGTAATTAAAGAAATGTAACTCAGAAGTGATCTCACTCTGTGCTCCAGTGAGATTAACATTAGAACAAGATTGTCACTGTCTACTGGTCTCTTGTGCTCCTCACTGGCAGGCACTTGGTGCACCCCTGGATATCCTGCTAATGAGGTAAAAAATTAACCCTTCTAAAGTTCCAGATTTTCCTCACCTGTTTGGACACAGTTGGACAAACTGGACCAAGTTAGTACTTGAAAGCCATCTGCTGGATTTAGCATTAATTACTCCTTGTTTTGATCATAGAGGAAAAAAGCTCACACAACACAATCTCTGTGGACCCAACAGAGAAAACATCCCCAGGGTCTTGTTAGAGCACAAACCTGCAAACAGGGATGACAGGTCAGAGAATCACAGAATCATCAAGGTTGGAAGAGACCTTCCAGATCTTCTAGTCCAACTGTCAACCCAGCACCACCAGAATCACCCCTAAACCCCATCCCAAAGCACTACATCCAGATGCCACCTGAATGCTTCCAGAGACTCCACCACCTCCCTGGGCTACTTGTTCCAATGCCTGAGCACTCTCTCAGGGGAAAAAGGGGTTTTGAATATCTAATCTGAGCCTCACCTGATGCCATTTAAGGCCGTTTCCTCTCTTCCTCTCACTAAAGGCTTTCCAGAAGACACCAACCCCCACCCCACTAAAACCTCCTTTCAGGTCATTGCAGAGAGCAATGAGGTCCCCCCTGAGCCTCCCCTTCTCCAGACTCAACCAGCCCAGTTCCCTCAGCCGTCCCTCAGCAGACATGTTTTCCAGAGCCTTCCCCAGCTCCGTTCCCTTCTCTGGACACGCTCCAGCCCCTCAAGGGCCTTTTGGCACTGAGGGGCCAGAACTGGACACAGCACTCCAGGTGGGGCCTCCCCAGTGCCCAGCACAGAGGGGCAATCAGTTCTCTGCTCCTGCTGGCCACACTCTTCTCCACCAAGGCCACGATGCCCTTGGCCTTCTTGCCCCCCTGGGCACACTCTGCCTCATATCCAGCTGCTGCCAAGCAGCACCCCCAAGTCCCTTCCAACTGAGCAGCTCTCCAGCCCTTCTGCCCGCAGCCTGGAGCGTTCCAGGGGGTTGTTGGGACCCAAGGGCAGGCCCTGACACTTGGCCTTATTGATCCAGCCTGTCCAGATCCCTCTGCAGAGCCTTCCTGCCCTCCAGCACATCTGCACTCACACCCAGATCAGTCAGTCTCCCAAACAGAACAAAGTCTGATTACCAGCAGTCCAGGGTGTCAGTTCTGCTGCCCCCTCCTTCCTCCACCCAGAATGGAAAACTCCATCATTTTGGGGTCTCTGTGCCCGTTGGCTCTGACCACCACATCCCCTACCAGTCACAGAATCATGGAATGGTTTGGGTTGGAAGGGACCTTAAAGAGCATCTCAGTCCAACCCCTGCCATGGGCAGGGACACCTTCCACTGGACTCAGAGCTCACTGCCCCATCCAACCTGGCTGTGAACACTTCCAGGGGTGGGGCAGCCAGAACTTCTCTGAGCAACCTGTGCCAGGATCTCACTACCATCACAGTCCAGAAATTCGTCCTAATATCCCATCTAATCCTTCCCTTTCTCAGTGTGAAGCCATTCCCCTTGTCCTGTCACTCCAGGCCCTTGTCCAAAGTCTCTCTCCATCTTTCCTGTTGGCTCCCTTCAGGCACTGCAAGGCCACAATTAGGTCACCCAAAAGCCTTCTCTTCTCCAGGCTGAACAATGCCAATTCTCTCAGCCTTTCCTCACAGCAGAGCTGCTCCATCCCTCTGATCCTCTTTCTACTCCCCTCTGGACTCGCTCCAACAGGTCCATGTCCTTCCTGTGCTGGAGCCCAGAGCTGGAGGCAGCTCTGCAGGGGTGACAACATTACAGCCCTGTGTGTTCCAGCAAGGACACTGTGGAACCTCCTGGAGTAAAGGGGCCATTGTGACACTGTAGGGCTTTCTGGAGCCAAAGGAACCCTGGGACACTGTGGAATCTCATGGAATCAAGGGAGCATTGTGACAATGTAAAAACTCATGGAATTAAGAGGCCATTGTGACACTGCAAGGCCTCATGGAACCAAAGTAACACTGGGACACTGTGGAAACTCATGGAATCAAGGGGCCATTGTGACACTCCAGGACCTCATGAAATCAAAGGAATCCTGGGACACTGTGGAATCTCATGGAACCAAGGGTTCATTGTGCCATGAAGGGCCTCATGGAACCAGGGGAGCCCTGAGACATTTCGAGCCCTCATAGAATCAAGGGACCATTGTGACACTGAGGAACCTCGGGTTCTCAGAGGCCACTGTGACACTGTAGGGCCTCATGGAACCAAAGGAACCCTGAGACTTTTCAGAACCTCATGGAATCAAGGGGCCATTGTGACACTGCAGGGCTCATGGAACCAAAGGATTCCTGGGACACTGTGGAAGCTCATGGAACCAAGGGGCCACTGTGATACGTGGGGTCTCCTAGAACCAAAGGTGTCCTGAGACATTTTGCAAACTCATGGAATCAAGGGTCCATTATCACCCTACAGAGCCTTACGAAGCCAAATGGACCCTGTGACTCTGTGGAACCTCATGGAATCCAGTGGCCATTCCCACCCTCTAAAACCTCTTGGATACTCTCAGGTTCCCATTATTAAGAGACATTATGGTGGTTTGGTTTAGGCCTTCCTTGGTGACCAGTTTGTAACCAAGGAAGGGTCCAGATTTACCCAGTATTCCCTACGATTTTTACGTAAGCCAGACTATAAGAAGAAAAGAGGAAAGGTGTTCGTTCTCTTTCCTTCCGGCAGCTTGGAGGTGCAGGTTCCCTGCTGTTGAGTCTGCCGTGTTGGGGAGCGAGGCCTGGTAAGGCCTTGTCGACCTTGGGAGGCGGAGGTTGCCGGTGATCGTTCTGGAGAGACTCTCGGTTTTCCCAGGGAGAGTGGTGGGATTTTTCTTTGCTAACTCTTTAGTTACTAGATCTCGGGCTACTAATTGGGATATATGTATTTTATTTTGGTTTTCTTCCCTTTCCCTTCCCTTTCCCTTGTGAAATTGTATATATATTTCAAATTGTATATAACAGTACATAAGTGTAAATATATATATATATATATATATCACTTTAGCTGTCTCTCTCCAGTTCTGGTTTTTCTTAGTTGTCTTTTCTCCCTCTTCTCCCTGAGGTTTTGGGTGGCGGGACGGACTTCTTGTGGTAGGGTTTGGAGACTTGGCAGGGAGCCAGCTTCAAACCATATCAGACACCTCTGCCCAAATTCAGCTGCAAAGGAGACCATGTGCCAAAGCCAGCAGTCCAGCTTTGAGTTAACAGTAAATATGAGGGAGAGAGAAAGAAATAGTGCAATTCTGTCCTGTGGGCTACTTCCAAAGCTTCACCTCCCTTTAGGCCTTGGAATTAAAGGCCTTCCTGTTTGCCACCAGTGCTTAGGTCTTGTGGCGCCTTATGGGATTTTCCTTCTTTGACAGTGTTTTGAGACAGTTCATTGTGCCCTTCAAGTCCTTCCATGTGCACACACACACACCACTCTCACCAGTTTCTGGCCCTCCAAAGAACACAAGCCCTGATGATTTGTAGCTCCCACTCCAGTGGTTGGCACTTGGACCTCCCTCTGTACCCAGAGCTCAGAGCTCCCTTGTCCCAGGAAGTTTAAAGAGATTGTGCCTCATTCTGCCAAGACAACCCTTGGAAAAAAGTGTCCCTCTGTGTTTCCTGGGATAAGAGCACTCTATTGTCATCTTCCAAAACCTTGGAGAGGTCCCAGAGATCCCTCAGGAAGGAATTTGGGGCCTCAAGCAGGGGTCAGGGGTGCAAAGATTGAGGACAGTAGAGCAGTAGCCTGAGAAGTCTGGAAGGGGGGTGTCAGAGCTGGTGGAGCTTTTCTTCCTGGCAGAAAACAGCCTAAGAAAGAACTAGTGCCTCCAAGGGCAGCTGGGATGGCCTAGACTGGTGACAAGAAATCAGAAATTTCCCTCCAAGGTCAGTGTTGTGGTGCAATATGTCACAAAGAAGGAGTCTGGATGAGCCCAAGGCTTTGTGTGTGCAGGAAGAGCCAGGGAGGACGCAGAGGTGTCAGTGCAGGAAGGTGCCAGCCAGGTGGGGCAGCCGGGGGGATGACGACAGCCTGCAGGGAAAGGGGCAGGGCATGGACACCGTAGGACAGCCTGGGCTGGAGAGGAGACAGGGATGGGGAGAAGCTGAAAGGCCCTGACACAGCCACCTTCTGCAGGCCTTTGGCCAGGGCTGCTGTCTGTGCCCCTGAGGCCAGGAGGAGGGGAGTGCCCCTTGCAGCCCTGGGACCTCATGGCCTCCTTGTCCCTGCTCAGCAGCCTGGCAGGTGCCACCCCATGGTCCTGCCCTTGGCATTGCACATCCCACATCCCAGTGCCCCAGGAAGAGCCCTGAGGAATGAGGCAGGGACAGGATCTGCCTTCCCAGGGCCTGGGGGTCAGGGCTTGGCCCGTTGGATTAATGAAATACATCCAGGTTTGCTCAGCATCAGAGCCACCTTTCCCTTGCTTGTCCATCTTTGTCATCACTGCAGATTTCTGCTCTAACTGGAACCGGGGACACCTTCTCAGTTGTGTCCCTCAGTGAGACTCATTAGCACTACCAGAAACTTTAGTGTTTCTTGAGAAGTTGTTTGAACTTCCTCTCAGGGACTGAGTCTCATGTAAACAACACCAAACCCCCCTGAGGGTCATGAAATGCCTGGGGCTGTTGCTGTGCTGCTGAGCTGGGCTGGGCTCCTGGCACACAGGGAACTCCTGGCAAGCAAGAAGAGCTTCAAAGAGACAGCTCTGCTGGTGAGCAGCTCCTCTGCACAGCCCAGCAGGGCTGAGGGCACTGCCTGCAGCACCCAGGGCACAAAAGCAAGGCAGAGAGAGGTTACACACAGCCTGGGCTGGGAGGGAAGTCGAGAGGAAGATCCACTGGAGGAGGAATCTTTCCCGGTTTCCTCAGGGTGAGTCAGCATGAAGGGCAATGTGTCTGCAGTTGGTGCAAAGATCTCCTAATGCTGGCACATCCCACTCCCTGCTGCACCATCCCAGGCACATCCCAGCAGGGTTCCCTTCTCCCAGGGATGGCTGCAGGGTTGTGAAGCTGGGCTGTGCCACCCAGGCTGCCCCAAACTGTCCTGCAGAGCAGGGTCCTGCAGCCCAGGGCTGTGCCAGGGCAGGAGCTCTGCCACTGCCAGGGGCAGCTCTCAGCTGGGCTGGGGAGCTCCCTCAGGGCTGGGCCGAGGCTGGGGGTGGAAAGAGCAAAGCCTGCCAGGGCAGGGCAAGTTTCTTCTGCTATCGAGTGAGAGTTTCATGGGTCAGGGCTGCTCACAGAACCAGAGCACCCCAGGATATTTTCCAGGGGATACTTCAAGGGGAAGGTCCAAGGAGGGATTTCTCTCAAGCTTTCAAGCCACATCCCTGTTGGTTTGAGTTGCAGAGGGAACTCTGAGGAGCTGCCCAGGGCTGGGAAAAACTTACTGGCACTGTTGGTGTCTGGGAGGTGGCACAGCTGGCTCAGGGTGACGCTGCCCTGAGTGCCCAGTGGGCTCTGCCCTGGCCTCTCCCAGCTGGACCCTCCCTGTGCATTTCCTTGGTTCTCAGCTTGCCCCTGGTCCTGAGGTTGTTCCCTCCTTCTCTCAGTCAGACTGACTGGGAGAGTAGTTCAAGCTACACAGTCCAACACTGATCCTGGGATTCCCCTATGGCAGGTGTGTCCCTGGGAATGAGACATTCCAATTGTCCTCTGCCCTGTAGGCTGTGGACAGTGAAGTCTGTGGGCCTGGGTAAGGAGCTCTTTTTCCCTCAATTAGACCCTGTCATTAGGACACTTGGCTCTTTTCTGAGGTGTCCTTCCAAGCTGGGAGCTGCCTTGGAGAATGCAAATCATCCTCACAGCACAGCTCCCTTTTGCACTGGGAGCAGTTTCATCTGACACAGCTGCACACCAGGACGGGCCCCTGTCCCCACCATGGCCATGACCCCACCAGTGCAGAGCAGGGCTGACCCCTCACAGCCAGTGGGTAGAGGGTCTGCTCCTCATGGAAGATGTAATGAGCCCCAATCAGGGCTCTAGCCCTGGAGCTGAAGGAGAGACTCCTAGAAAAGGAAAACCAATGGAGCAGTGAGAGGGGTGTTGGAAAGCAGCTTTGATTTCTCTTAGAATGTTCTGCCCTAACTTGTCACTGTTATTTCCTACTTAAACAGTGCCCCACATCTAGAGGCAACAAATGCCCAACAGCAGCTCCCTCACCCAGTTCCTCCTCCTGGCATTCACAGACAGGTGGGAGCTGCAGCTCCTGCACTTCTGGCTCTTTCTGGCCATCTCCCTGGCTGCCCTCCTGGCCAACGGCCTCATCCTCAGCGCTGTAGCCTGTGACCACCACCTGCACACCCCCATGGGCTTCTTCCTGCTCAACCTCTCCCTCACAGACCTGGGCTGCATCTGCACCACTGTCCCCAAAGCCATGCACAATTCCCTCTGGGACACCACAACCATCTCCTACAAGGGATGTGCTGCACAGCTCTTTTTCTTTTTCTTCTTCCTTGGAGCAGAGTTTTCCCTCCTCACCATCATGTGCTACGACCGCTACGTTGCCATCTGCAAACCCCTGCACTACGGGACCCTCCTGGGCAGCAGAGCTTGTGCCCACATGGCAGCAGCTGCCTGGGCCACTGGCTTTCTCTATTCTCTGCTGCACACCGCCAATACATTTTCCCTGCCCCTGTGCCAGGGCAATGCCCTGGGCCAGTTCTTCTGTGAAATCCCACACATCCTCAAGCTCTCCTGCTCACACTCAGGCTACTTCAGGGAAATTGGGCTTATTGTGATTAGTGTCTCTTTAGGATTTGGTTGTTTCATTTTCATGGTTTTCTCCTATGTGCAGATCTTCAGGGCTGTGCTGAGGATCCCCTCTCAGCAGGGACAGCACAAAGCCTTTTCCACCTGCCTCCCTCACCTGGCCGTGGTCTCCCTCTTTGCCAGCACTGGCATATTTGCTTACCTGAAGCCCCCCTCCATCTTCTCCCCATCACTGGATCTGATTGTGTCAGTTCTGTACTCAGTGGTTCCTCCAGCACTGAACCCCTTCATCTACAGCCTCAGGAACCAGGAGCTCAAGGATGCTGTGAGAAAAATGATGACTGGATGCTTTTCAGGAGCAATTACGTTCCAGGTTTCTGGTGTGTAGCACTCAGAATGGGACTCCTTAATGGACCAGCCTTCCTGCTCAAGTTTTTCGTGGATGTCATTGGGTTCTTCTTGCAATAATTTTCTGTGCAATTAAATATTATTATGCATCTGTCTTCTAATTTAGTGTCTACACATTGAATTTGACCCAGACATGTATAAATGATGAACTATTCTCTCTAAGTATTTCAACAAAATAAAGGACCCTCCAGTGCCATCTTTGTCCAAGACCCTTCTTCTCAGATGTTCCTAAAGGACAGCACACTGCAGGACAGGGTGTATTTGCAAACAGGAAGGGGACAATAATCCCAGCCCAGCAGCACTGCCAGGGAGCAGCAGTGCTTGGTCTTCCCAGAGCTGCTCTCTTGCCACTTCCACACTGTCCTCCTGAGCCCCTTTCTCGCTGTAAGGCCTGAGTGCTCTCTGAGCACAGTCCTGGGGGGTGGAAGCCCTTGGAGCACAGGCAGGGACAGGCCCTGGGAACTTGTGAAGCAGAGCTGGGCTCCCTTCCAGCATCTCCAGGATGCTGTGGGATCTTCTGAGGGCACTGCATGTACTGGGTCACTTCTTCTGTCACCTTGCTGCAGGGCTGAAACTCTCCTGCAGTGTCCCCATGACACTCCTGCTCTCTGTTTTCCAGGTTTCATTTTCAGATCCAGTCTTCCCCTCCTGTTCACAGGGACATCCTGGGAGTGCTTCAGAGCTGCCATCCTGGGGCAGCTCCTGCCCAGCGTGGGCAGGCACAAGGTCTCTCCAGCTGCTCCTCTCACCTCCCCAGTGCCACTGTTTTCTGCAACCTCCTCATCCTTGCCCAGCACAGCCCTCCTGGCACAGTTGGACACAGCCCTTGTTCTACCCCCTCCTCAGGCACCTGCCCAACCCCCTCAGCTCCAGCCTGATGGCCAGAAACCTTCAGGGCAGGGAGGCACTGGGCAAAATGCTGAGGGAACATTTCAGTTGCACTCAAATCCAATTGGAGGGGTTGGCTTTGAGGAAGAAATCACTTCTTATTTTCCAGAACCACCAGAACAACCTGTGTTGTGTCCTGGGCACTCCTCTGGAAGTGTGGGATATGGAAAAGGTTTTGGTATCAGGGATATTGAGAAGGCTGGGCAGTGTCACTGGGAGACCTCTCCCAAACCCTTGGAAAGGCCAGAGCCATCCCAGAGCTTCCTGGGGCCTTGGCAAAGGCAGACATGGAAGCAGTCTGCAAACAGGGCAGCAAGGAGGGTTGGCAGAGTTCCAGACTGCTCAGGCTCAGCAGGGAAGGGGATAGGGTAAGTCCTCCTGCAGCCATTGCCAGGCATTGAAAGGACAAGGTAGGAATTGCAGAACCCTTGTGGGAGGGAAAAGAAGGGGATGTTTTGTGCCCAGACTTTATCAAGGCCCTTGACATGGTGTCATGTGGTCTCCTTATGGCCAGAGTGGTGAGAGCTGGACTGAAGAAGTGGAAGATGTGGTGGGTGGGAAGTTGCTGAATGAAGTGTCCAATAAAATCCATGGTACAAAGTCCTCTTGGCAGCAACTTCTGGATGAAATCCCTCAGTGACCAACACCTTGAACACTACTGTAGAACATCTTTATTAGCTCTCTGTACATTGGGACAAAATGTGTTTTCAAGTTCTTTGTGAATGATGCCAAATTTCAGGGAGCTCTTGAACAACCCCTGGTTTAAAGACACATACTGGTGCAGGAACTCCAATAAAATGAACTCACTCCCCTTTCATTCCCCACCACTATAGGGAGACAAAATACAAGGAGATATAAGTGAAAACAATAAGAGTTTACTGACAGGAAATATAGCAGCAAAAACAGTAATACCAACAGAACTATTCAAAGCAACAGCAGAGAGAGAAATTGTCTCCTGTCTCCCCACCTACCCCAACTCTCTTTTGTTGGGAGATGAAACAGGGATCAACACATGCCTCCCTTCTCCCTTTTCCCCCTGAATGAACAAAGAACAAAAAACAAAACTACATGAAAGAGGGGGCAAAGCAAAATCTGGTAAACTCTCTGGTCTGAGATCAGTTGTGCTGCCCAAGAACACGCTGACTCCAGAGGTGTCCAAGCGGGGCAGAGCCGGCGACTCCGGTCCGTGCGGCGGCGGGGGGGAGGCAGCAGCTCTGCTTGATTCCATGGAGTTCTGGGCAGGCACAGTGGCCCCTTGGTTCCAGGAGGCTCTGAGATGTCTCAGGGTTCCTTTTATTCCAAAGAGACCCTACATGTCACAATGGTCCCTTGGTTCCATGAGATTCCACAGTGTCCCTGCATTCCTTTGGTTCCAGGAGGCCCTGCAGTGTCACAGTGCCACTTGATTCCGTGACCTTACAAAGAATCAGAATGGTCCCTTGATTTAAGGCCAACTGCACATGGGGCTGCCTTAGGGGGAGTGTGGGCATCCAGACAAGGGAGTTGTCACCCCCCTGGACTCAGCCCTGGGGTCACCACATCTGGACTGGTCTGTCTGTCTGTGAGGTTCCCCATTCTGGAGGAATGAGGAAGAACTGGAGAGGGTCTAGAGGAGATCTGACAGGATGGAGCCTGATGGAAATAGAATGAAATCTCCACAAAGAGTAGCATGGAAGGTTGGGACTGAAGGTGAGGAAAATGAAATATCACTCAGTAGGGACCCTTGTGCTGCAAGAGGTCACCCAGAGGGAGTCAGGATCAGCCCATGGCTTTGTGTTCCAGGGAACAGCCAGAGCTGGTGCAGAGACATCAGGGAGGGTCTAGAAATGCTGCTGGGAGGGGGTGGGAAAGCAGGAGGGGGGTGTGCAGCCTGCAAGGCCAGAGCAGCAGCAGGGCCAGGGCAGGACAGCCTGCAGGAGAGATGGCCAAGGGCTCTGGCAGGGCTGCAAGGCCCAAAGGCACCCAGGCCTTTGTCCCCTTGCCTCTGGCAGCTGCCTCTGCCACTCAGGCCACCACAAGACACTTGCCTGGCAGGTTCTGCCCTTGGGTTCTGCCTCGCCCCTCCCTCAGCAGCCTGGCAGGGGTTGCCCAGTTTTGGGCCTTTGTTGTTCCTCCCCCTCCCATCCCAGTGCCCCCCAAACAGCCCTGAGCCAGCCGGGAGGGACAGGATCTGCTGGGCCAGGGCCTGGGGCTCAGCCCTTGGCCTTTGTGCTCCACAAAACCAAGGCAGGCTTTGCTCAGCATTGCAGGGGCCTGCCCAGAGCCTTTGTCTGCCTGCACTCCTGGCCTCCAAGGAGCTGCTCCAAGGAGTCCCTGGGGAGGCTTTGGCAGTGCCTGCCCTCAGTGGGGCCCAGCAATGCTTCAAGGCACTTGCACTTTGGCTTCTGACTTCTTCAGCAGCTGCTTCAATCTTCTCTCAGCACCTCAGGATCATGGGCTGGGCTGCAAACACACTGTGGGGCTCATTAAAATGCAGAAATCCCTCAGGAGCTCTTTGTCTTCCTTTAATTGTCTTCAAGGCAATTTCAAAACAAGTCTTCAAAATTTGTAATTTTTTTGTTTTAATTCAATGATGGATATTTTTTAGTTCAGAGAAGAGGTGATAGAGGTGTTCTCCAAGTGATCTTGATGCTGAGTGTCTCCTCAGGAGATCCACACTGACCCTGGATGATCAACCTTGCTCCTCACCCCCCAGCCTCACCAGTTCTGACATGGCCCATCTTGGACTGACAGCTGATGCAACTCCAAACACACTGTGGGACCCATTAAAACACTGAAAAACAAATTATTTTTCTTTCTTTAATTGTCTTCAAGACGTCAACAACAAATTAGAGTTGTTTTGCAGTTTAGCTAAGGAGGAAGATTTTAAAGTGGAAGTCATGAAAAATATATATTTTTGGATGAAAGAAAATGATTTACACAGAGCCTTGGGAATGCAAGAGGGTCAGGGCACAAAGGATTTGGATCCAAAGATAAGGGGGCAAAAGAGATTAGTAGCACTTAATCACTGACCAATTGAACAATTATCAACTGGTTCAATAGCATTTGCTACAATTTTAACAGTGACTGAATTACAGATTCACAATAACAACATTTATCATCATCATGTCTAGGCTTCGTGAACCACCACAGTCAATTCACACCCACACCCAGGCAGAGATGTGTGCACACATCAAGAGCTGGGTGTGGAAAGGTCCCTCTCCCAAATTCTCCTTGTTGTCAGGGAAACACTCCCCCAAATGCCTTTGTGTTTGCCAACAGACAAGGGTCCCAGCTGGAGGAGTGTTTGTTGAGGGGGATCAGAATTGTCCTGGGCATCAGGGAGGGTCTTTGGAGTGTTGCAAACTGGAGGGTTCCCGAGCTGGGAGAGGCTGCCAGAGGTGTCCCACTGAGAGGGAGGTGCTGGGGAGCTGCCAGGGCCTCCCTCAGCCCCGCTGGTTGTGGGCTCCCAAGAGGACTGGCTTTAGTGATCTGCTGAATTTCCATCCTGGTGTCAGGAATGACTGGAGTTTCCAAAATATTTGGGAATTGTATCCAAACTGTTCCATTTGGGTTTCGATTCAGGTAGAGAACATTCCAAGGTTTTCAGGGGATGACTGATTATCCTGTGTTCCCCAGCTCTCACACCCATCCCAGTCAGCTGGAGGGTTTGTTGACAATGTGTCCCGAGGGGCGGCACCTCCGATGCCATAGAAACCCCTCCCCTGGATTAGGAAACCTTTGGAATTCAGGAGCTGTCCCAGTGAGCATGAAAATGAACAGCAATTTTCCCAAAGCCCAGCCCCAAGCAGAACAAAGGCAGGCCCCATCAGTGTCAGAGCAAAGGTCCCCCATGGCTGTGTCCCTGTGGCCGCTGAGGCGGCAGCGCAGGCCCGAGGCGGTGCCGGGTCCCGGTGCAGCCGGGGCAGAGCGGCGGCTGCGCGAGCGGCAACCCCGGCGGTGAGTGCGGCAGCCCCGTGGGAGCGGCGGTTCCGGGCACAGACGCCGGCGGCAGCTGCTGTGGCTCCTGGAACCCAGTGGCCATTGGGACACTGCAGGGCCTGCTGGAATCCAGGGGCCGCTGGGACACTGGGGAGCCTCTGGGAGCCAAGGGAACCCTGGGATGTTTTGGAACATCGTGGAATCAAGGGGCCATTGTGACACTGCAGGGTCCCATGGAACCAAAGGAAGCCTGAGAGTTTTTGGAACCTCATGGAATCAAGGGGCCATTTCTGGCAGGATGCTCTGCTCTGACAATACCTAAACAATGGTCAGAGAATGCAAACAATGCAAGCTCTCTGTAGTGAGTTACTGCTGGTGTCAAGGTGCTGTTTTTAATGTTGAATTCTGCTAAACCCAAAATGCTTCATAAAACTTCAGACACACATCCTGCTTTCTGAAGCAGGATTTGACAGATAAGCTGCTCCCTGTCCTGCAAATATGTCTGGCAGTCAAACCCTTGATAACTATAAAAGCCCCATCCAACTTTCCTGTGGCAGATTCCTCCACAGACTTCCTTGAAATGTGTGGAGCTTCTGCCATGAAGCAGGGACAACTTTTCATGGTCACTGCCCAGGGGTTAAGTGAAAGAGAGAGAACTACCCCCTGTTGTTTTGGGGTGAGTTACCTCAATCTCTGCTTCAGGATTGTTCTTTTTGCTGGCTTTGATCGAATTGCTTTAATAGAATGACTTTGATAGACTACAATGTCCTATCTTACACTATACTACTAGGAGTTTTTGGCTTTTATAATTTGAAGTAAATAATTCTCTTTAAGGTTAGTCACCTGGTCACTGTCTGATCAATTGTCAGTTCATTTGTCATAATAAATCATTGTTTTTATAGGAATATTCCTGATTTGCCATCACTAAAAACTGCAGGACAAAGTGATTGAATCACACCTCTAGAATTCCTTCAATTGAAACCAAAATCTGGGCCTGAGATTGGATCCAGCCACCCCAGGCTCCTCTCTGAGAAGGAATTTAGAAAGCAGGGGGGTCCTTTCTGCCCCTCGTAGCTCAACGAGATGGCTTCTGCCATCAACTTTGTCTAAGCCTTCCACCCCCCAGCCCCAAGCCGTGACACATGGGCATGTCTTGTCCATGCAGTGCAAACATGGACTCCTGAGCTGGTCATTTGCTGTCCCTCCTTGGAGGGAAGAACAAGCCCAATGGCCTGGGGTGAGAGGCCAGTGCTGGGAGCGGCGCTGGCTGTGCCAGGGCACTGCTGGGTGCCCCCACCCTGAGCACTCCCCCCCTTGTGCTGGTCACTGCTGTTTTCCTCTGCAGGGCGTTGTGTTGGGCACATCCTGGAGAGCAAAGTGGAAAGCAGATGGAAGCTTTGAGGCCCTGGCCTGAGGAGATGCCCCTGCAGGATGGCAGTGCTGCTGCAGAGGTCAGCTCTGTGCCAGCAGTGCCCGTGGCTGTCCCTGCCTGCAGTCCCTGGACAGTCCTGCAGCAGGACTGGCACCGACTGCCAGAGCACTGAGGCCTCCAACAACACAGGGCTCTGCAGGACAGTGTGGAAGGGAAGGGAGAGGAGGCCATGGAGGAGAAGGGCTGCTGCTCCCTGGCAGTGCTGCTCTGCTGGGACTCTTTTCTGGCCCAGCTCTGCACAGAGGCACCGACC
Source organism: Manacus candei (assembly GCF_025592945.1). NCBI lineage: Eukaryota > Metazoa > Chordata > Aves > Passeriformes > Pipridae > Manacus > Manacus candei. Next base: position 322,744 of record NW_026138186.1, read on the forward strand.
CTGCAGCTGCAGAGAAGTCAGAGAGGAAAGATGTCAGGCAAACAAATCAATGCAGAGTTCTTTATTTGGTTGAAGCACACAGTGAGTACATTTCCCAATTTGTACAGCCTGTGGACCAGGCTAGAAAGGCAAACACTGAATTGAAAATGGTGTTTATATATAAAAAATATTTATATATATATCCTTATAGATATATTTATAGATATAAAGATTTTTTGATGTGAACAAATTCTCCCAAAATAACACTCCTATCAGAAGCAAAAAATAGAGAAGGTATGGTGGGCCTTTAATTAAGTCCATAACAGGATTGGCCTTTAATGAGGTAAATAACATGCAGAAGAAGGAGTGTTTATTGCTCCTGAAAAACAACCAGTTATGAGTTTCCTCAGGGCATCCTTGAGCTTCTGGTTCCTCAGGCTGTGGATGAAGGGGTTCAGTGTTGGAGGCACCACTGAGTACAGAACTGACAGGGTCAGATCCAGGGATGGGGAGGAGATGGAGGGGGGCTTCAGGTAGGAAAAGAATAAAGTGCTGAGGAACAGGGAGACCACGGCCAGGTGAGGGAGGCACGTGGAAAAGGCTTTGTGCCGTCCCTGCTGAGAGGGAATCCTCAGCACAGCCCTGAAGATCTGCACGTAGGAGAAAATTATGCAAACAAAATAACCAAACATTAAACAGGTAATAACCACAGTCAGCCCAAGTTCCCTGAGGTAGCCTGAGTGTGAGCAGGAGAGCTTGAGGATGTGTGGGATTTCACAGAAGAACTGGCCCAGGGCATTGCCATGGCACAGGGGCAGGGAAAATGTGTTGGTTGTGTGCAGCAGAGCAATCAGAAATGCAGTGGCCCAGGCAGCTGCTGCCATGTGGGCACAAGCTCTGCTGCCCAGGAGGGTCCCGTAGTGCAGGGGTTTGCAGATGGCAACGTAGCGGTCGTAGCACATGATGGTGAGGAGGGAAAACTCTGTTCCAAGAAAGAAGACAAGCAGAAAGGCCTGTGCAGCACATCCCATGTAGGAGATGGTTGTGGTGTCCCAGAGGGAATTGTGCATGGCTTTGGGGACAGTGGTGCAGATGCAGCCCAGGTCTGTGAGGGAGAGGTTGAGCAGGAAGAAGCCCATGGGGGTGTGCAGGTGGTGGTCACAGGCTACGGCGCTGAGGATGAGGCCGTTGGCCAGGAGGGCAGCCAGGGAGATGGCCAGGAAGAGCCAGAAGTGCAGGAGCTGCAGCTCCCTCCTGTCTGCAAATGCCAGGAGGAGAAACTGGGACATGGAGCTGCTGTTGGACATTTGCTGCTTTTTAGCACAGGATCTGTTCAAAAAAAGAAAGGACAGGGAACAGTTAAGATAGACCTCTGTGAAAAAGCCACTCCATTGCTAAAAGAAATCAATGTGTCAAATGTCACCAAATGCACTGCCAAGCTGTCAGTTTTGCTCTGCTCCAGGGGGACATGGAATTTTTTGGTAGAGCTCTCACACACACAAGGAATGTCAGATGTTAACAGACCTTGAATACAAAGGTTCCATCTCTACACTAATGACTCAGAAGAGCTGGGGCTGCAGAGCAGAAGTTTAGTCTGTCCTTAGAATAATTGTACCTGTGTTTTCTATTTTTACCATCACAGCTGGGAAAGTTCCACGGCAGGAATCCTCATTTCTATGACCCAGCACACAGTGCCCAGCAGAGCTGCAGGGAAGGGCCCCCAGAGCTGCCTGAACGCCCCCTCCCCCAGGCCTTGGGGGCACTTGCCCCCCACTCCCTGCCCAGGGCTCTGCTGCCTGGAGCTGTCCCTGCCAGCAGCTGCTTCCCTGGGCACAGGGCTGAAAAAGTGACACTGATGGGTCTATAAGACAGTTTTGATGTCTGACACTCTCAGGTTCAATCCCCTCTAATCTAACAGAGTTCAAGTTTCAGTATCTCCTCCTGTGCTCAGAGATTCATTTCTCTGTCACAGTCAGCACCCAGACAACCCAGGGTATAACACTGAAAGAACTGGTTCATTCTCTTTAGGGTACCCCCTGTCTGTCTGTGCCTCTTGCAAATATCTTATGGGAAATTTCCTGCTTTGATCTGGAGCTGAGACCAGCCCTCATCCCTGCAGCCCACTTTGGAGATCAGAAGGACTCTGCCCTACTCTGCCCTCCCAGGAGTTGTTCCTTCCCCACAGCCCTTCTCCCCCAGTCCTGTGGCAGCTCCTTGGCCGGGCTGAGAGCTGAGCCTGGCAGGCAGCAGAGTCCCTGCCCCAGCACACAGAGCCCTGGGGGCAGGACCCTGCTCTGCACCACAGCCCTGGGCACCCCTGGCTGCACCCCCACCTTCCCACCCCACAGCCAGCCCTGCCACAGGGAACCTTCTGGCCCTGGGCCTCTGATGGGGCAGCAGCAAGTCCTGCTCTGCAGCAGCTTCTCCTGCTGCACCCCAGCAAATCCAGCAGAGCCATCCTGACAGCTCCTGCCACTGCTGCTATTTGGTAGCTGGGAGAGGCACTTGCAGGAACTCACCTGCACTGCTCTGCAGCCACAGCCTGACCATGGCAAAGGGCTGGCAAGGTTCCTGCCCTGAGCAGCTCTACCCTGTCCTCCCACCCCAGGATCCCTTGAACCTCCTGCTCCCTTCTCCTCTCTGCCCTTGCTGCCTGCAGCTCCTGCCCTGCTCTGCCATATGGCCACTTCCCCTGCACTGCAGCAACTGGGAGAGTCCTGCTGAAAGATCCTGGAAGCTGTGGGATGTGCCAGCTTTAGGAGATGCCTCCAGGAAGGCAAGTTGAACTTTCCTACAGCCAGAGAATTCTTCCTTCAAATCCTGGGAAGGTTTCTTGCCTAGTGAGAGCTCAGTCACCGCCCAGCCCAGGCTGCCTCTCATCTCTCTGCCTTTTCTCCTGTGCCCTGGGTGCTGCAGGCAGTGCCCTCAGCCCTGCTGGGCTGTGCAGAGGAGCTGCTCACCACCAGAGCCGTCTCTTTGAAGCTCTTCTTGCTTGCCAGGAGCTCCCTGTGTGCCAGGAGCCCGGCCCAGCTCAGCAGCACAACAACAGCTCCAGGTCTTTAATGACCCCCAGAGGGGGTTTATGTTGTTTATGTGAAACTCAGTCCCTGAGAGTAAGTTCAAACAACTTTTCAAGAACTCAAAATGAGTTTGAAATACTGAAGTTTCTTGTACTGTTACTGGGTCTCAATGTGGGACACAACTGTGAAAGTGTCCCCAGATTCAAGTTGGAACAGAAAATTGCAGTGATGACAAGAATGGACAAGCAAGGGAAAGGTGGCTCTGATGCTGAGCAAACCTGGATGTATTTCATTAATCCAACAGGCCAAGGCCTGACCCCCAGCCCCTGGGAAGGCAGATCCTGTCCCTGCCTCATTCCTCAGGGCTCTTCCTGGGGCACTGGGATGTGGGATGTGCAATGCCAAGGGCAGGACCATGGGGTGGCACCTGCCAGGCTGCTGAGCAGGGACAAGGAGGCCATGAGGCCCCAGGGCTGCAAGGGGCACTCCCCTCCTCCTGGCATCAGGGGCACAGACAGCAGCCCTGGCCAAAGGCCTGCAGAAGGTGGCTGTGTCAGGGCCTTTCAGCTTCTCCCCATCCCTGTCTCCTCTCCAGCCCAGGCTGTCCTACGGTGTCCATGCCCTGCCCCTTTCCCTGCAGGCTGTCGTCATCCCCCCGGCTGCCCCACCTGGCTGGCACCTTCCTGCACTGACACCTCTGCGTCCTCCCTGGTTCTTCCTGCACACACAAAGCCTTGGGCTCATCCAGACTCCTTCTTTGTGACATATTGCACCACAACACTGACCTTGGAGGGAAATTTCTGATTTCTTGTCACCAGTCTAGGCCATCCCAGCTGCCCTTGGAGGCACTAGTTCTTTCTTAGGCTGTTTTCTGTCAGGAAGAAAAGCTCCACCAGCTCTGACACCCCCCTTCCAGACTTCTCAGGCTACTGCTCTACTGTCCTCAATCTTTGCACCCCTGACCCCTGAGTCCTCAGCCTCTATATATGGGTCCTGTGCATGAGGCCCCAAATTCCTTCCTGGGAGATCTCTGGGACCTCTCCAAGGTCTTGGAACTTCTCCAAGGTTTTGGAAGATGACAATAGAGTGCTCTTATCCCAGGAAACACAGAGGGACACTTTTTTCCAAGGGTTGTCTTGGCAGAATGAGGCACAATCTCTTTAAACTTTCTGGGACAAGGGAGCTCTGAGCTCTGGGTACGGAGGGAGGTCCAAGTGCCAACCACTGGAGTGGGAGCTACAAATCATCAGGGCTTGTGTTCTTTGGAGGGCCAGACACTGGGGAGAGTGGTGTGTGTGTGCCCATGGAAGGACTTGAAGGGCACAATGAACTGTCTCAAAACAGTGTCAAAGCAGGAAAATCCCATAAGGCACCACAAAACAAACTGGTGGCAAACAGGAAGGCCTTTAATTCCAAGGCCTAAAGGGAGGTGAAGCTTTGGAAGTAGCCCACAGGACAGAATTGCACTGTGCAGAGTGTGGGAAAGAGCAGACAGCCCCAACAGGAAGCCAGGGCTGGTAAGGCAGGTCTGGGGAACCCATCCAGACAAAGATTCCCACCTGCAGACTGGAAGCACACTGGGCAAAACTCCCACCGTGGCAAGCTGTGGGAAAGGAAGCAAGTCCTTGTAGACGTGCCAGCCCAAGCTGTGGGAACAGCATCTACCCCCCTGAATACCCAGGGCTTGGGCTGTATAAAAGTGATAGCCCAGAAGCACAACTTGGGGACCCTCCACCGAGCAGAGCAGGGTGAAGAAGGACAGGTGGGAGCCTCAGGGATCTCCATGGTGTGATACATTTACTTCATCTCTGTCTCTCTCTCTCTGTCTTCCCACCACCCCCTTCTCTCTCTTTCCATTTCTTTCTCTGTCTCTACCTCCTATTTACTGTTAAATCAAAGCTGGACTGCTGATTTTGGCACATGGTCTCCTTTGCAGCTGAATTTGGGCAGAGTCATCTTTTCATAATGGGAACCTGAGAGTATCCATGAGGTTTTACAGTGTGGGAATGGCCACTGGATTCCATGAGGTTCCACAGAGTCACAGGGTCCATTTGGCTTCGTAAGGCTCTGCAGTGTGATAATGGACCCTTGATTCCATGGGTTTGCAAAATGTCTCAGAACTCCTTTGGTTCTAGGAGGTCCCACGTATCACAGTGGCCCCTGGGTGCCATGAGATTCCACAGTGTCCCAGGAATCCTTTGGTTCCATGAGCCCTGCAGTGTCACAATGGCCCGTTGGTTCCATGAGGTTCCACAGTGTCACAGGGATTCCTTTGCTTCCATGGGACCCTGCGGTGTGACAATGAACCCTTGATTCCATGAGGTTCCACAGTGTCAATATGGACCCTTGATTTCTTGAGGTCCACAGTGTCCCGGGGTCCCTTTGTCTCCCGCACGTTCTGCAGTGTCACAGTGGCCCCTTGATTCCATAAAGTTCTGAAAAGTCCCAGGCTTCCTTTGGTTCCATGAGGCCCTGCAGTGTCACAGTGGACTTTGAGTCCCCAAGCTTCCTCAGTGTCACAATGGCCCCTTGATTCTATGAGGTCCTGAAATTTCTCAGGGCTCCCTTGTTTCCATGAGGCCCTTCATGGCAAAATGAACCCTTGGTTCCATGAGATTCCACAGTGTCCAAGGGTTCCTTTGGCTCCAGAAGGGCCTACAGTGTCACAATGGCCTCTTTACTCCAGGAGGTTCCACAGTGTCCTTGCTGGAACACACAGGGCTGTAATGTTGTCACCCCTGCAGAGCTGCCTCCAGCTCTGGGCTCCAGCACAGGAAGGACATGGACCTGTTGGAGTGAGTCCAGAGGGGAGCAGCAAGATGGTCAGAGGGATGGAGCAGCTCTGCTGTGAGGAAAGGCTGAGAGAATTGGGATTGTTGAGGCTGGAGAAAAGAAGGCTTTGGGATGACCTAATTGTGGCCTTCCAGTGCCTGAATGGAGCAAACAAGAAAGATGGAGAGAGACTTTGGACAAGGTCCTGGAGTGACAGGACAAGGGGAATGGGTTCACACTGAGAAAGGGAAGGATTAGATGGGATAATAGGAAGAATTTCTGGACTGTGATGGTAGTGAGATCCTGGCACAGGTTGCTCACAGAAGTTCTGGCTGCCCCATCCCTGGAAGTGTTCAAGGCCAGGTTGGATGGGGCTCTGAGCTCTGAGTGTAGTGGAAGGTGTCCCTGCCCATGGCAGGGGGCTGGACTGAGATGCTCTTTAAGGTCCCTTCCCACCCAAACCATTCCATGATTCTGTGACTGGTGGGGGATGTGGTGGTCGGAGCCGACGGGCACAGAGACCCCAAAATGATGGAGTTTTCCATTCTGGGTGGAGGAAGGAGGGGGCAGCAGAACTGACACCCTGGACTGCTGGTGGTCAGACTTTGTCCTGTTTGGGAGACTGACTGATCTGGGTGTGAGTGTGGATGTGCTGGAGGGCAGGAAGGCTCTGCAGAGGGATCTGGACAGGCTGGATCAATAAGGCCAAGTGTCAGGGCCTGCCCTTGGGTCCCAACAACCCCCTGGAACGCTCCAGGCTGGGGGCAGAGGGGCTGGAGAGCTGCTCAGCAGGAAGGGACTTGGGGGTGCTGCTTGACAGGGGCTGGATATGAGGCAGAGTGTGCCCAGGGGGGCAAGAAGGCCAAGGGCATCGTGGCCTTTGTGGAGAAGAGTGTGGCCAGCAGGAGCAGAGAACTGATTGCCCCTCTGTGCTGGGCACTGGGGAGGCCCCACCTGGAGTGCTGTGTCCAGTTCTGGCCCCTCAGTGCCAAAAGGCCCTTGAGGGGCTGGAGCGTGTCCAGAGAAGGGAACGGAGCTGGGGAAGGCTCTGGAAAACATGTCTGCTGAGGGACTGCTGAGGGAACTGGGCTGGTTGAGTCTGGAGAAGGGGAGGCTCAGGGGGGACCTCATTGCTCTCTACAATGACCTGAAAGGAGGTTTTAGTGGGGTGGGGGTTGGTCTCTTCTGCAAAGCCTTTAGTGACAGGAAGAGAGGAAATGGCCTTAAATTGCTTTGGGCAAGGTTCATATTAGATATTCAAAAACCCTTTTTCCACTGAGAGAGTGCTCAGGCATTGGAACAAGTAGCCCAGGGAGGTGGTGGAGTCTCTGGAAGCATTCAGGTGGCATCTGGATGTAGCGCTTTGGGATGGGGTTTAGGGGTGATTCTGGTGGTGCTGGGTTGACAGTTGGACTAGAAGATCTGGAAGGTCTCTTCCAACCTTGATGATTCTGTGACTCTCTGACCTGTCATCCCTGTTTGCAGGTTTGTGCTCTAACAGGATCCTGGGGATGTTTTCTCTGTTGGGCCCACAGAGATTGTGCTGTGTGAGGTTTTTTCCTCTATGATCAAAACAAGGAGTAATTAATGCTAAATCCAGCAGGTGGTTTTCAAGTCATAACTTGGTCCAGTTTGTCCAACTGTGTCCAAACAGGTGAGGAAAATCTGGAACTTTAGAAGGGTTAGTTTTTTACCTCATTAGCAGGATATCCAGGGGTGCACCAAGTGCCTGCCAGTGAGGAGCACAAGAGACCAGTAGACAGTGACAATCTTGTTCTAATGTTAATGTCACTGGAGCACAGAGTGAGATCACTTCTGAGTTACGTTTCTTTAATTAGTGATTGGGAATAAAGAGAAAATGACATAGTTGATGACACTTTAGGATTTATTTCACACTCTTAACACTAAGGTATTTTCCAGCTGGACTTTGAATAAGGTTCCACGGTATATTGCAAATTTCTATCTCAAGTTAACAGTCTACTTCTTCCCAAAGAAATTCTCAGCAGCTAACAACCTTTCATCATCTGGCTCTTTCCCTGATGGCTTGGCTTCTTTCCTGTTTTATCCCTTCTCAGCCACTCATGCCAGAGGCAATATTGAGGAAAGAACTGGGTTTTAAAAAAGAGAAAATGCAAGAACTTCCTTCAGGCAGTCAGTTCTTCTGGGCAGGGCCGTCTGACTCCTGGTGTGTTTCCCTCCATGTGCTCAGCACCGGCACAGGGCACACTGAGGGAGGTCTCCAAACTTTCCTGTAGGTGATTCTGTCAAAACTAATCCCCTCCCAGGGCATCACAAGATGATGCTCATCAGCTCTTCCAAGTCAAAGGATACTTTTTCCCCAGGGCAGAAAAGATGGAAACATGCTACTGGTGCAAGAGAGGGACAGTGGAGTCCCATCCTCTGCCATGGGGGCAGTGACCCAGACTCCCTGTTTGTCCTCTAGTCCCTCTGGGAGCCCTGAGGTTTCCCTCTGGTCCCCTCTGGCTCCCTGTGCTTGGAAAGCCTTCCAAATCCATTCTGGTGAGGGGAGGTGGTGATGCAGCAACAGCAGACACCTCGTGGGATGCCTGGACACCCCTGGGGAGGCAGAGCTGGGGCCACTCATTCTGTGCCCTGTCCTGGCTGGGTGCTGGGGGGACTGCCCTGAGGAGAGACAAATGAGGCTTCTCCTGGGGAAAGCCTCAGCCAGAGTTCAGCTTCCCAAACAAGGCTGGGGCTGGGGGTGTGCCGAGGGGGAAGTTGTCTTGCAGGCAGCAGGGCAGGACAAGCAGGACTCAGTCTGCTCAGGACGTGGCGCATCTGAAGGACACCATGGGTTTGGGCCCATTGTTGCTGCTTTATGAAATCACAGCTGCCTCCAACTGGCTCAGTGGGAACAGAAGAGCAGTGCTCGTAGTTTGAATAGTGGTTTTTGCTGAAGATTTGAAGGCATCAGGAGAGCTGTGATGTCACAGGGAGGATGTGATGTCACAGAGGAGGATGTGATGTCACAGGGAGGATGTGATGTCACAGAGGAGGATGTGATGTCACGGGGAGATGTGATGTCACAGAGGAGAATGTTTTGTCATAGGAGACATGCGATGTCACAGAGGAGGATGTGATGTCAAAGGAGAGCTGTGATTTCATAGGAGAGCTGTGATGTCACAGAGGAGGATGTGATGTGATAGGAGATGTCTTTCCAAAACCTCAGCCTTAGCATGAGATCCAGGCTGTGCTTAAGATCTCTTGAAAGAGCTCTGTGGTAGAGGAGATTTCCTGCTGCAAAACTGCAGCTTACTTATACTTCCAAAAAAAAAGAAGAATATATAAACATGGGGAAAATGTGTAATGTGAAATGTAGCTGTAGATTATTATTTAAAATTACTACCTAAAATCACATTAACCTATTTTAGACCAATTTCAATTTTAAGCAGAAAAGGACACAATTTAGATGAAGTATGCCATTTTTATATGATCTCAAGGGTATTCATGCTTGGGTTTTTTTTGTTTTGTTTTTACTTTTCATTCTGTGTAAATCAACTGGACTTTTCAGCACTGTAATTAGAGTCAACATTATTTATGTGACAAGTTAGGTTCTTCTGTTGAAAGAATTCTACAATAAAATGACATTTGGGAGGGCACCTGCCCCTCAACAGGCACCCAGCTCACCCCAAAAGGTGCTGGGACCCCCCTAAAACCTCCCCACAGCCCCTCAAGGACCCCCAAAAACACTCAAAGCCCACCCAGGACCCCACCCAACCCCTTTTCTGGAGGATTTCTCTGAGCACTGGTGGTGCTGGGAGCCCCCCCGGCTGTGGGCGAGGAGCTCTTGGGTGAGCGGGTGGTGGGAAGGGGGAGGTCAGTGGAAAAAGGGGGGTCAGAGGGGACAGAAGGGGTGGTGGGACCCCAAACCGAGTGGGAGGGGAGTGGGACCTCAAAAAAATGGAGGGGGAGGGGCACTGAGGTTTGGGGGATGATGGGAGAGGGGTGGGAGAGGTCAGAAGAATGGTGGAAGGTGAGGGTGGGAACCCCAAACTGAGCATGAGGGGGCTGGGGAGTGGGGGGATGATGTGGAAGAGGTGGGAGGGGGGGAAAAAGTGGGGGTTGGGACCCCAAAAGTGATCCTGGTTGGTCTGGGGATTGAGGGGACCATGGAAAAGTGGAAGGAAGAGGGAGAAGGGTGGAAAAGGGAGGGTGGTCTGGTGGGTTCAGCGGTCCCATGGGGGTCTTTGGCACCAGGTTTTGGGAAAGGGAGTGGTTCTCCTGAGCTCCCAACTTCCTGTGGGGTGCTGGGGGCTGCTGGATCCAATCTCAGCCTTGAATCTTGCCAACATTTTAAATTTAGAGGAAATAGAGAGGTGTGACTGAAACACTTTTGTCCCCCAGGTTTTAATGATGGCAAATCAGATTTATTGATAGAAATGAGTTATTTAGGGTTACAAATGATCAGACAAAAGATCTTCATCAGAATTATTTCCTGCACAACAGAAACACTAAAACTAACAGGAGTACAGGATAAGATAGGACAGTGCTCTACACTAAAGCAATTGTTGAAGCAATTCTACTAAAGTTGAAACAAAAGCAATAATTCTTAATTAGAGATGGATGGAACTCCCCCAGATCAACGCTGGTGGGGAGATCTCTGCTCTCAACCTCCAGCACTGACATTGGGGGGTCCCCACCCAAGGTAGGAATCTCCACACTCCCCCCAAGAAGGGTCCTGTTGGAAGAAGCTGCCCCTGGGAAAGGGGACTGGCCATTTCTGGTCGAAAGGGATGGACTGACAGTCCTTGAACTCCAGGGGTTGCCTCCCCATAAGGGGGTAAGTTTGGGGTGGAAGCAGTGGCTGAAGCTCTTCCCACAGTTGGGGCACTCACAGGGCTTCTATTACCCCGGTGGATCCGTTGGTGTTTGGTCAAGTGAGAGCTATGGGAGAAGCTCTTCCCACACTCCCCACACTTGTAGGGCCTCTCCCCAGTGTGGATGCGCCAGTGGGTGACAAGGTGGGAGTTCTGCTTGAAGCCCTTCCCGCAGTCGGTGCAGCGGAAGGGCCTCTCATCCGTGTGCGTTCGCTCATGCACGAGGAGATTCCAGCTGGTCTGAAACCTCTTCCCACATTCCCCACACGTGTAGGGCCGTTTCCCACTGTGAATGTGCTGGTGTCGGATCAGATAGGAGCTCTGCCTGAAGCTCTTTCCACATTCCAAGCACTTAAAGGGTTTCTCCCTGCTGGGAGGCTGCTCAAGGACCATCAGCTCAGAGCTCCCCCTCAAGCTCCGGCCGCCTTCCCGGCACAGGCTGGCTCTTTCCTCCTCAGAGCACCCTGGGATGGCTTTGGAGCCCCTCCTGCGGGGGGATCTCCGGCCCTTTTCCTCCCCGCTGCCTTCCTGCGCCGGGGAGCCCTTCAAAACGGCCTCTCCCACCAGGGTCTCACGGGGGGATTTGTCCTCCGGGCTCTCCCTCCTCAGCTCGGGGCCTGGGGCAGGAAGCAAGAAGGACAGGCAGGGGATTTGCCTCCGGCCCACAGGGAAGGCCAAGGACATCCCCCCAACTCCGGCCCCGGCAGGACGGCGGCGCCAGCGGGGTTGTCCTGCAGCCGGGGCCATGCTGGGCTGACAGAGCCAGCACAACACCCGCCCAAAGGGACACTGACTTCCTCCTCACCTGCCTGGGGGGCCCAAGGCATCTTCCTCTTCCTCGCAGCCTCCTCCTCCATCCGCCCAAGCTTTGGGAAGGACAAATCCTGATGGGGGGAAAACAAGGGCTGAGCGCGTTGGCTTGGGGGTTCCTCCTGCCCAAGTCCATCTCTAGAACTCACTGGGCATCCTGTGTCCATAAAAACCTCCAAAACACCAAGATTTAGCCCAGAAAAACCCAAATCATCAACATTCAGGCAAAAGTCTATAAGAAAGAGTGAGAAGACTCCTGCCCCCCTAAACTGAAAAAAGTTGAGATTCACCTAAAAAATACTCTAAAATATGAAGATGAGCCCAAAAAAATTCTCCTAAGATTTCCCCTTTTCTGGTTTCCCCCCTTTAGGGTTCAGAGAGTCTCTCCTGTCTAGGATGCTGGGGGTTCTACCTAGAGATGCTGGGAGTGTTGGGGGTCCCAAGGCTCCCTTCTCCTCTGATTCTCGCCTTCGGGATACTGCATTCACAGAAATTCCCCCTCTCCAGGTTCTCCACTTTGTTGTCCTAGGGGATCCCAGGGGTCCCCACTGTCCAGGCTTCCCCTTCTCCGTGCCCCCCCTCACCAGGCTCTCAGGGGCCCTCTGAGAGGGCACTGGGAGGGACTGGGGGGGAACTGGGGCACACTGGGGGGCACTGGGGAGTTACTGGGGGATACCAGGACACATGGGGGGACACTGGCAGGTTACTGGGCCATACTGGGGGTTACTGGGTGCTCACTGCAGGATCACTGGGCCATACTGGGGGGCAGTGGAAGGTCACTGGGACACACTGGCTGGTCACTGAGGGGGTTACTGGGCCATACTGAGGGTAACTGGGAGGTCACTGGGATATACTGGGGGCACTGGAATCCCCTTACCCGGCTGTGGTACATCTCCCCCTCTGGATTTTGGGGGGCATCCCTAGGACCCCTCCCCTGGGGGCTAGGGGACCCCTTGAACCCCATTGCTCGGCTTTAGGGGACCCTGTAAAATCCTTTCAAAACCTCTGAAATCCCCCTTCGACCCATCAAAACCTTCTCCAGGTCCCTTCAAATCCCCTCAGAGATCTCATCCCTCCCCAGCACCCCCCAAACCCTCTCAGTGACCCGCAAAACCCACCTGAGACTCCCCAAGCCCATTCAGGGACCCCCAATCCCCCCCACGGGCCCTCCAAACCGTCTGGGACACCTTAAACCCCCCCAGAGACCCCAAAACTGCCTCAAGGTCCCTGCAAAGCCTCCCAGGAACCCCAAACCTCCCCAGAAAGCCCCAAAGCCCACCTGGGACACCCCAAATCTTCTCAGAAAATAAAACCCCCATCAGAGCCCCCCAGCACTCTTCAGGGACCTTCAACCTCCCCCCTGAGTCCCTTCAGGGACCCCTCAAAACGTCCCCGGGAACCCCCGAACCCCCCCGCTAAACCCTCCCGAGCCCTCCAGCCTTTCCACCCACACCCGCGCTCCCCGCACCCCCCGAGGGGATCCCCAGACCCCGCTCTCGCCGCCCCCCCGCCAACTCACCCAGCGAAGTGCAGCGGCCGCAGGCGAGTCCTCCTCACTCCCGACCACGAGGCCAATGGCGCTCGCTCCGCGCGCCCTCCGCCTTTACAGACCCGCCCCGCAGCCAATCAGCGCGCGGCCACGGCCCCTGCCCGCCCCCCGCCTGCGCGGGGCATTGTGGGAGTTGTAGTCCCTGCGGCGGGGGAGGATCGGACTTGTTGGGTTTTAGTTTTTCTGTCTTCTTTTATTTTCTCTTTTTTCTTTCTCTCTTTTCTTTCTTTTTTCTTTCTTCTTTCTTTTCTTCCCTTTTTTCTCTCTCTTTTTTATTTTTTTTCTCTTTTTTCTTTCTTTTTTTCTCATTTTTCCTTTTTTCTTTCCTTTTTTTTCCTCTTTTTTTTCCTTTTTCTCTTTTTTCTCTCTTTTTTTTTTAATTTTGTTTTTTTTCCTATTATTTCCATTTCCCTTTTTTTTTACATTGTTTTCTATCAGTTGTACTTTCAAGGAAGATTTATACTCAGATCAAAACAATCTCCAGCTACATATCCTGCCACAACAGATAATCTGCCATTGTTCCAGGTTTGTGAGGATTTCCCAGGTCACAAACACTGACACACCAAGGGTGGAAGCCAAGCAACTTTATCCTGTCCCTTGCCACAGCCTTCAATCCACACCCAGCCCTGGATTTCTGCAAAGCCGCTGGGCAGGAGCAGGAGATGGAGCTGGTGCTCGGCGGGAGGGGCAGCAACAACAAACCCGTGTCTTTGGCTCAGGGGAAGGAATTTAGTGCTTGAGGGGTTACATTCCACAGGCTCCCCTGGGGATCAGCTCATGCTGGGACAGTGAGAACAGCAAGAACATTCCTAATAAAAATGCCCGAGGGAAGGGAGCGGAGGGGGAGCAGGGGCAGGAAAAGGAAGCAGAGCGATGGAAGATGGGCTGGGGCGGTCGGGGCTGGGGGAAGGCAGGCTGGACAATGCCTTGTTTGGTCCAGCAGCTGGACCAGCTCCAGGGCAGGTGTCGGGGCAGCCTCTGCCACAGGGACATGGACAAACAGACCCTACAAAAGCTCTCAGAGGGGTTGGGGGCTCTGGGCGGGGCTGCGCTCTCGCCTCAAGCCAGGATACCCCAGGGCAGTGGAACAGCAATTCCTGTCAGCTCCCAGCAAAGATTATTGGGGTTTGCACTGGGGAAATATTGACACTCCAGCTTCTTCTTCTCTTTTTAGAACTTTGAGCTTGCAGTCGGGTAGAAGGGCTGGTGGGGGAGTGGGAAGAGACCCACTGAGGGACACAACTCATCCCTCAGTTAGATGGAGCTAAACCCCCAATCTTGCTTAGGAAGAGCTGCTGATGCTCAGTTTTCTTCTTTCCCTTCTGCTTTCGTGGGATATTACATTTCCCTGCAGTATTGGTGATAGAATGGTATGTCAGCAGGAATGGTTTGGTTCTTACAGAAATCATGAACGCATTTTAAGGAAGGTATTTTTACATAAGTGAGGCCTCAAAAAAACCCCAAAACCCCAAAAGTAATATAAGTGCAGAATAAAGTGAACTTTGGGGTTTTCTTTTAAATTCTTGGGTAGAAAAGCCATCCCCGTTATGGACAGCAATTTATTGCATTGTTGAAAAAAAACCCAACCAACAAACAAAAAAAGAAATCTGAATTGGTTCTCTTTCAGGTTTGTTTTTGATCATAAGAATCCTTCTAGTGAAAAGGGCTAATTTACTCTTTCTAGAAGAATATTTTAAGTGTGATTATCTCAATATCACAGCTGCTGAAAAGGTCTAAAATAGGACATTGACCTTGAACGTGTTCCTGCATTTAGGATGTGGTGCTTAACATTCAAAAAACAATAGAACTGCAACTCATTTATTAAGGAATCATCTCAAAATGTTCACTCTTGCTCTGTAAAGACATGCCATCAGGATTGTAAAAAGCTTGCAGTATCCCATGAAGTACATGTGGTATTTTATCAGTGTAAATATAAGATTATCCTATACCAGTGAAGGCAGTCACCTAAATACCCATACCCATGCCCTTGAAAATAAAACAAGGAGAAAATATGGAGTATTTGTTTGAGACCAGATAAACTGAATGTAGTTCAGTAACATGGTAAGGCAATTGCTGTTATTGCACAGAGACATTTCTTTCTATGCTGGAACTGAGGGTAGCAGCAAAAGCTAAAAGCCTTGCTCTGTGTCTTTGTGAACACACTGTGGGTAAGTTCAAAGGAGCATTCAGAGATTGTGTTGTGTGAGCCTTTTTCCCTAAGATCAAAACAAGGAGTAATTATTGCTAAATCCAGCAGATGGCTTTTTCTCTTTATTCCCAATCACTGATTAAAGAAACATAACTCAGATGTGATCTCACTCTGTGCTCCAGTGAGATTAACATTAGAACAATATTGTCACTGTCTACTGGTCTCTTGTGCTCCTCACTGGAAGGCACTTGGTGCACCCCTGGATATCCTGCTAATGAGGTAAAAAACTAACCCTTCTAAAGTTCCAGATTTTCTTCACCTGTTTGGACACAGTTGGACAAACTGGACCAAGTTAGAACTTGAAAGCCATCTGCTGGATTTAGCATTAATTATTCTTTGTTTTGATCGTAGAGGAAAAAAGCTCACACAACACAATCTCTGTGGACCCAACAGAGAAAACATCCCCAGGGTCTTGTTAGAGCACAAACCTGCAAACAGGGATGACAGGTCAGAGAATCACAGAATCATCAAGGTTGGAAGAGACCTTCCAGATCTTCTAGTCCAACTGTCAACCCAGCACCACCAGAATCACCCCTAAACCCCATCCCAAAGCGCTACATCCAGATGCCACCTGAATGCTTCCAGAGACTGCACCACCTCCCTGGGCTACTTGTTCCGATGCCTGAGCACTCTCTCAGTGGAAAAAGGGTTTTTGAATATCTAATATGAACCTTGCCCAAAGCAATTTGAGGCCGTTTCCTCTCTTCCTGTCACTAAAGGCTTTGCAGAAGAGACCAACCCCCACCCCACTAAAACCTCCTTTCAGGTCATTGCAGAGAGTCCCCCCACCCACCCCCAAGTCCCTTCCTGCTGAGCAGCTCTCCAGCCCCTCTGCCCCCAGTCTGGAGCGTTCCAGGGGGTTGTTGGGACCCAAGGGCAGGCCCTGACACTTGACCTTATTGATCCAGCCTGTCCAGATCCCTCTGCAGAGCTGAAGTCAGACCACCAGCAGTCCAAGGTTTCAGTTCTGCTGCCCCCTCCTTCCTTCATTCAGAAAGGAAAATCCCATCATTTTGGGGTCTCTGTGCCCGTCAGCTCTGACCACCACATCCCCCACCAGTCACAGAATCATGGAATGGTTTGGGTTGGAAGGGACCTTAAAGAGCATCTCAGTCCAACCCCCTGCCATGGGCAGGGACACCTTCCACTAGACTCAGAGCTCACAGCCCCATCCAACCTGGCCGTGAACACTTCCAGGGATGGGGCAGCCAGAACTTCTCTGAGCAACCTGTGCCAGGATCTCACTACCATCACAGTCCAGAAATTCCTCTTAATATCCCATCTAACCCTTCCCTTTCTCAGTGTGAAGCCATTCCCCTTGTCCTGTCACTCCAGGCCCTTCTCCAAAGTCTCTCTCCATCTTTCTTGTTGGCTCCCTTCAGGCACTGGAAGGCCACAATTAGGTCACCCCAAAGCCTTCTCTTTTCCAGCCTTAACAATCCCAATTCTCTCAGCCTTTCCTCACAGCAGAGCTGCTCCATCCCTCTGATCCCTTTGGTGTTCTCCTCTGGACTCACTCCAACAGGTCCATGTCCTTCCTGTGCTGGAGCCCAGAGCTGGAGGCAGCTCTGCAGGGCTGACAACATTACAGCCCTGTGTGTTCCAGCAAGGACACTGTGGAACCTCCTGGAGTAAAGGGGCCATTGTGACACTGTAGGGCCTTCTGGAGTCAAAGAACCCTGGGACACTGTGGAACCTCATGGAACCAAGGGTTCATTGTGCCATGAAGGCCCTCTTGGAACTAAGGGAGCCCTGAGACATTTGGGACCTCATAGAATCAGGGGCCATTGTGACACTGAGGAACCTCAGGGACTCATGGGACCAAAGGAACCGTGGGACAGTGTGGAACCACATGGAATTACTAGGCCATTGTGACACTGCAGGGCCTCATGGAACCAAAGGAACCCTGAGACTTTTCATAACCTCATGGACTCAAGGGGCCACTGTGACACTGCAGAGCATCATGGAAACAAAAGGACCCCGGGACACTGTGGACCTCAAGAAATCAAGGACCCATATTGGCACTGTGGAACCTCATGGGATCAAGGGGCCATTGTCACACTGCAGCGTCCCCTGGAAGCAAAGGAATCCTTGTGACATTGTGGAACCTCATGGAACAAACGGGCCATTTTGACCCTACAGGGCTCATGGAACCAAAGGATTCCTGGGACACTGTGGAATCTCATGGAACCAAGGGCCCACTGTGATATGTGGGGCCTCCTAGAACCAAAGGAGTCCTGAGACATTTTGCAAACTCATGGAATCAAGGGTCCATTATCACACTGCAGAGCCTTACGAAGCCAAATGGACCCTGTGACTCTGTGGAACCTCATGGAATCCAGTGGCCATTCCCACACTGTAAAACCTCATGGATACTCTCAGGTTCCCATTATTAAAAGACACCTCTGCCTAAATTCAGCTGCAAAGGAGACCATGTGCCAAAGTCAGCAGTCCAGGTTTGATTTAACAGTAAATAGGAGGGAGAGAAAGAGAAAGAAATAGAAAGAGAGAAGAAGGGGGTGGTAGGAAGCCAGTGAGAGAGAGACAGAGATGAAGTAAATGTATCACACCATGGAGATCCCTGAGGCTCCCACCGGTCCTTCACCCTGCTCTGCTCAGTGGAGGGTCCCCAAGTTGTGCTTCTGGGCTATCACTTTTATACAGCCCAAGCCCTGGGTATTCAGGGGGGTAGATGCTGTTCCCACAGTTTGGGCTGGCACGTCTACAAGGACTTGCTTCCTTTTCCACAGCTTGCCACGGTGGGAGTTTTGCCCGGTGTGCTTCCAGTCTGCAGGTGGGAATCTTTGTCTGGATGGGTTCCCCAGACCTGCCTTACCAGCCCTGGCTTCCTCTTGGGTCTGTCTGCTCTTTCCCACACTCTGCACAGTGCAATTCTGTCCTGGGGGCTACTTCCAAAGCTTCACCTCCCTTTAGGCCTTGGAATTAAAGGCCTTCCTGTTTGCCACCAGTGCTTGTGTGTTGTGGTGCCTTATGGGATTTTCCTGCTTTGACAGTGTTTTGAGACAGTTCATTGTGCCCTTCAAGTCCTTCCATGTGCACACACACCCCACTCTCACCAGTGTCTGGCCCTCCAAAGAACACAAGCCCTGATGATTTGTAGCTCCCACTCCAGTGGTTGGCACTTGGACCTCCCTCCGTACCCAGAGCTCAGAGCTCCCTTGTGCCAGAATGTTTAAAGATATTGTGCCTCATTCTGCCAAGACAACCCTTGGAAAAAAGTGTCCCTCTGTGTTTCCTGGGATAAGAGCACTCTATTGTCATCTTCCAAAACCTTGGAGAGGTCCCAGAGATGTCCCAGGAGGGAATTTGGGGCCTCAAGCACATGACCCTTATATAGAGGCTGAGGACTCAGGGGTCAGGGGTGTGAAGATTGAGGACAGTAGAGGAGCAGCCTGAGAGGTCTGGAAGGGGGGTGTGAGAGCTGGTGGAGCTTTTCTTCCTGTCAGAAAACAGCCTAAGAAAGAACTAGTGCCACCAAGGGCAGCTGGGGTGGCCTAGACTGGTGACAGAAGTCAGAAATTTCCCTCCAAGGTCAGTGTTGTGGTGCAATATGTCACCAAGAAGGAGTCTGGATGAGCCCAAGGCTTTGTGTGCGCAGGAAGAGCCAGGGAGGACGCAGAGCTGTCAGTGCAGGAAGGTGCCAGCCAGGTGGGGCAGCCGGGGGGATGACGACAGCCTGCAGGGAAAGGGGCAGGGCATGGACACCGTAGGACAGCCTGGGCTGGAGAGGAGACAGGGATGGGGAGAAGCTGAAAGGCCCTGACACAGCCACCTTCTGCAGGCCTTTGGCCAGGGCTGCTGTCTGTGCCCCTGATGCCAGGAGGAGGGGAGTGGCCCTTGCAGCCCTGGGGCCTCATGGCCTCCTTGTCCCTGCTCAGCAGCCTGGCAGGTGCCACCCCATGGTCCTGCCCTTGGCATTGCACATCCCACATCCCAGTGCCCCAGGAAGAGCCCTGAGGAATGAGGCAGGGACAGGATCTGCCTTCCCAGGGGCTGGGGGTCAGAGCTTGGCCTTTGGAATAATGAAAGACATTCAGGTTCCCTTATCATCACAGTTACCTTTCCCTTGTTTGTCCATCCTTGTCATCACTGTCTGCAGTTTTTTGCTCTAACTGGAACCTGGGGACACTTTCTCAGTTGTGTCCCTCAGTGAGACTCATTAGCACTAAAGGAAACTTTAGTGTTTCAATCTCACTTTGACTTCTTGAGAAGTTGTTTGAACTTCCTCTCAGGGACTGAGTCTCATGTAAACAACACCAAACCCCCTGAGGGTCATGAAATACCTGGGGCTGTTGCTGTGCTGCTGAGCTGGGCTGGGCTCCTGGCACACAGGGAGCTCCTGGCAAGCAAGAAGAGCTTCAAAGAGACAGCTCTGCTGGTGAGCAGCTCCTCTGCACAGCCCAGCAGGGCTGAGGGCACTGCCTGCAGCATCCAGGGCAGGGGAGTGAGACAGAGAGAAGTTAAAGGCTGTCAGATGTAGAATGATGCTGAGACCTCACTGGGGGAGAATTTTTAACAGATCTTGGAACAGGAAGTCTGGTCATGCAGGGCAATGGGACTGCAGCTTTTGGAGGCATCTGGGAAAGCTGGCACTGCCCAACAACTACAGATTCTCTAAGTGCAACTCTGAGAGCATCTGGAGTGCAGAGGAGGAGGACATGCTCAGAGCTCCAGCTCCCTCTCAGAATATTTCCAAGACAAAGATTTTTATAAGGTTAAAGAAATTTCCTGAGATTGTGTTTCCAGTTTCCAACTCTTGAGGAATGGGAGGAATAATTAAGAAAGTATTAATTTTGACAAGTCCCTGAGACATCTGAACTGTGAGTGCTCAGTAGGTCTGTCTGAGCTTCCTAATGTGCTTTCAGCCACTGCTCTGCCTGTGGGCAGCACCAGCATCACCTCTGCTAGACCCATCAGGACTAGTCTGAGATGTCCTTTTTGCACCTGCAAACGGAATATGACCCCTACCAGTGCAGCCTGTGGTGCTGGGGAAGGAGCTGAGTCTGCTTAAATCAAATGCCATCATAAGGACACTTGGCTGTCTCCCTGAGGTTTCCTTCCAGGCTCTGAATTCCCCTCCAGGTTGGAAACCTGTCCCTAAACATCTCCTTGTTATGTGAAATGCCTGTACAGAAGCACAGTGATGCTAAAACAGAGAAAATGCTGTTGAGTAGGGACCCAGCACTGGAGTTGAAGGAAGATCTCCTAGGAAATCAAAAGGCTGTCTGGGTGTGACATGGGGAATGTCTGTAGAATACAGCTTTGACTTTGTTTAGATAAGTCCACACTAACTGGCCTCTTACTGTCTTCTCCTCTGTGTTGGAAACAAACACCCAGAGGCAGCAAATGTCCAACAGCAGCTCCCTCACCCAGTTCCTCCTCCTGGCATTCGCAGACAGGCGGGAGCTGCAGCTCCTGCACTTCTGGCTCTTCCTGGCCATCTCCCTGGCTGCCCTCCTGGCCAACGGCCTCATCCTCAGCGCCGTAGCCTGTGACCACCACCTGCGCACCCCCATGGGCTTCTTCCTGCTCAACCTCTCCCTCACAGACCTGGGCTGCATCTGCACCACTATCCCCAAAGCCATGCACAATTCCCTCTGGGACAACACAACCATCTCCTACACAGGATGTGCTGCACAGGTCCTTTTCTTTTATTTCTTCATCTCAGCAGAGTTTTCCCTCCTCACCATCATGTGCTACGACCGCTACGTTGCCATCTGCAAACCCCTGCACTACGGGACCCTCCTGGGCAGCAGAGCTTGTGCCTACATGGCAGCAGCTGCCTGGGCCACTGGGTTTCTCCATACTCTGCTGCACACAGCCAATACATTTTCCCTACCCCTGTGCCAGGGCAATGCCCTGGGCCAGTTCTTCTGTGAAATCCCACACATCCTCAAGCTCTCCTGCTCACACTCAGGGTACCTCAGGGAAATATGGCTCATTGTGGTTAGTGTCTGTTTAGTGTTTGGTTGTTTCATTTTCATTGTTTTCTCCTATGTGCAGATCTTCAGGGCTGTGCTGAGGATCCCCTCTCAGCAGGGACAGCACAAAGCCTTTTCCACGTGCCTCCCTCACCTGGCCGTGCTCTCCCTGTTTGTCAGCACTGCCACATTTTCTGACCTGAAGCCCCACTCCATCTCCTCCCCATCCCTGGACCTGGTGGTGGCAGTTCTGTACTCAGTATTACCTCCAGCACTGAACCCCCTCATCTACAGCCTCAGGAACCAGGAGCTCAAGGATGCCCTGAGGAAAATGATGACTGGATACTTTTCAAGAGTAACAACCTGCCTTTTTTCTTCTGCACAACACTCATTGTGTAACCCTTTACTGGCCCAGCCTGCTTTCTAAAGCTTTTGAGAGTGGTGGTGGGGGCCATTTCCTAGATTTTTTCCTCTTTTAATGTTGTTAACACAGAAATTTATTCTCCATCTCATACCTAATTCACTCTCTAATTCTTTGTTTTGACCCACAATTGTGTAAATGAGGGATCATTCTCTGTGTGCATTTAAACAAAGTAAAATTTCCTGCAGCAACTTCTTTGTCAAACATCCTGATTTTGTTATTCTGTACATGAGGAATCACAGTCTCTGAGTAGAATAAAGGACTTGAATTCTTTTTTCCAGATTCTCCCTCCAACAACTTCCCTGAAGCTGGAGGGCAGTGCCTGTGTGCAGAGGAGAAGGGCTAAAGAGTCCTGGTACAGGAGCACTGCCAGGGAGCAGCAGCTCTTGGCCTTTTCAGAGATGCTGTTTTTCCACTGCCTCCCTCTCCTTTCTGCTCCTTGCCCAAGGCCTGAGTGCTCTGACAGCTCAGTCCCTGCTGTGTGTCACTCCTGTGACCATGGGCTGTGACTCCTCTCTGTGCCCCAGGAGCTGCTGTGCCCTTCAGAGGGGCTGGGGTTGTGGGGGGAGTGCCCAGAGCTCTGCAGCACCCTGGGCTGGGCACTGCTGTGGGGCCAGACCAGACTGGGCTGCTCCACCTGTTGACCTCTCTAATGAAATCATATCTAATTTTCTCCTACAGAACCATGAGAATGTGTGTTGTGTCCTGAGCACTAGACTGGACCTGTGGGACAATAGAAGAGGTTTTGGAGTCAGGGATATTGAGAAGGCTGGGCAGTGTCACTGGGAGACCTCTCCCAAACCCTTGGAAAGGCCAGAGCCAGCCCAGAGCTTCCTGGGGCCTTGGCAAAGGCAGACATGGAAGCAGTCTGCAAACAGGGCAGCAAGGAGGGTTGGCAGAGTTACAGACTGCTCAGGCTCAGCAGGGAAGGGGATAGGGCAAGTCCTCCTGCAGCCATTGCCAGGCATGGGAAGGATAAGGCAGGGATTGCAGAACCCCTGTGGGAGGGAAAAGAAGGGGATGTTGTGTGCCCAGACTGTTTCAAGGCTCTTGACATTGTCTCCTGTGGTCTCCTTAGAGCCAGACTGGTGACAGCTGGACTGGACAAGTGAAACATGTGGTTAGTGGGAAGTTGAATGACTGATGAGGGTCAAAAGTCATGGCACAAATTCCTCTTGGCAGCAATTCCCAGGTGACATCCATCAGGGACCAGCCCTTGACCGTTCCTATGGAACATCTTTATTATGTCTCTGGATGATGGGATGAAATGCACTTTCCACTCCTTTGTGGATGATGCCAAGTTGCAGCGAGTCTGTGAGAAACCTCGTCTAGTTAATGGTGACTTGGACAAAAAATGTGGTCAAGATGAGTGAGTTGGATAAACTTGTCCTGCCATCAGGTGCCCAGCAAGGCCCAAGACAATGAAGAAAAAACTCATGGGTCATAGGAAAAGCAATTCAAAAGGGGGGCAAAAAGACCAAACCCAACCAAACCAAAGTGAAACAAACACAGAATGACAGAATATGCTGAGGTGGAAGGGACCCACAAGGCTCATCCAGTCAAACCCACCTCTCCCATTGCCATCTGCCCCCACCCCAGCAGGCTCTGGAGCAAAGCACGGCTGAGGTCCAGCCCAGCTCTGCTCTGACAGAAAGAACCTGCAGTCAGGGACAGGAAGAGGACAAATTCTTGTTTGACCAGCCTGAGGAATAATGGGATCAATGACCTCCTGTATTCCTGGGCACTTGAATGACCCTGTGGAGCAGGGAGGGGGCTGCAGGTTTCCCTTAGGGAAGAGGAGATCAGGAGTTGACTCTGTGTCAGAGAGAGCCAGTTTCAGGTGGCTCCAAAATAGATCAGCCAGTGCCCAAAGCTGAGCCAAAAAGCAATTCCAGAGGCACCTCTGTGATAACCCTTTGGAGAAAGGATAAAATCCAGGGTGCTGTAACCCAGAGAGGAGTGAGAGAGATGGGGGAGAAACAACCCTGCAGGCACCAAGGGGAGTGGAGAAGAAGAAGGAGTGAGAGAGCCTTGGTGGGCACTTGGCAGCCAAAAGCTAACCCCCAGCCCTGAGAGCCACAGCTCAGCCCAGCACAAAAGCTCCTTTAGGTCTGGAGGTTCTTTGCAGCAGCTTTTTAGCAGAGCTGCCAGCTGGGCCATCAAAGGGGATGCTCAGCTGGGTCTGAAACCTGTGTGATCCCTGTCAGCCTTGGCTCTGTAGGAAAGAACTATAGAATCCGAAATAGTTTGAATCAGATGAGACCTTTATAAGACATCTAGTCCAACCCTCCACAGTGAACAGGTTTACGTTCAACTAGATCAGATTGCTCAGAGCCCTTTCTAACCTGGCCTTGAATGTTTCCAAGGCTGGGGCATCTATGACCTCTCTGGGCAACCTGTGCCAGTGTTTCATCACCTTCAGTGTAAAAAATTTCTTCCTTCTATCTAGTTCAAATCTGCTCTTTTTTAGTTGAAAACCATTATCACTTGTCTTCTTAGAACTAAGTCTGTGCCCATCCTTCTTATAGGTATGATCTCAGGAACTCCTGACAAGCCTTGACCAAACCAGCTGAGCAATGAAGAGCCCCTGGACTGGACCAGGGTGTGGGGAAGTGTCCCTGGAGTGGACCAGGTGCTCCTGGATCATAAAGGTAGGAACAATCTGGAGTGGAACAGTTGGGGAACACAGGATAATCAGTCATCCCATGAAAGCCTTGGAACATTCCCTGCCTGTATCGCAGCCCAAATGGAACACTTTGGATACAATTCCCAAATAGTTTGGAAACTCCAGTCATTCCTGACACCAGGATGGAAATTCAGCAGATAACTAAAGCCAGTCCCCTTGGGAGCCCACAACCAGCGGGGCTGAGGGAGGCCCTGGCAGCTCCCCAGCACCTCCCTCTCACTGGGACACCTCTGGCAGCCTCTCCCAGCTCGGGAACCCTCCAGTTTGCAACACTCCAAAAACCCTCGCTGATGTCCAGGACAATTCTGATCCCCCTCCACAAACACTCCTCCAGCTGGGACCCTTGTCTGGTGGGAAACACAAAGGGATTTGGGGGAGTGCTTCCCTGACAACAAGGAGAATTTGGGAGAGGGACCTTTCCACACCCAGCTCTTGATGTGTCCACACATCTCTGCCTGGGTGTGGGTGTGAATTGACTGTGGTGTGAATGTTGTTATTCTGAATCTCTAATTCAGTCACTGTTAAAATTGTAGCAAATGCTATTGAATCACTTGATAATTTTTCAATTGGTGAATAATTAAATGCTACTAATCTCTTTTGCCCCCTTATCTTTGGATCCAAATCCTTTTCACCCTGACCCTCTTGCATCCCAAGGCTCTGTGTAAATCATTCCCTTTCATAAAAAAATATATATTTTTCGTGGCGTCCACTTTAAAATTTTCCTCTTTAGCTAAACTACAAAACAACTCTAATTAGTTGTTTATGTCTTGAAGACATGAAGACAATTAAAGGAAGGTAAATAATTTGTTTTTCAGTGTTTTAATGGGCCCTACGGTGTGTTTGGAGTTGCATCAGCTGTCAGTCCAAGATGGGCCATGTCAGAACTGGTGAGGTTGGGGAGTGAGGAGCAAGGTTGATCAGACAGGGTCAGTGTGGATCTCCTGAGGAGACACTCAGCATCAAGATCACTTGGAGAACACCTCTATCACCTCTTCTCTGAACTTAAAAATATCCATAATTGAATTAAAACAAAAAAAGTACAAACTTTGAAGACTTGTTTTGAAATTACCTTGAAGACAATTAAAGGAAGACAAAGAGATCCTGAGGGATTTCTGGATTTTAATGAGCCCCACAGTGTGTTTGCAGCCCAGCCCATGATCCTGAGGTGCTGAGAGAAGATTGAAGCAGCTGCTCAAGAAGTCAGAAGCCAAAGTGCAAGTGCCTTGAAGCATTGCTGGGCCCCACTGAGGGCAGGCACTGCCAAAGCCTCCCCAGGGACTCCTTGGAGCAGCTCCTTGGAGGCCAGGAGTGCAGGCAGACAAAGGCTCTGGGCAGGCCCCTGCAATGCTGAGCAAAGCCTGCCTTGGTTTTGTGGAGCACAAAGGCCAAGGGCTGAGCCCCAGGCCCTGGCCCAGCAGATCCTGTCCCTCCCGGCTGGCTCAGGGCTGTTTGGGGGGCACTGGGATGGGAGGGGGAGGAACAACAAAGACCCAAAACTGGGCAACCCCTGCCAGGCTCCTGAGGGAGGGGCGAGGCAGAACCCAAGGGCAGAACCTGCCAGGCAAGTGTCTTGTGGTGGCCTGAGTGGCAGAGGCAGCTGCCAGAGGCAAGGGGACAAAGGCCTGGGTGCCTTTGGGCCTTGCAGCCCTGCCAGAGCCCTTGGCCATCTCTCCTGCAGGCTGTCCTGCCCTGGCCCTGCTGCTGCTCTGGCCTTGCAGGCTGCACACACCCCTCCTGCTTTCCCACCCCCTCCCAGCAGCATTTCTAGACCCTCCCTGATGTCTCTGCACCAGCTCTGGCTGTTCCCTGGAACACAAAGCCATGAAATCACCCTCTTAGTGACCTCTGGCACCATAAGGTTCCCCTTTGAGTAACATTCCTTTTTCCCCACCTTCAGTCTGAACCTTCCAAGCTGCACTTTAGGGGTTTCTTTTTCTTTCCAGCACCAAGAAAAGCTCCATCCTGTCAGGTCTCCTCTAGACTCTCTCCAGTTTTTCTTCATTCTTGCAGAATGAGAACCCCACACCCAGACAGACCAGTCCAGATGTGGTGACCCCAGGGCTGAGTCCAGGGGGGTGACAACTCCCTTGTCTGGGTGCCCACACTCCCCCCAAGGCAGCCCCATGTGCAGTTGGCCTTAAATCAAGGGGCCATTCTGATTCTTTGTAATGTCACGGAATCAAGTGGCACCGTGACACTGCAGAGCCTCATGGAACCAAAGGAATGCAGGGACACTGTGGAATCTCATGGAACCAAGGGACCACTGTGACATGCAGGGTCTCTTTTAAACAAAAGTATCCCTGAGACATCTCAGAACCTCCTGGAACCAAGGGACCACTGTGCCTGCCCAGAACTCCATGGAATCAAGCAGAGCCGCTGCCTCCCCCCCGCCGCCGCACGGACCGGAGTCGCCGGCTCTGCCCCGCTTGGACACCTCTGGAGTCAGCGTGTTCTTGGGCAGCACAGCTGATCTCAGACCAGAGAGTTTCCCACATTTTGCTTTGCCCACTCTTTTCCCCTGGTTTGTTTTTTTGTTCTTTGTTCATTCAGGAGGAAAAGGGGGAAGGGAGGCACATGTTGATCCCTGTTTTCATCTGTTTACAAAAGGGAGTTGGGGCAAGGGGGGAGAGAGGAGGCAATTTCTCGCTCTGCTGTTGCTTTGAATAGTTCTGTTGGTATTGCTGGTTTTGCTGCTATATTTCTTGTCAGTCAACTGTTATTTTTTCACTTATACCTCCTTGTATTTTGTCTCCCTCTATTGGTAGGGAATAAAAGGGGAGTGAATTCATTTTATTGGAGTTCCCACCCCAATATGTGTCTTTAAACCAGGACAGGTTGCTCAAGGGCTCCCTGAAATTTGGCATCAACCACAAAAGACTTGAAAATACATTTTGTCCCAATGTACAAAGAGATAATAAAGATGTTCTATAGTGGTGTTCAAGGGCTGGTCACTGAGGGATTTCATCAGGAAGTTGCTACCAAGAGGACTTTGTACCATGGATTTTATTTGACACTCTGCATTCAGCAACTTCCCACCCACCACATCTTCCACTTCTTCAGTCCAGCTCTCACCAGTCTGGCCATAAGGAGACCACAGGACACCACGTCAAGGGCCTTGATAAAGTCTGGGTACACAACATCTTCTATTCCCTCCCACAGGGGTTCTGCAATCCCTGCCTTGTCCTTCCCATGCCTGGCAATGGCTGCAGGAGGACTTGCCCTATCCCCTTTCCCTGCTGAGCCTGAGCAGTCTGGAACTCTGCCAACCTTCCTTGCTGCCCTGTTTGCAGACTGCTTCCATGTCTGCCTTTGCCAAGGCCCCAGGAAGTTCTGGGATGGCTCTGGTCTTTCCAAGTATTTGGGAGAGGTCTCCCAGTGACACTGCCCAGCCTTCTCAATATCCCTGACACCAAAACCTTTTCTATTATCCCACATTTCCAGAGGAGTTCCCAGGACACAACACAGGTTGTCCTGGTGGTTCTGGAGAATGAGAAGGGATTTCTTCCTCGAGGCCAACCCCTCCAATTGGATTTGAGTGCAGCTGAAAGGTTTCCTCAGCATTTTCCCCGGTGCCTCCCTGCCCTGAAGGTTTCCGGCCATCAGGCTGGAGCTGAGGGGGTTGGGCAGGTGCCTGAGGAGGGGGTAGAACAAGGGCTATGTCCAACTGTGCCAGGAGGGCTGTGCTGGGCAAGGATGAGGAGGATGTAGAAAACAGTGGCACTGGGGTGGGGAGGGGAGAGGAGCAGCTGGAGAGACCTTGTGCCTGCCCACGCTGGGCAGGAGCTGCCCCAGGATGGCAGCTCTGAAGCACTCCCAGGATGTCCCTGGGAACAGGAGGGGAAGACTGGATCTGAAAATGGAACCTGGAAAGCAGAGAGCAGGAGTGTTATGGTGACACTGCAGGAGAGTTCCAGCCCTGCAGCAAGGTCACAGAAGAAGTGACCCAGTCCATGCCCTGCCCTCAGAAGATGCCACAGCATCCTGGAGATGCTGGAAGGGAGCCCAGCTCTGCTTCACAAGTTCCCAGGGCCTGTCCCTGCCTGTGCTCCAAGGGCTTCCAGCCCAAAGGACTGTGCTCAGAGAGCACTCAGGCCTTACAGGGAGAAAGGGGCTCAGGAGGACAGTGTGGAAGTGGCAAGAGAGCAGTTCTGCAAAGACCAAGCACTGCTGCTCCCTGGCAGTGCTGCTGGGCTGGGATTATTGTCCCCTTCCCGTTTGCAAATAGACTCTGTCCTGCAGTGTGCTGTCCTTTAGGAACATCTGAGAAGAAGGGTCTTGGACAAAGAAGGCACTGCAGGGTCCTTTATTTTGTTTAAATGCTCAGAGAGCACAATTCATCATTTTTACATCTCTGGGTCAAATTCAATGGGTAGACACTAAATTAGAAGGCAGATGTATAATAATATTTAATTGCACAGAAAATTATTGCCAGAAGAATCCAATGACCTCCATGAAAAACCTGAGTAGGAAGGCTGACCATTAAGGAGTCCCATTCTGAATGCTACACACCAGAAACCTGGCATGTAAATGCTCCTGAAAAGCATCCAGTCAGCATTTTTCTCAGGGCATCCTTGAGCTCCTGGTTCCTCAGGCTGTAGATGAGAGGATTCAGTGCTGGAGGTACCACTGAGTACAGAACTGACACCACCAGATCCAGGGATGAGGAGGAGATGGAGGGGGGCTTCAGGTAGGCAAATGTGCCAGTGCTGACAAACAGGGAGACCACAGCCAGGTGAGGGAGGCACATGGAAAAGGCTTTGTGCCGTCCCTGCTGAGAGGGGATCCTCAGCACAGCCCTAAAGATCTGCACATAGGAGAAAACAATGAAAACAAAACAAGCAAATACTAAAGAGATGGAAAACAAGAGAAGCCAGAGTTCCCTGATGTAAGAGTGTGAGCAGGAGAGCTTGAGGATGCCAGGGATTTCACAGAAGAACTGCCCCAGGGCATTACCTTGGCACAGGGGCAGGGAAAATGTATTGGCTGTGTGCAGCAGAGAATAGAGAAATGCAGTGGCCCAGGCAGCTGCTGCCATGTGGGCACAAGCTCTGCTGCCCAGGAGGGTCCCGTAGTGCAGGGGTTTGCAGATGGCAACGTAGCGGTCGTAGCACATGATGGTGAGGAGGGAATACTCTGCTGAGATGAAGTAGTCAAAGAAAAAGACCTGTGCAGCACATCCGTAGTAGGAAATGGTTGTGGTGCCCCAGAGGGAATTGTGCATGGCTTTGGGGACAGTGGTGCAGATGCAGCCCAGGTCTGTGAGGGAGAGGTGGAGCAGGAAGAAGCCCATGGGGGTGTGCAGGTGGTGGTCACAGGCTACGGCGCTGAGGATGAGGCCGTTGGCCAGGAGGGCAGCCAGGGAGATGGCCAGGAAGAGCCAGAAGTGCAGGAGCTGCAGCTCCCGCCTGTCTGCGAATGCCAGGAGGAGGAACTGGGTGAGGGAGCTGCTGTTAGACATTTCCTGTTTTATAGCACAGGATCTGTTCAAAAAAGGAAAGGACAGGGAACAGTTAAGACAGACCTCTGTGAAAAAGCCACTCCATTGCTACAAGAAATCCATGTGTCAAATGTCACCAAATGCACTGCCAAGGAGTCAGGTTAGCTCTGCTACAGGGGGAAATGGAATTTTTTGGTAGAGCTCTCAGACACACAAGGAATGTCAGATGTAACAGACCTTGAGTACAAAAGTTCCATCTCTACACCCATGACTCAAAAGAGCTGGGGCTGCAGAGCAGAAGCTTAGTCTGTCCTTAGAATAATTGTACCTGTGTTTTCTATTTTTACCATCACATCATGGGAAGGTTTTTTTTCCACTGCAGGAATCCTCATTTCTATGGCCCAGCACACAGTGCCCAGCAGAGCTGCAGGGAAGGGCCCCCAGAGCTGCCTGAACACCCCCTCCCCCAGGCCTTGGGGGCACTTGCCCCCCACTCCCTGCCCAGGGCTCTGCTGCCTGGAGCTGTCCCTGCCAGCAGCTGCTTCCCTGGGCCCAGGGCTGGGCCCTGTCAGTGCTGCCAGAACCCATCCCAGCCCTGGGGACTCAGCTCTGCCCTGCAGAGCCCTCCCAGCAGCACAGGGCACTGCCCAGGGGCATCTCTGGCTGGGCAGGCTCTGATGGCAATGTCAGAGCAACTCTGAGGAGGCTGGAGAAGTGACACTGGTGCTGTCTGTAAGACAGTTTTGATGTCTAATACTCTCAGGTTCAATGCCCTCTAATCTAACAGAGTTCAAGTTTCAGTGTCTCCTCCTGTGCTCAGAGATTCATTTCCCTGTCACAGGCCGCACCCAGACAACCCAGAGTATAACACTGAAAGAACTGGTTCATTCTCTTTAAGATACCCCCTGTCTGTCTGTGCCTCTTGCAAATACCTTCTGGGAAATTTCCTGCTTAGATCTGGAGCTGTGACCAGCCTTCATCCCTGCAGCACACTTTGGAGATCAGAAGGACTCTGCCCTGCTCTGCCCTCCCAGGAGTTGTTCCTTCCCCACAGCCCTTCTCCCCCAGCCCCATGGCAGCTCCTTGGCCGGGCTGAGAGCTGAGCCTGGCAGGCAGCAGAGTCCCTGCCCCAGCACACAGAGCCCTGGGGGCAGGACCCTGCTCTGCCCCACAGCCCTGGGCACCCCTGGCTGCACCCCCACCTTCCCACCCCACAACCAGCCCTGCCACAGGGAACCTTCTGGCCCTGGGCCTCTGATGGGGCAGCAGCAAGTCCTGCTCTGCAGCAGCTTCTCCTGCTGCACCCCAGCAAATCCAGCAGAGCCATCCTGACAGCTCCTGCCACTGCTGCCATTTGGCAGCTGGGAGAGGCACTTGCAGGAACTCACCTGCACTGCTCTGCAGCCACAGCCTGAGCGTGGCAAAGGGCTGGCAAGGTTCCTGCCCTGAGCAGCTCTGCCCTGTCCTCCCAGCCCAGGATCCCTTGAACCTCCTGCTCCCTTCTCCTCTCTGCCCTTGCTGCCTGCAGCTCCTGCCCTGCTCTGCCATATGGCCACTTCCCCTGCACTGCAGCAACTGGGAGAGTCCTGCTGAAAGATCCTAGAAGCTGTGGGATGTGGCAGCTTTAGGAGATGCCTCCAGGAGGGCAAGTTGAACTTTCCTACAGCCAGAGAATTCTTCCTTCAAATCCTGGGAAGGTTTCTCGCGTAGTGAGAGCTCAGTCACCGCCCAGCCCAGGCTGCCTCTCATCTCTCTGCCTTCTCTCCTGTGCCCTGGGTGCTGCAGGCAGTGCCCTCAGCCCTGCTGGGCTGTGCAGAGGAGCTGCTCACCAGCAGAGTTGTCTCTTTGAAGCTCTTCTTGCTTACCAGGAGTTCCCTGTGTGCCAGGAGCCTGGCCCAGCTCAGCAGCACAGCAACAGCCCCAGGTCTTTAATGACCCCCAGAGGGGGTTTGTGTTGTTTACGTGAAACTCAGTCCCTGAGTAAGTTCAAACAACTTTTCAAGAAGTCAAAATGAGTTTGAAATACTGAAGTTTCTTGTACTGTTACTGGGTTTCAATGAGGGACACGACTGTGAAAGTGTCCCCAGATTCCAGTTGGAACAGAAAATTGCAGTGATGACAAGAATGGACAAGCAAGGGAAAGGTGGCTCTGATGCTGAATAAACCTTGACTTGTTTTCTTAATCCAACGGGCCAAGCCCTGACCCCCAGCCCCTGGGAAGGCAGATGCTGTCCCTGCCTCATTCCACAGGTCTCTTCCTGGGGCACTGGGATGTGGGATGTGCAATGCCAAGGGCAGGACCATGGGGTGGCACCTGCCAGGCTGCTGAGCAGGGACAAGGAGGCCATGAGGCCCCAGGGCTGCAAGGGCCACTCCCCTCCTCCTGGCATCAGGGGCACAGACAGCAGCCCTGGCCAAAGGCCTGCAGAAGGTGGCTGTGTCAGGGCCTTTCAGCTTCTCCCCATCCCTGTCTCCTCTCCAGCCCAGGCTGTCCTACGGTGTCCATGCCCTGCCCCTTTCCCTGCAGGCTGTCGTCATCCCCCCGGCTGCCCCACCTGGCTGGCACCTTCCTGCACTGACATCTCTGCGTCCTCCCTGGCTCTTCCTGCACACACAAAGCCTTGGGCTCATCCAGACTCCTTCTGGGTGATTTGTTGCAGCACAATGTTTTCCATGGAGTGAAATTCCTTTTTCCTCACGTCCACTCGGGACATCCCCAGCTGCACTTGGCATTAATTCCTTCTTTTTCATGCTCCTTTCTTCTCTGACAAAAGGATGCACCATCTCTAGATCCTCTTTTCAAGCCCTCTCAGGGCTGTCCTGTACTGCCCTCAGTCTCCACACCATTGAGGCTGCAGCTCCTTAGCCCCTCTCTAGTGCTCATGTGCTTGAGACATTTAAAGCCCATCTTGAGAGATTTCTGGACACTCACAGATATTTTTGCAGATGAAAATATCATGCTCATAGTCTAAGGAAATCATAGTTGCCATGACGACCAGCATGCATTCTCATTGCTATGGTCAGTTACCATGGCAAATAGAATAAATTCTCATTGCCACAGTCAGTTACCATGGTAACCGTAATACATTATAATTGCTATGGTCGGTTACCATGGCAACCATAATACATTCCCATTGCTACAGTCATTTACTGTGGCAACCATAATAATTCCCACTGCTACGGTCAGTTACCATGGCAACCATAATACTTCCCACTGGTACAGTCAGTTACCATGGCAAACAGCATACATTCCAATTGCTATGGTGAGTTACCATGGAAACCATCATACATTCCCATTGCTATGGTGAGTTACCATGGCAACCATCATACAGTTGCATTGATACAGTCATTTACCATAGCAACCATCATACATTCCCACTGCTATGGTCAGTCACCATGGCAAACAGCATATATTCTCATTGCCACAGTCAGTTACCACAGCAACTACCATACATTCCCATTGCTAAGGTCAGTTGCCATGGCAACCATCAGACATTCCCATTCCTACAGTCAGTTACCGTGGCAATGATCATACTTTCCCACTGGTATGGTTGGTTACCATGGCAACCAGCATACATTCTCATTGCAATGGTAAGTTACCATGGCAACCATCATACATTGCCATTGGTACAGTCAGTTACCATGGTAACCATCATACACTCCCTTTTCTACAGTCAGTTACTACAGGCAACCATCATAGTTCACACTGGTACAATCGGTTACCATGGCACCCGTCACACATTCCCATTTCTATGGTCAGTTACCATGACAAACATCACACATTCCCACTGCTACACACAGCTACCATGGCAACCATCACACATTCCTGTTGCTGTGGTCAGTTACCATGGCAACCAGCAAACATTCCTGTTGCCACAGTCAGTTACCATGGCAACAAACATACTTCCCACTGCTACAGTCAGTTACCATGGCAACCGGCACACATTACAATTGCCACGGTCGTTACCATGGCAACCATCACACATTCCCATTGCTATGGTCGGTTACCATGGCAACCAGCATACCTTTCCATTGTTACAGTCAGTTACCATGACAAACATCAGACATTTCCATTTTAATGAGCAGTTACCATGGCAACCAGCATACATTCCCATTGCTATGGTTGGTTACCATGGCAACCATCAGACATTTCTATTGTTATGGGCAGTTACCATGGAAAACAGCATACATTCTCATTGCTACAGTCGGTTACCATGGCAACCATCATACTTCCCACAGGTACAGTCAGTTACCAATGGCAACCAGCATATATTCCTGTTGCTACAGTTAGTTACCATGGAACCATCATACATTCCCATTCCTACTGTCAGTTACCATAGCAAACATCATACATTGCCATTTCTACAGTGAGTTACCGTGGCAACCATCATACAGTCCCATTGCTACTATCAGTTACTATGGTAACCATCATCCAACCGCGTTGCTACGTTCAGTCACTATGGAAACCAGCATACAATCCAATAGCTACGGTCGGTTACCATGGAAACCATCATACATTCCCATTCCTACAGTCGGTTCCCATGGCAACCATCATACATTCCCACTTTTGTGGTCAGTTACCAAGGCAATCATCATACATTCCTATTGCTACAGTCAGTTACCATGGCAACCACCATACATTCCCAGTGCTATTGTCGGTTACCATGGTACCCATCACACATTCCCATGGTTGTAGTTGGTTACCATGGCAACCATCACACATCCCCATTGCTGTGGTTGGTTACCATGACAACCATCATACGGTCCACTGCTACAATCAGTTGCCATGGCAACCATCATACAGCCACGTTGCTACGATCAGTTAGCATGGCAACCATCTGAATTCCAGTTTCTATGGTCAGTTACCATGGCAACCATCATACAGTCGTCTTGCTACAGTCGGTTACCATGGCAACATCATACATTCCCATTCCTACTGTCAGTTACCATGGAACCATCATACATTCCCATTGCTACAGTTGGTTACCATGGCAACCATCATACAGTCCCATTGCTATCATCAGTTACCATGACAACCAGCATACATTCCCATTGCTACAGTCAGTTACCATGGCAATCATCATACTTCCCACTGCTGCGGTCAGTTACTATGGCAACCAGCATACATTCTCATTCCCATGGTCAGTTACCATAAGAACCACCACACATTCCCATTGCTACAGTAGGTTACCATGGCAACCATCATACATTAGCATTGCTATGGTCAGTTAACATGGAAACCATCATACAGTCACGTTGCTATGATTGTTTACCATGGCAACTAACATACATTCTTGTTGCTACGGTCAGTTACCATGGCAACCATCATACATTCCCACTGCTATGGTCAGTTACCATGGCAACCATCATACATTCCCATTGCTACGGTTGGTTACCACGGCAAGAATCAATCATTCCCGTTGCTACAGTCACCATGGAAACCATAACACATTTCCATTGCTACAGTTTGTTACCATGGCAACCATCATAGATTCGCATTGCTATGCTCGATTACCATGGCAACCATCACACATTCCCATTGCTATGGTCGGTTACCATGGCAACCAGCATACCTTTCCATTGTTACAGTCAGTTACCATGACAACCATCAGACATTTCCATTTTAATGAGCAGTTACCATGGCAACCAGCATACATTCCCATTGCTATGGTTGGTTACCATGGCAACCATCAGACATTTCCATTTTTATGGGCAGTTACCATGGAAAACAGCATACATTCTCATTGCTACAGTCGGTTACCATGGCAACCATTATACTTCCCACAGGTACAGTCAGTTACCAATGGCAAACAGCATATATTCCCGTTGCTACAGTTAGTTACCATGGCAACCATCATACATTCCCATTCCTACTGTCAGTTACCATAGCAAACATCATACATTGCCATTTCCACAGTCAGTTACCCTGGCAACCATCATACAGTCCCATTGCTACTATCAGTTACTATGGCAACCATCATCCAGTCGCGTTGCTACGTTCAGTCACTATGGCAACCAGCATACATTCCCATTCCTACAGTCAGTTACCATGGGAATCATCATAAAGTCCCATTGCTACGGTCAGTTACCAAGGCAATCATCATAGATTCCTGTTGCTATGGTCAGTTACCATGGCAACCATCATATATTCCAACTGTTACGGTCGGTTACCATGGCAACCACCATACATTCCCAGTGCTATTGTCGGTTACCATGGTACCCATCACGCATTCCCATTGCTGTAGTTGGTTACCATGGCAACCATCATACATTCCCTTTGCTATGGTCGGTTACCATGGCAACCATCACACATCCCCCATTGCTGTGCTTGGTTTCCATGGCAACCATCATACGGTCCACTGCTGCAATCAGTTGCCATGGCAACTGTAGTGGTTTGGATCTTGTTTTCCCCAGAGGCTAAGGAAAGTGGTAGACCCCAAAGGGTGGAAACCCCTGGAAGTTTTGGAGTTCTGCCCAATGGGCGTTCCTGCAAAAATGTCAACATCCCACAAGCTCACCGGAAGAGATGAGTTGTAGTTTGGTTGTTTGAGGAGAGGTGGCCATGTTGTAGAGCCACGAGGAAGGGGCTCTGAGCCCCTTGGGCCCTCTGGGGCCGCCCAGACCCTGGCTTTGGGGGGGACTGTAAAGACCTGGAACAGTGCTAGACTGGACTAAGTGTCTGTAGTTATGCCAGGAGATGTTTTTCTCCATGGGCGCAGAGCAGCAGCCGGCACTGACCAGAGAAACGGTGGCAGAGAGCCAGAGATAAGACCAAGAAGCAGAAGCAACATGCAGCACCACAGAGAAGACTCCTGGAAGACAGAGCTGGGAGAAAGAGAGCCAGCAGCCTGAGAGACAGAGTTCTGGGGGTAAGACTGTACCAGCCCCCCAAACTCCTTTGAGATCCCTCTGAGAAAAGAGGGAGATGGACTCCTATTAAGGAGAAGAGTTTTAGACATGCAGCACCGGAGAGAGAGGAGCTGAGAAGCTCAAAAGATGTCCCATAGCTGGACCGGGACAGCCAGATGGAATGTGGGGGGAGTTGACCTTGGCTCCCCCCTCGCACTGCTGCCACGGTGGCAGCCTGAGAGACAGGGCACAGAGGCCCTGCAAGGAGCTGAGTCTCCTGGAGATACCAGACCGTCATGAAGACCCCCCTGTGTCTTCGTGATATGACGTGGTGAAACGACCTTGTCTGGGGTTACGAAGCCCAAGGAAGACCCCTTTGCCTGCGTCAAGGGGGCCGAGGGAGCTTGGATACCTCCCTTGTGAGTGCTGGCAGAAAGCCAGCCACAGCTGCTGTATGCATGAGAAGAAGAAACCTGCTGCCTTAGAAGATACTCCTGCTGTTCAGAGACTGAAAGGGATCTGTCCTTCTTTCCCTCCTGGACTTTTATTTGGAGGGGAGAAGAGATCTGGTCCACTGTAAATACATATGTCATGGTAGAGATAGTTGTGATCGTGCGTATAATGTGATATGGTATTTATTTGTACAGTCATTGTAATATATTCCCTTTCCCCCACTTTGAGTTTGGTGTGTTTTGTCTGGAAAAACCCATCTCACATTAGGTTGAGATGTGGGAGGGGGGATGGAGCTAGGGAATTGGATTTTGGGGCTATCTCAAACCATGACATAAATGGTAGCAGAGGATGGTTGCGAACCATCGGGGGAAAGAGATAAGAGCCATGATGTTTGTGGTAACAGAAAGAGTTTTCCAGACAAAACACAGACTGTACCATTGTAGTGAAAGTAAGGCTGTAGTAATGTAAGTTAAGTATTAAGAGTAGAGTTAAGTTTGTGATAATACTATATTGATGTGTAGTAGAGAGATTTTGGTTATATTTTAGTTTATTGAAGATTGCATGTTGATTAGAGTTTTTTTAAGTTGTTGTGATATGTTGACATTTCGCAGGAGCGAGGGGTGGAGTGTTGTCGTGGTTTGGATTTTGTTTTCCCCCAGAGGCTAAGGAAAGTGGTAGACCCCAAGGGGTGGAAACCCCTGGAAGTTTTGAAGTTCTGCCCAATGGGCACTCCTGCAAAAATGTCAACATCCCACAAGCTCACTGGAAGAGATGAGTTGTAGTTTTGGTTGTTGTTGGAGAGGTGGCCATGTTGTAGAGCCACGAGGAAGGGGCTCATAGCCCCACAGGGGGGCTTTGGCCCCCAGCCCCCAGCGGGGGCCTGCAGGGACCTGGAACAGCATAAAGCTGGGCTAGGTGACTGTGGTTATGCCGGGAGATGTTTTTCTCCATGGGCGCAGAGCAGCAGCAGGCACTGACCAGAGAAACAGTGGCAGAGAGCCAGACAGGAGATAAGGACCTGAACTGAAGGAGCAGCAGAAGCAACATGCAGTACCAGAGAAAGGACTCCTGGAAGGAGAGCCGGGAGAAAGAGAGCCAGCAGCCTGAGAGACAGAGTTCTGGGGGTAAGACTGTACCAGCCCCCCAAACTCCTTTGAGATCCCTCTGAGAAAAGAGGGAGATGGACTCCTATTTAGGAGAAGAGTTTTAGACATGCAGCACCGGAGAGAGAGAGGAGCTGAGAAGCTCAGAGCGTCCCGGAGCTGGACCGGGACGGCCAGAGGAATGCGGGGGGAGTTGACCTTGGCTCCCCCCCCTTGCACTGCTGCCACGGTGGCAGCCTGAGAGACAGGGCACAGAGGCCCTGCAAGGAGCTGAGTCTCCTGGAGATACCAGACCGTCACGAAGACTCCCCTGTGTCTTCGTGATATGACGTGGTGATACGACCTTGTCTGGGGTTACGAAGCCCACGGAAGACCCCTCGGTTGGAGGCGATGGGGCCGAGAGAGGCTTGAATACCTCCCTCGTGAGTGCTGGCAGAAAGCCAGTCAAAGCTGCTGCATCAATGTGAAGAAGACAGACTGCTGCCTCAGAAGATGCTGCTGTTCAGAGACTGGAAGGGATCTGTCCTTCTTTCCCTCCTGGACTTTTATTTGGAGGGGAGAAGAGATCTGTTCATTGTAAATACATATGTCATGGTAGAGATAGTTTGTGATCATGTGTATAATGTGATATGGTATTTATTTGTACAGTCATTGTAATATATTTCCCTTTCCTCCACTTTGAGTCTGGTGTGTTTTGTCTGGAAAAACCCATCTCACATTAGGTTGAGATGTGGGAGGGGGAATGGAGCTAGGGAATTGGATTTTGGGACTATCTCAAACCAGGACACTTTCACACCAGTTGTTCCACCAAAATGCACGTTCATTAAAGAGACAATTCCAAATTACAATAAACCATGTCAGAGACATAATTATGTCATGCTCTGACTGCCAGCGAATTACCCCAATGCCGGCTAAGGAAGGGGTTAATCCCAGGGGCATAACAGCCAATGAAATCTGGCAGACAGACGTTACACATAGAGTTGAATTCGGTAAACTAAAATATGTCCATGTTACAGTAGACACACATTCCAGATACATTAATGCAACAGCACACACAGGAGAAAAAGCCAAAGACGTTATCAGACACTGGCTCAGTTGTTTTGCAATCCTAGGAATTCCAAAAACCATAAAACCTGACAATGGCCCTGCTTATTGTTCTGAAAAAATCAAAACATTTCTCACAGATTGGGGGGTACTCCATTCCATAGGAATACCGCATTCACCCACAGGACAAGCGATTGTAGAAAGAGCTCACCATACACTAAAAGAAATGCTTCAAAGACAAAAAAGAGGGGAGTCGGTATATAGCCCCCAGGAACGCTTATGGAAAGCGTCATATGTTCTAAATTTCTTAAACTGTAATGATACAGACCATAGCAGGTATGAACGCCAACATAAAACTCAAATACTTTCATCTTCCAAACCACCAGTTATGATCAAAGATCTAATATCTGGGCAATGGTCAGGACCAGTAGATCTCATAACATGGGGAAGGGGATATGCCTGTGTATCCAAGGGTACCAAATTACAATGGGTCCCTTCTAGATGTGTCAGGCCTTATATCAGCCCTCCAGCACAACAGGAACAACCACCAGAAGAAATAAGTGAAGGATTTGGATTAGAAGAAACATGACCAACAATAGTAAACACATCACACAGAAAGAAAAAAAAAAAAGGGGGAAAAGAGATATGGGTCTGTTCCCTATGTGTGTAAATCTACATTAACATTTCTTTAAAACAGGGAGAATCACAAGCAATAAATGATACAACAGAACCAAAAGAAACATATAAACAGTAACCAATACAGAACCAAAAGAAACACATAAACAGTAACCAATACAAAACCAAAACTCCATGAGTCAAACACAATAAAGGGTTAAAGAGTGCATGTGTAAGGAGAGAATGAAACGGTGGCCACCGGAGTATGAATGAGAAAGTTGAGTGGACGCATGTATGTGTGTGTGAACGCAAGTACACTTTACAGCAAGACATCTTAAACACTACTTCAAACAGCACCACCTCAGACACAACACCTACAACCCAACACATTTCCCTTTTAAATAAAGATGATGCCATTACACAAAGTCACCCTCAGATAAAAGGTTATCCACACCTACAAACCCTGGGTAATTTGAGATTGCTTGAATATTGCACGAACCAATAAAGTTGTAAACAGTTCAATAAAGGCTTTGTGACGATAGGCCCTGTTTTTTATAATTAGTTGAAATAAGATTGGTTATAATAAGAATGTTAAAAATGTATTGTTTCTCAACTTGTTAATAAAAAGAAGGGGGAGATGTGGCAGGAAGACTGTAACAAGGAACCATGGGAGTTGTGGTCTCCCGGGTTCTCAGACAATACTCGATTGTCATTGGTTAGAAGGTCATGGGACATGTTCAGGCGTGGTATTTAAACCTCGGCAGTTTGAATAAACGGTAATTCTGCTCTGGCACTTGTTCGTGTCTGAGTGGGGTTCGTCCCTTGAACAACACCTCAGATAATGGGAGGGAAATGGGGGGTAATGGGGGGGAAATGGAGGAAAATGGGACAGTGAGGGGGAAACAGAAGGATATGCGAGGAAATGGGGAAACATGGAAGGAAAATGAGGAGAAATGGGAAGGAAGTGGGGGGAGAATGAGGGGAAATGGGAGGAATGGGGGAAAATGGGCAAAAATGAGAGATAATGGGGAGAATGGGGTAAATAAGGGAAAATGGGCAAAAATGTGAATTAATGGGGAGAATGGGGTAAACGAGGGAAAATGGAGGAATGGAGGAGAGAGAGGGGGAAATGGGAGAGAATGGGGGGAATTTGTGGGAAATGGGGGTTAATGGAGGATAACGGAGGAAAATGGGAAAAAATAGGGGATAATGGGGTAGAAATGGAGGATAATGGGGTAGAAATGGGGGATAATGAGGGCAAATAATGGGGGGAAATGGGGTAAAATGAGGTGAAATGGGGAAGAAAGGGAGAGAAATGGGAGGGTAATGGGGGAGAGTGAGGGGAAAATGGGGAAAATGAGGGGTAATGGGGAAAAATAGGAGATTATGGGGGATGGTAAGGGGGAAATGGGGGATAAGGAAGAAGAAATGTGGGATAATGGGGCATAATGGGGGAAAATGGTGAATAATAGGGAAAAATGTCAGATAATGAGGGAAAATGGGGAATAATAGGGGAGAAATGTGGGATAATGGGGGAAACGGGGAACAATGGGGAAAAATATGGGATAATGGAGGGAAAAGAAGGGATAATGGTTGAAAATGAGGGGAAATGGGTGTCTGAGAGGAAAAGTGGGGATAATGGGGGGAATGGGGGAAATAAGGGAAAATAGGGGATAAGGGGGGAAAATGGGGGAAATGAGGGAAAACGAGGTAATGAGGAAAATGGGGATAATGAGGGAAAATGGGGGAAATGAGGGAAAATGGGGAAAATAGGGGATGAAGAAGGAAAATGGGGGATAATAGGGGAAAA
Source organism: Manacus candei (assembly GCF_025592945.1). NCBI lineage: Eukaryota > Metazoa > Chordata > Aves > Passeriformes > Pipridae > Manacus > Manacus candei. The sequence continues at coordinate 364,281 of NW_026138186.1, forward strand.
ATAGGGGTCACTACAAGACCCCCCTTCCCATCAGACTCTGAGGCATCTCTGCTCTCACCTGCCTCCCCTTGCTGATTAATTAACCACTCGTTAATTACTAACAAGTAACTAACCCCCCAAAACCCACAGAACCCACAGCAGTTTTATTTTGGAGGGGGGTCAGCACAGCCTTTTGTCACCAGAGCAGAGCTTTGGGGGGGGCCAAGCAGAGCCAGGGGGTCCCAAACCCCTTCCCGGGGGGTCCCACCCCCCTTTTTCGGGGGGTCCCTCAGGGATTTTCCAGCTGGGAGTCGCCGGGGAGGGTCCCCACGTCCTGGTAGGTGGGTTGGACCCCCCGGGAAATGTCCTCGTACATCGAACACTCGTCCAGGTTCAGCCCCTGAAAACGAGGAAAGGGGGGGATTCGGGTCGGTTTGGGGGGGTTTAGAGAGTGATAGACCCCCCCCCAGCACGATTTTGGGGCGCGGGGGCCCCCAGAACGTCACCTCGTAGAGGTTTTCCTCCTCGCATGTGGTTTTTTCGGGGTGCAGCAGCTGCTCATTGGCCCAGCGCTTCTATGGGGGGGGAACAGGGGGCACGGGGGGGTTTGGAGTGGCCAGGGGGGGTTTAGGGGTGGCCAGGGGGGAAAAAAGGGGGCACAGGGAATTTTTGGGGTGGCCAGGGGGGTTTTGAGGGGCACCAGGGGAGATTTAGGGGTGGTGGGGCGGGGAGGTTGGAAGTACAGGGGGGTTTTGGGGTGGCCGGGGGGGTTTTCTGGGGGCACCAGGGGGGATTTAGGGGTGGCCAGGGGGGAAAAAGAGGGCACAGGGGGGCTTTGGGGTGGCCGGGGGGTGTTTGGGGGGGCTCCAGGGGGGTTTTGGGGTGGCCGGGTGGGGTTTGGAGGCACCAAGGAGGAATTAAGGGGTGACAGGGGAAAACTAGGGGTGGCCGGAGGGGGTTGGGGTGGCCAGGGGGGTTTTGGGGGGCACCAGGGGGATTTAGGGGTGGCCAGGGGGGTTTTGGGGGCACCAGGGGGATTTAGGGGTGGCCAGGGGGGGTTGGGTGTCTCTGGGGAGGACTGGGGGGATTTGGGGATGGCAGGAGGAGGTTGGGGGGAACTGGGGGGGATTTGGGGGGAACTGGGAGGTACGGGGGGGGTTGAAGGGGTTTTGGGGCATCCAGGGGGGAATTGGGGGTACCAGGGGGGGTTGGGGGGTTGGGGAGGATTGAGGTTACCCAGGGGGGGATTTTGGGGGACCCGGGGGGCAATTGGTGTCCCCAGGGTCTCAATTAATGTCCCCAATGTCTCAATTGGTGTCCCCAGTGTCCCATTTACGGGACCCAATGTCCCACCTGGTGTCCCCAGTGTCCCAGCTGGTGTCCCCAGTGTCCAAGTTGGTGTCCCCAATGTCCTAATTAGGTGTCCCCAGTGTCCCAGTTGGTGTCCCCAGTGTCCTATTTAGGGGTCCCAAAGTTCCAGTTGGTGTCCCCAGTGTCCCAACTGGGGGTCCCAGTGTCCAATTGGGGGTCCCAGTGACAGAACTGGGGGTCCCAGTGTCCCAGTTGGTGTCCCCCTGTCCCAGTTGTCCCAGTGTCCCAGTTGGGTGTCCCAGTGTCCCAGTTGGGTGTCCCAGTTGTCCCAGTGTCTCAGTTGGTGTCCCAGTGTCCTAGTTGGTGTCTCAGTGTCCCAGTTGGGTGTCCCAGTTGGTGTCCCAGTGTCCTAGTTGGTGTCTCAGTGTCCCAGTTGGGTGTCCCAGTTGGTGTCCCCCTGTCCCAGTTGTCCCAGTGTCCCAGTTGGTGTCCCAGTGTCCCAGTTGGGTGTCCCAGTTGGTGTCCCAATGTCCCAGTTGGTGTCCCCCTGTCCCAGTTGTCCCAGTTTGTCCCAGTGTCCCACCCTGAGCAGCAGCAGCAGCCCCGGCCCGGCCGAGCAGAGCAGCAGCAGCACCCCCTGCGCCGTCAGGATCCGGTTCTTGGTGCTCTCCCTCAGCGCCAGGAACGGGGCGGGAACTGGCTCTGTGGGAACGGGACTGGGTAACTGGGAGGGACTGGGTTACACTGGGAGGGACTGGGTATACTGGGAGGGAGTGCAGGGCACTGGGTTATACTGGGAGGGCCTGGGCTATACTGGGAGGGCACTGGGTTATACTGGGAGGGACTGGAGGGCACTGGGTTATGCTGGGAGGGCACTGGGAGGGACTCAAAAGAGATACTGGGAGTGACTGGGACAGACTGGAGTGGGACTGGAGGGCACTGAGAAGGGCTCAAAGGGGTTACTGGGAATAACTGGGATGGACTGGGGGGCACTGCAGGGCACTGGGATGGACTGGGGGGGCTTGTGGTAGCACTAGGTTATACTGGGAGGGGACTGGGATGGACTGGGTTATACTGGGAGGGGACTAGGATGGACTGGGAAAGATCAGTGACTCAGATGAGACCCCCCAGCCCCCTCGATCCCCCCGAGACCCCCAGGACCCTCCCGAAGGTGCTGCAGGGCTGGGGGGCACTGGGATACCCTTGGAGGGGACTGGAACAGACTGGGTTAAACTGGGAGGGACTGGGCTATACTGGTACCATGCTGGGGGCACCGGGAGGGGCCGAGTGACCCGGGTGAGACCCCCCCACGCCCCCCACTCACCGAGGACCCTGACGAAGGTGCCGCAGCTCTGGGCCGTCTCCCCCCCGGACTCCACGCAGCAGAAGAAGAGCCCGGAGTCGTGGGACAGTTTGGGGAAGGTCAGGGTGGAGCTTCCCCCCCCTTCCTGCACCGCCCGCTCCATCCGGCGGCCCCCCCGGGTGGCCACCACCTCCTGGGGCCGGGGGCAGCTCCGGGGGACCTCCCCGAGCCCGGGGGGACACGCCTGGAGCCAGGTCAGGGCGGTGTCGGGGGGGCCTCGGAAGTGGCACTCGAGGGTCAGGGGGGTCCCCACGGGCCCCTCGCGGGAGGGGGGCCCCCCCCCCCACCCGGAGCCACCCCCGGGGCGGGGCCGGGGAGCAGGAGGGGCTCGGGGGGCTCCCGGTGGTCACGGTCACGGGGGTCGGCGTCTCGGGGGGCTCCAGGGGTCATGCACGGGGCGCAGCCTTCGGGGGGGGTCTGGGAGCACTGGGAGCCTGCGGGGACAGAGGGGGGGTTAGGGGAGGTCACCAGTGCCCCCCAACCCCCATGGAGGGTGACTGACCCTGAGGGGGTCACTGGGGGTCCCTGTCCCTGCTGGGGGGGGGGGTCTTTGGGAGTTCCCAGAACTGTGAGGGGTCATTGGGGGTCCCCCCGGGGTCTTTGGGGGTCCCCCAGAGCCACCTGAAGGTCATTGGGCCCCCCCCAGCCCCTCCCAGTTCCCCCCCTTCCCCCTCCCAGTTTCGGTTCCCTGTCCCAGTTTGGGAACAGGAAATACTGGTTGGGGGGGGGGGCGGGGGACATTTTGACACAGGTGTGGGGGACAAAACCTGATGCTGAGACCCCCTGAGACCTCCCAGACCCAAACCCTGAGACCCCCAAACCCAAATGGAGACCTTGGGATCCCCGAGACCCCCAGATCCAAATCCTGAGCCCCTCGGACCCAAACTGAGCCCCCCAGACCCAAACTGAGCCCCCCAGACCCAAACCCTAAACCTCCCTGACCCAAACTGAGACCCCCAGACCCAAAACCTGAGATCCCCAGAGCCAAACTGAGACCCCCAGACCCAAATCCTGAGCCCCCCAGACCCAAAACCTGAGATCCCCAGAGCCAAACTGAGACCCCCAGACCCAAATCCTGAGCCCCCCAGACCCAAAAGCTGAGATCCCCAGACCCAAACTAAGACCCCCAGAACCAAGGCCCCCAGACCCAAACTGAGGCCTTGGGACCCCTGAGACTCCCAGACCCAAAGCCTGAGACCCCCTGACCCAAGCTGACACCCCAGAGACCACTCAGACCCAAACCGAGACCCCACACACACCAAAACTGAGACCCCCAGACCCAAATCCTACCTGCGAGGAGCAGTGTTATAAGTGATCTAAAGAAATTTGCTGTTCAAATGAGAGAAAGAGTTAATAAAGCTATTATATTGTGTTAACTGCTTTGTTGGAATCACAAGTTAGAGTGTTATGCAATGCCTGACCACAAGTTCTGTAAGCTGCAAACTGATTAACCACAACGCAGTGATGATTTAGCATATTGTACTTTGAAGCTGTTTGTTCTAAGCATATTAATGGGGAGCAATACGGAGGGGTCGGCCACGAAGAGTCCGGGTGATCAACCGTCATCCTGATGGAAGTTTCCAGAACCACGGCCTAATAGAGACTAATGACTTTAAAATTATTGGTGGACACCCCTCAACAATGGAGATGGCCTGTGAAAGGAGGAACCAACCCAGAGCTGGCCCGCGAAGAGGGAACCAAGCAGGATGCAGCCCATGAAATCTCCACCAATGGACTGATGACATGACTTTGGGGGGGAGGAGGCAAAGGAGGGTAAATTAAGTGCTGTTTCTGTTCCCCCTTGCGGACTGCGGCAGGAACAGGGGTTTCCTCCGGTCGCCCGGTCAGCCGTTTTTGCTCGTTTGTGGCATTAAAAAAACTTTTGTACCTTGCAACCTAAATTTATAGCCTTGTTACCTATCACAAGGTACAGTTCTTGGGGCAGCCTGGGCACTTCTTGGGAAGCAAGAGTTTTCTGTGGTGGCACCTTTTGTCTGAAAGGAATCTTCAGCTGGATTCAATATTTAAAAGGTGGGACCGGCCCTTGCAGCGCAGGGTAGAAAAAAGAGAACAACAGCTCTTTCCACCAGGAAAAAAAGTCTAGAAGTTTTGGCTTCAGGTGCAGTTGTTGGGGCAGCCTGGGCACTTGGGCAGGAATAGCTTTCTGTGGTGGCACTTTTTGTCTGGCAGGAATCTTCATTCGGATTCAATTGTCCAGGAAGTGGGAGCGGCCATTGCAGAACAGGCCTGAAAAACAGGAACAGCACCTTTTTCCAGCATGAAAAATAGTCTGGAAGCTTTGGCTTCACGTGTAGTTGGTGCAGTCCGGGCACTTCTTGGGCAGCAAAGAGCTTTCTGTAGTGGCACCATTTTTCTGGCAGGAATCTTCATATGGATTCAATTTTTTAAGTAGCGGGACCGGCCACTGCAGAGTAGGACGGAAAAAAGGGAACAGAAGTTCTTCCCACCAGGAAAAAAAGTCTGGATCCTTTGGTTTCATGTGCACTTGATTCAGTCTGGGCACTATTTGGGCAGCAAAGAGCATTCTGTGGTGGCACCTTTTGTCTGGCAGGAATCTTCATTTGGATTCATGTTTCCAGGATGTGGGACCGGTCATTGCAGCGCAGGGCAGAAAAAAGGGAACAGCAGCTCTTTCCACCAGGAAAAAAAGTCTGGATCCTTTGGCTTCAGGTGCAGTTTATGGGGCAGCCTGTGTACTTGTTAAGGAACAAGACCTTTCTGTGGTGGCACCTTTAGTCTGGTAGGAATGTTTATTTGCATTAAATTTTCCAGGAGGTGGGACGGGCCATTGCAGAGCAGGGCTGAATAAAGGGAACAGCAGCTCTTTCCATTAGGAAAAAAAGTCTGGATCCTTTGGCTTTAAGGTGCAGTTGTTAAGGTAGCCTGGGCACTTCTTGGGTAGCAAGAGTTTTTTGTAGTGGTACCTTTTGTCTGGCAGGAATCTTCATTTACATTAAATGTTCCAGGAGGTGGGACCGGCCATTGCAGCGCAGGCCTGAAAAAAGGGAACAGTAGCCCTTTCCCTAAGGAAAAAATGTATGGATCCTTTGGCTTTGAGGTGCAGTTGTTGGGGCAGCCTGAGCACTTCTTGGGGAACAAGAACTTTCTGTGGTGGCACCTTTTGTCTGACAGGAATCTTCATTTGGATTGAATTTTTTTAAAGGTGGGACCGGTCATTGCAGCGCAGGGCTGAAAAAAGGGAACAGCAATTCTTTCCCTAAGGAGAAAAAGTGTGGATCCTTTGGCTTCAGGTGTAGTTGGTGCAGCCTGGGCATTTCTTGGGCAGCAAAGAGCTTTCTGTGGTGGCACCTTTTGTCTGGCAGGAATCTTCATTTGGATTCAACTTTTTAAAAGGTGGGACCGGTCATTGCAGAGCAGGGCTGAAAAAAGGGAACAGCAGCTCTATCCACCAGGAAAAAACTCTGGATCCTTTGGCTTCAGGTTGTTGGGGCAGCATGGGCACTTCCTGGGCAGGAAGAGTTTTCTGTAGTGGCATCTTTTGTCTGGAAGGAATCCTCATTTGGAGTAAGTTTTTCAGGAGGTAGGACTGGCCATTGCATTGCAGGGCAGAAAAAAGGGAACAGCAACTCTTTCCACCAGGAAAAAACGTCTGGATCCTTTGGCTGCATGTGCAGTTCATTCAGCCTGGGCACTATTTGGGCAGCAAAGAGCTTTCTGTGGTGGCACCTTTTGTCTGGCAGGAATCTCCATTTGGATTCAATTTTCCAGGAGATGGGACCGGTCAATGCAGCGCAGGGCAGAAAAAAGGGAACAGCAGCTCTTTCCACCAGGAAAAAAAGTCTGGATCCTTTGGCTTCAGGTGCAGTTTATGGGCCAGCCTGTGTACTTCTTAAGGAACAAGACCTTTCTGTGGTGGCACCTCGAATCTGGTAGGAATGTTTATTTGCATTAAATTTTCCAGGAGGTGGGACCGGCCATTGCAGCGCAGGGCTGAAAAGAGGGAACAGCAGCTCTTGCCCTAAGGAAAAAAAGTCTGGAAGCTTTGGTTTTGAGGTTCAATTGTTAGTGTAGCCTGGGCACTTCATGGGCAGCAAGAGTTTTCTGGGGCACCTTTTGTCTGGCAGGAATCTTCATTTGGATTCAACTTTTTAAAAGGTGGGACCGGTCATTGCAGCGCAGGGCTGAAAAAAGGGAACAGCAGCTCTTTCCACCAGGAAAAAAGTCTGGAAGCTTTGGCTTTGAGGTGCAGTTGTTGGGGCACCTGGGCACCTCTTGGGCATTAAGAGTTTTCTGTGGTGGCATCTTTTCTCTGGTAGGAGTCCTCATTTGGAGTAAATTTTTCGGGAGGTGGGACGAGCTATTGCAGAGCAAGGCTGAAGAAATGGAACAGCAGCTCTTTCCACCAGGAAAAAAAGTCTGGAACCTTTGGGTTGGAGGTGCAGTTATTGGGGCAGCCTGGGAAGTTCTTAGGAAGCAAAGAGCTTTCTGTGGTGGCACCTTTTGTCTGGCAGGAATCTTCATTTAAATTGAATTTTTTTAAAGGTGGGACCGGCCATTGCAGCGCAGGGCTGAAAAAAGGGAACAGCAGCTCTTTCCCTAAGGAGAAAAAGTGTGGATCCTTTGGCTTCAGGTGTAGCTGGTGCAGCCTGGGCACTTCTTGGGCAGCAAAGAGCTTTCTGTGGTGGCACCTTTTGTCTGGCAGGAATCTTCATTTGGATTCAACTTTTTAAAAGGTGGGACCGGTCATTGCAGCGCAGGGCTGAAAAAAGGGAACAGCAGCTCTTTCCACCAGGAAAAAAGTCTGGATCCCTTGGTTTCAGGTTGTTGGGGCAGCCTGGGCACTTCCTGGGCAGGAACAGTTTTCTGTAGTGGCATCTTTTGTCTGGCAGGAATCCTCATTTGGAGTAAGTTTTTCATGAGGTGGGACCGGCCATTGCAGCGCAGGGCTGAAAAGAGGGAACAGCAGCTCTTGCCCTAAGGAAAAAAAGTCTGGAAGCTTTGGTTTTGAGGTTCAATTGTTAGTGTAGCCTGGGCACTTCATGGGCAGCAAGATTTTTCTGTGGTGGCACCTTTTGTCTGGCAGGAATCTTCATTTGGATTCAACTTTTTAAAAGGTGGGACCGGTCATTGCAGCGCAGGCCTGAAAAAAGGGAACAGCAGCTCTTTCCACCAGGAAAAAAGTCTGGAAGCTTTGGCTTTGAGGTGCAGTTGTTGGGGCACCTGGGCACTTCTTGGACAGGAAGAGTTTTCTGTGGTGGCATCTTTTCTCTGGCAGGAGTCCTCATTTGGAGTAAATTTTTCGGGAGGTGGGACGAGCTATTGCAGAGCAGGGCTGAAGAAATGGAACAGCAGCTCTTTCCACCAGGAAAAAAAGTCTGGAAACTTTGGTTTGGAGGTGCAGTTATTGGGGCAGCCTGGGAAGTTCTTAGGAAGCAAAGAGCTTTCTGTGGTGGCACCTTTTGTCTGGCAGGAATCTTCATTTGGATTGAATTTTTTTAAAGGTGGGACCGGTCATTGCAGCGCAGGGCTGAAAAAAGGGAACAGCAGCTCTTTCCCTAAGGAGAAAAAGTCTGGATCCTTTGGTTTCAGGTGTAGCTGGTGCAGCCTGGGCACTTCTTGGGCAGCAAAGAGCTTTCTGTGTTGGCACCTTTTGTCTGGCAGGAATCTTCATTTGGATTCAACTTTTTAAAAGGAGGGACCGGTCATTGCAGAGCAGGGCTGAAAAAAGGGAACAGCAGCTCTTTCCACCAGGAAAAAAGTCTGGAAGCTTTGGCTTTGAGGTGCAGTTGTTGGGTTACCTCGGCACTTCTTGGGCATTAAGAGTTTTCTGTGGTGGCATCTTTTCTCTGGCAGGAGTCCTCATTTGGAGTAAATTTTTCGGGAGGTAGGACGAGCTATTGGAGAGCAGGGCTGAAGAAATGGAACAGCAGCTCTTTCCACCAGGAAAAAAATCTGGAACCTTTGGTTTGGAGGTGCAGTTATTGGGGCAGCCTGGGAAGTTCTTAGGAAGCAAAGAGCTTTCTGTGGTGGCACCTTTTGTCTGGCAGGAATCTTCATTTGGATTCAACTTTTTAAAAGGTGGGACCGGTCATTGCAGAGCAGGGCTGAAAAAAGGGATCAGCAGCTCTTTCCACCAGGAAAAAAAGTCTGGATCCTTTGGTTTCAGGTTGTTGGGGCAGCCTGGGCACTTCTTGGGTAGGAACATCTGTAGTGGCATCTTTTCTGTAGTGGCATCTTTTCTGTGGTGGCATCTTTTGTCTGGCAGGAATCTTCATTTGGATTGAATTTTTTTAAAGGTGGGACCGGTCATTGCAGCGCAGGGCTGAAAAAAGGGAACAGCAGCTCTTTCCCTAAGGAGAAAAAGTCTGGATCCTTTGGCTTCAGGTCTAGCTGGTGCAGCCTGGGCACTTCTTGGGCAGCAAAGAGCTTTCTGTGGTGGCACCTTTTGTCTGGCAGGAATCTTCATTTGGATTCAACTTTTTAAAAGGTGGGACCGGTCATTGCAGAGCAGGGCTGAAAAAAGGGAACAGCAGCTCTTTCCACCAGGAAATAAGTCTGGATCCCTTGGTTTCAGGTTGTTGGGGCAGCCTGGGCACTTCTTGGGCAGGAACAGTTTTCTGTAGTGGCATCTTTTGTCTGGCAGGAATCCTCATTTGGAGTAAGTTTTTCATGAGGTGGGACCGGCCATTGCAGCGCAGGGCTGAAAAGAGGGAACAGCAGCTCTTGCCCTAAGGAAAAAAAGTCTGGAAGCTTTGGTTTTGAGGTTCAATTGTTAGTGTAGCCTGGGCACTTCATGGGCAGCAAGAGTTTTCTCTGGCACCTTTTGTCTGGCAGGCATCTTCATTTGCATTTAATTTTCCAGGAGCTGGGCCGGGCCATTGCAGCGCAGGCCTGAAAAAAGGGAACAGCAGTTCTTTCAACCAGGAAAAAAAGTCTGGAACCTTTGGTTTCAGGTGTAGTTGGTGTAGCCTGGGCACTTCTTGGGCAGGAAGAGTTTTCAGTGGTGGCACCTTTTGTCTGGCAGGAATCTTCATTTGGATTCAACTTTTTAAAAGGTGGGACCGGTCATTGCAGAGCAGGGCTGAAAAAAGGGAACAGCAGCTCTTTCCACCAGGAAAAAAAGTCTGGATCCTTTGGTTTCAGGTTGTTGGGGCAGCCTGGGCACTTCTTGGGTAGGAACAGTTTTCTGTAGTGGCACCTTTTGTCTGGCAGGAATCTTCATTTGGATTCAACTTTTTAAAAGGTGGGACCGGTCATTGCAGCGCAGGGCTGAAAAAAGGGAACAGCAGCTCTTTCCACCAGGAAAAAAGTCTGGAAGCTTTGGCTTTGAGGTGCAGTTGTTGGGGCACCTGGGCACTTCTTGGGCATTAAGAGTTTTCTGTGGTGGCATCTTTTCTCTGGCAGGAGTCCTCATTTGGAGTAAATTTTTCGGGAGGTGGGACGAGCCATTGCAGAGCAGGGCTGAAGCAATGGAACAGCAGCTCTTTCCACCAGGAAAAAAAGTCTGGAACCTTCATTTGGGAATGCAGTTATTGGGGCAGCCTGGGAAGTTCTTAGGAAGCAAAGAGCTTTCTGTGGTGGCACCTTTTGTCTGGCAGGAATCTTCATTTAAATTGAATTTTTTAAATGTGGGACCGGTCATTGCAGAGCATGGCTGAAAAAAGGGAACAGTAGGTCTTTCCACCAGGAAAAAAAGTCTGGATACTTTGGTTTCATGTGGAGTTGATTCAGCCTGGGCACTTCTGGGGCAGCAAAGAGTTTTCTGTGGTGGCACCTTTTGTCTGGCAGGAATCTTCATTTGGATTCAACTTTTTAAAAGGTGGGACCGGTCATTGCAGCGCAGGGCTGAAAAAAGGGAACAGCAGCTCTTTCCCTAAGAAGAAAAAGTCTGGATCCTTTGGCTTCAGGTGTAGCTGGTGCAGCCTGGGCACTTCTTGGGCAGCAAAGAGATTTCTGTGGTGGCACCTTTTGTCTGGCAGGAATCTTCATTTGGATTCAACTTTTTAAAAGGTGGGACCGGTCATTGCAGAGCAGGACTGAAAAAAGGGAACAGCAGCTCTTTCCACCAGGAAAAAAGTCTGGATCCTTTGGTTTCAGGTTGTTGGGGCAGCCTGGGCACTTCTTGGGTAGGAACAGTTTTCTGTAGTGGCATCTTTTGTCTGGCAGGAATCTTCATTTAAATTGAATTTTTTAAATGTGGGACCGGTCATTGCAGAGCATGGCTGAAAAAAGGGAACAGTAGGTCTTTCCACCAGGAAAAAAAGTCTGGATACTTTGGTTTCATGTGGAGTTGATTCAGCCTGGGCACTTCTGGGGCAGCAAAGAGTTTTCTGTGGTGGCACCTTTTGTCTGGCAGGAATCTTCATTTGGATTCAACTTTTTAAAAGGTGGGACCGGTCATTGCAGCGCAGGGCTGAAAAAAGGGAACAGCAGCTCTTTCCCTAAGAAGAAAAAGTCTGGATCCTTTGGCTTCAGGTGTAGCTGGTGCAGCCTGGGCACTTCTTGGGCAGCAAAGAGATTTCTGTGGTGGCACCTTTTGTCTGGCAGGAATCTTCATTTGGATTCAACTTTTTAAAAGGTGGGACCGGTCATTGCAGAGCAGGACTGAAAAAAGGGAACAGCAGCTCTTTCCACCAGGAAAAAAGTCTGGATCCTTTGGTTTCAGGTTGTTGGGGCAGCCTGGGCACTTCTTGGGTAGGAACAGTTTTCTGTAGTGGCATCTTTTGTCTGGCAGGAATCCTCATTTGGAGTAAGTTTTTCATGAGGTGGGACCGGCCATTGCAGCGCAGGGCTGAAAAGAGGAAACAGCAGCTCTTGCCCTAAGGAAAAAAAGTCTGGAAGCTTTGGTTTTGAGGTTCAATTGTTAGTGTAGCCTGGGCACTTCATGGGCAGCAAGAGTTTTCTCTGGCACCTTTTGTCTGGCAGGCATCTTCATTTGCATTTACTTTTCCAGGAGCTGGGCTGGGCCATTGCAGCGCAGGCCTGAAAAAAGGGAACAGCAGTTCTTTCCACCAGGAAAAAAAGTCTGGAACCTTTGGTTTCAGGTGTAGTTGGTGTAGCCTGGGCACTTCTTGGGCAGGAAGAGTTTTCTGTGGTGGCACCTTTTGTCTGGCAGGAGTCCTCATTTGGAGTAAATTTTTCGGGAGGTGGGACGAGCCATTGCAGAGCAGGGCTGAAGAAATGGAACAGCAGCTCTTTCCACCAGGAAAAAAAGTCTGGAACCTTCATTTGGGAATGCAGTTATTGGGGCAGCCTGGGAAGTTCTTAGGAAGCAAAGAGCTTTCTGTGGTGGCACCTTTTGTCTGGCAGGAATCTTCATTTGGATTGAATTTTTTTAAAGGTGGGACCGGTCATTGCAGCGCAGGGCTGAAAAAAGGGAACAGCAGCTCTTTCCCTAAGGAGAAAAAGTGTGGATCCTTTGGCTTCAGGTGTAGCTGGTGCAGCCTGGGCACTTCTTGGGCAGCAAAGAGCTTTCTGTGGTGGCACCTTTTGTCTGGCAGGAATCTCCATTTGGATTCAACTTTTTAAAAGGTGGGACCGGTCATTGCAGAGCAGGGCTGAAAAAAGGGAACAGCAGCTCTTTCCACCAGGAAAAAAAGTCTGGATCCTTTGGTTTCAGGTTGTTGGGGCAGCCTGGGCACTTCTTGGGTAGGAACAGTTTTCTGTAGTGGCATCTTTTGTCTGGCACGAATCTTCATTTGGATTCAACTTTGTAAAAGGTGGGACCGGTCATTGCAGCGCAGGGCTGAATAAAGGGAACAGCAGCTCTTTCCACCAGGAAAAAAGTCTGGAAGCTTTGGCTTTGAGGTGCAGTTGTTGGGGCACCTGGGCACTTCTTGGGCATTAAGAGTTTTCTGTGGTGGCATCTTTTCTCTGGCAGGAGTCCTCATTTGGAGTAAATTTTTCGGGAGGTGGGATGAGCCATTGCAGAGCAGGGCTGAAGAAATGGAACAGCAGCTCATTCCACCAGGAAAAAAAGTCTGGAACCTTCATTTGGGAATGCAGTTATTGGGGCAGCCTGGGAAGTTCTTAGGAAGCAAAGAGCTTTCTGTGGTGGCACCTTTTGTCTGGCAGGAATCTTCATTTGGATTCAACTTTTTAAAAGGTGGGACCGGTCATTGCAGAGCAGGGCTGAAAAAAGGGAACAGCAGCTCTTTCCACCAGGAAAAAAGTCTGGATCCCTTGGTTTCAGGTTGTTGGGGCAGCCTGGGCACTTCTTAGGCAGGAACAGTTTTCTGTAGTGGCATCTTTTGTCTGGCAGGAATCCTCATTTGGAGTAAGTTTTTCATGAGGTGGGACCGGCCATTGCAGCGCAGGGCTGAAAAGAGGGAACAGCAGCTCTTGCCCTAAGGAAAAAAAGTCTGGAAGCTTTGGTTTTGAGGTTCAATTGTTAGTGTAGCCTGGGCACTTCTTGGGCAGCAAAGAGCTTTCTGTGGTGGCACCTTTTGTCTGGCAGGAATCTTCATTTGGATTCAACTTTTTAAAAGGAGGGACCGGTCATTGCAGAGCAGGGCTGAAAAAAGGGAACAGCAGCTCTTTCCACCAGGAAAAAAGTCTGGAAGCTTTGGCTTTGAGGTGCAGTTGTTGGGGCACCTGGGCACTTCTTGGGCATTAAGAGTTTTCTGTGGTGGCATCTTTTCTCTGGCAGGAGTCCTCATTTGGAGTAAATTTTTCGGGAGGTGGGATGAGCTATTGCAGAGCAAGGCTGAAGAAATGGAACAGCAGCTCTTTCCACCAGGAAAAAAAGTCTGGAACCTTTGGGTTGGAGGTGCAGTTATTGGGGCAGCCTGGGAAGTTCTTAGGAAGCAAAGAGCTTTCTGTGGTGGCACCTTTTGTCTGGCAGGAATCTTCATTTAAATTGAATTTTTTTAAAGGTGGGACCGGTCATTGCAGCGCAGGGCTGAAAAAAGGGAACAGCAGCTCTTTCCACCAGGAAAAAAGTCTGGATCCTTTGGTTTCAGGTTGTTGGGGCAGCCTGGGCACTTCTTGGGTAGGAACAGTTTTCTGTAGTGGTATCTTTTGTCTGGCAGGAATCTTCATTTGGATTCAACTTTTTAAAAGGTGGGACCGGTCATTGCAGCGCAGGGCTGAAAAAAGGGAACAGCAGCTCTTTCCACCAGGAAAAAAGTCTGGATCCCTTGGTTTCAGGTTGTTGGGGCAGCCTGGGCACTTCCTGGGCAGGAACAGTTTTCTGTAGTGGCATCTTTTGTCTGGCAGGAATCCTCATTTGGAGTAAGTTTTTCATGAGGTGGGACCGGCCATTGCAGCGCAGGGCTGAAAAGAGGGAACAGCAGCTCTTGCCCTAAGGAAAAAAAGTCTGGAAGCTTTGGTTTTGAGGTTCAATTGTTAGTGTAGCCTGGGCACTTCATGGGCAGCAAGAGTTTTCTCTGGCACCTTTTGTCTGGCAGGCATCTTCATTTGCATTTAATTTTCCAGGAGCTGGGCCGGGCCATTGCAGCGCAGGCCTGAAAAAAGGGAACAGCAGTTCTTTCCACCAGGAAAAAAAGTCTGGAACCTTTGGTTTCAGGTGTAGTTGGTGTAGCCTGGGCACTTCTTGGGCAGGAAGAGTTTTCTGTGGTGGCACCTTTTGTCTGGCAGGAGTCCTCATTTGGAGTAAATTTTTCGGGAGGTGGGACGAGCCATTGCAGAGCAGGGCTGAAGAAATGGAACAGCAGCTCTTTCCACCAGGAAAAAAAGTCTGGAACCTTCATTTGGGAATGCAGTTATTGGGGCAGCCTGGGAAGTTCTTAGGAAGCAAAGAGCTTTCTGTGGTGGCACCTTTTGTCTGGCAGGAATCTTCATTTGGATTCAACTTTTTAAAAGGAGGGACCGGTCATTGCAGAGCAGGGCTGAAAAAAGGGAACAGCAGCTCTTTCCACCAGGAAAAAAGTCTGGAAGCTTTGGCTTTGAGGTGCAGTTGTCGGGGCACCTGGGCACTTCTTGGGCATTAAGAGTTTTCTGTGGTGGCATCTTTTCTCTGGCAGGAGTCCTCATTTGGAGTAAATTTTTCGGGAGGTGGGATGAGCTATTGCAGAGCAAGGCTGAAGAAATGGAACAGCAGCTCTTTCCACCAGGAAAAAAAATCTGGAACCTTTGGGTTGGAGGTGCAGTTATTGGGGCAGCCTGGGAAGTTCTTAGGAAGCAAAGAGCTTTCTGTGGTGGCACCTTTTGTCTGGCAGGAATCTTCATTTGGATTGAATTTTTTTAAAGGTGGGACCGGTCATTGCAGCGCAGGGCTGCAAAAAGGGAACAGCAGCTCTTTCCACCAGGAAAAAAGTCTGGATCCTTTGGCTTCAGGTGTAGCTGGTGCAGCCTGGGCACTTCTTGGGCAGCAAAGAGCTTTCTGTGGTGGCACCTTTTGTCTGGCAGGAATCTTCATTTGGATTCAACTTTTTAAAAGGTGGGACCGGTCATTGCAGAGCAGGGTTGAAAAAAGGGAACAGCAGCTCTTTCCACCAGGAAAAAAGTCTGGATCCTTTGGTTTCAGGTTGTTGGGGCAGCCTGGGCACTTCTTGGGTAGGAACAGTTTTCTGTAGTGGCATCTTTTGTCTGGCAGGAATCCTCATTTGGAGTAAGTTTTTCATGAGGTGGGACCGGCCATTGCAGCGCAGGGCTGAAAAGAGGGAACAGCAGCTCTTGCCCTAAGGAAAAAAAAGTCTGGAAGCTTTGGTTTTGAGGTTCAATTGTTAGTGTAGCCTGGGCACTTCATGGGCAGCAAGAGTTTTCTCTGGCACCTTTTGTCTGGCAGGCATCTTCATTTGCATTTACTTTTCCAGGAGCTGGGCTGGGTCATTGCAGCGCAGGCCTGAAAAAAGGGAACAGCAGTTCTTTCCACCAGGAAAAAAAGTCTGGAACCTTTGGTTTCAGGTGTAGTTGGTGTAGCCTGGGCACTTCTTGGGCAGGAAGAGTTTTCTGTGGTGGCACCTTTTGTCTGGCAGGAGTCCTCATTTGGAGTAAATTTTTCGGGAGGTGGGACGAGCCATTGCAGAGCAGGGCTGAAGAAATGGAACAGCAGCTCTTTCCACCAGGAAAAAAAGTCTGGAACCTTCATTTGGGAATGCAGTTATTGGGGCAGCCTGGGAAGTTCTTAGGAAGCAAAGAGCTTTCTGTGGTGGCACCTTTTGTCTGGCAGGAATCTTCATTTGGATTGAATTTTTTTAAAGGTGGGACCGGTCATTGCAGCGCAGGGCTGAAAAAAGGGAACAGCAGCTCTTTCCCTAAGGAGAAAAAGTGTGGATCCTTTGGCTTCAGGTGTAGCTGGTGCAGCCTGGGCACTTCTTGGGCAGCAAAGAGCTTTCTGTGGTGGCACCTTTTGTCTGGCAGGAATCTCCATTTGGATTCAACTTTTTAAAAGGTGGGACCGGTCATTGCAGAGCAGGGCTGAAAAAAGGGAACAGCAGCTCTTTCCAGCAGGAAAAAAAGTCTGGATCCTTTGGTTTCATGTGCAGTTGATTCAGCCTGGGCACTATTTGGGCAGCAAAGAGCTTTCTGTGGTGGCACCTTTTGTCTGGCAGGAATCTCCATTTGGATTCAACTTTTTAAAAGGTGGGACCGGTCATTGCAGAGCAGGGCTGAAAAAAGGGAACAGCAGCTCTTTCCACCAGGAAAAAAAGTCTGGATCCTTTGGTTTCAGGTTGTTGGGGTAGCCTGGGCACTTCTTGGGTAGGAACAGTTTTCTGTAGTGGCATCTTTTGTCTGGCACGAATCTTCATTTGGATTCAACTTTGTAAAAGGTGGGACCGGTCATTGCAGCGCAGGGCTGAACAAAGGGAACAGCAGCTCTTTCCACCAGGAAAAAAGTCTGGAAGCTTTGGCTTTGAGGTGCAGTTGTTGGGGCACCTGGGCACTTCTTGGGCATTAAGAGTTTTCTGTGGTGGCATCTTTTCTCTGGCAGGAGTCCTCATTTGGAGTAAATTTTTCGGGAGGTGGGATGAGCCATTGCAGAGCAGGGCTGAAGAAATGGAACAGCAGCTCATTCCACCAGGAAAAAAAGTCTGGAACCTTCATTTGGGAATGCAGTTATTGGGGCAGCCTGGGAAGTTCTTAGGAAGCAAAGAGCTTTCTGTGGTGGCACCTTTTGTCTGGCAGGAATCTTCATTTGGATTCAACTTTTTAAAAGGTGGGACCGGTCATTGCAGAGCAGGGCTGAAAAAAGGGAACAGCAGCTCTTTCCACCAGGAAAAAAGTCTGGATCCCTTGGTTTCAGGTTGTTGGGGCAGCCTGGGCACTTCTTAGGCAGGAACAGTTTTCTGTAGTGGCATCTTTTGTCTGGCAGGAATCCTCATTTGGAGTAAGTTTTTCATGAGGTGGGACCGGCCATTGCAGCGCAGGGCTGAAAAGAGGGAACAGCAGCTCTTGCCCTAAGGAAAAAAAGTCTGGAAGCTTTGGTTTTGAGGTTCAATTGTTAGTGTAGCCTGGGCACTTCTTGGGCAGCAAAGAGCTTTCTGTGGTGGCACCTTTTGTCTGGCAGGAATCTTCATTTGGATTCAACTTTTTAAAAGGTGGGACCGGTCATTGCAGAGCAGGGCTGAAAAAAGGGAACAGCAGCTCTTTCCACCAGGAAAAAAGTCTGGATTCCTTGGTTTCAGGTTGTTGGGGCAGCCTGGGCACTTCCTGGGTAGGAACAGTTTTCTGTAGTGGCATCTTTTGTCTGGCAGGAATCCTCATTTGGAGTAAATTTTTCGGGAGGTGGGATGAGCTATTGCAGAGCAAGGCTGAAGAAATGGAACAGCAGCTCTTTCCACCAGGAAAAAAAGTCTGGAACCTTTGGGTTGGAGGTGCAGTTATTGGGGCAGCCTGGGAAGTTCTTAGGAAGCAAAGAGCTTTCTGTGGTGGCACCTTTTGTCTGGCAGGAATCTTCATTTAAATTGAATTTTTTTAAAGGTGGGACCGGTCATTGCAGCGCAGGGCTGAAAAAAGGGAACAGCAGCTCTTTCCACCAGGAAAAAAGTCTGGATCCTTTGGTTTCAGGTTGTTGGGGCAGCCTGGGCACTTCTTGGGTAGGAACAGTTTTCTGTAGTGGCACCTTTTGTCTGGCAGGAATCTTCATTTGGATTCAACTTTTTAAAAGGTGGGACCGGTCATTGCAGAGCAGGGCTGAAAAAAGGGAACAGCAGCTCTTTCCACCAGGAAAAAAGTCTGGATCCCTTGGTTTCAGGTTGTTGGGGCAGCCTGGGCACTTCCTGGGCAGGAACAGTTTTCTGTAGTGGCATCTTTTGTCTGGCAGGAATCCTCATTTGGAGTAAGTTTTTCATGAGGTGGGACCGGCCATTGCAGCGCAGGGCTGAAAAGAGGGAACAGCAGCTCTTGCCCTAAGGAAAAAAAGTCTGGAAGCTTTGGTTTTGAGGTTCAATTGTTAGTGTAGCCTGGGCACTTCATGGGCAGCAAGAGTTTTCTCTGGCACCTTTTGTCTGGCAGGCATCTTCATTTGCATTTAATTTTCCAGGAGCTGGGCCGGGCCATTGCAGCGCAGGCCTGAAAAAAGGGAACAGCAGTTCTTTCCACCAGGAAAAAAAGTCTGGAACCTTTGGTTTCAGGTGTAGTTGGTGTAGCCTGGGCACTTCTTGGGCAGGAAGAGTTTTCTGTGGTGGCACCTTTTGTCTGGCAGGAGTCCTCATTTGGAGTAAATTTTTCGGGAGGTGGGACGAGCCATTGCAGAGCAGGGCTGAAGAAATGGAACAGCAGCTCTTTCCACCAGGAAAAAAAGTCTGGAACCTTCATTTGGGAATGCAGTTATTGGGGCAGCCTGGGAAGTTCTTAGGAAGCAAAGAGCTTTCTGTGGTGGCACCTTTTGTCTGGCAGGAATCTTCATTTGGATTCAACTTTTTAAAAGGAGGGACCGGTCATTGCAGAGCAGGGCTGAAAAAAGGGAACAGCAGCTCTTTCCACCAGGAAAAAAGTCTGGAAGCTTTGGCTTTGAGGTGCAGTTGTTGGGGCACCTGGGCACTTCTTGGGCATTAAGAGTTTTCTGTGGTGGCATCTTTTCTCTGGCAGGAGTCCTCATTTGGAGTAAATTTTTCGGGAGGTGGGATGAGCTATTGCAGAGCAAGGCTGAAGAAATGGAACAGCAGCTCTTTCCACCAGGAAAAAAAGTCTGGAACCTTTGGGTTGGAGGTGCAGTTATTGGGGCAGCCTGGGAAGTTCTTAGGAAGCAAAGAGCTTTCTGTGGTGGCACCTTTTGTCTGGCAGGAATCTTCATTTGGATTGAATTTTTTTAAAGGTGGGACCGGTCATTGCAGCGCAGGGCTGAAAAAAGGGAACAGCAGCTCTTTCCCTAAGGAGAAAAAGTCTGGATCCTTTGGCTTCAGGTGTAGCTGGTGCAGCCTGGGCACTTCTTGGGCAGCAAAGAGCTTTCTGTGGTGGCACCTTTTGTCTGGCAGGAATCTTCATTTGGATTCAACTTTTTAAAAGGTGGGACCGGTCATTGCAGAGCAGGGTTGAAAAAAGGGAACAGCAGCTCTTTCCACCAGGAAAAAAGTCTGGATCCTTTGGTTTCAGGTTGTTGGGGCAGCCTGGGCACTTCTTGGGTAGGAACAGTTTTCTGTAGTGGCATCTTTTGTCTGGCAGGAATCTCCATTTGGAGTAAGTTTTTCATGAGGTGGGACCGGCCATTGCAGCGCAGGGCTGAAAAGAGGGAACAGCAGCTCTTGCCCTAAGGAAAAAAAGTCTGGAAGCTTTGGTTTTGAGGTTCAATTGTTAGTGTAGCCTGGGCACTTCATGGGCAGCAAGAGTTTTCTCTGGCACCTTTTGTCTGGCAGGCATCTTCATTTGCATTTACTTTTCCAGGAGCTGGGCTGGGCCATTGCAGCGCAGGCCTGAAAAAAGGGAACAGCAGTTCTTTCCACCAGGAAAAAAAGTCTGGAACCTTTGGTTTCAGGTGTAGTTGGTGTAGCCTGGGCACTTCTTGGGCAGGAAGAGTTTTCTGTGGTGGCACCTTTTGTCTGGCAGGAGTCCTCATTTGGAGTAAATTTTTCGGGAGGTGGGACGAGCCATTGCAGAGCAGGGCTGAAGAAATGGAACAGCAGCTCTTTCCACCAGGAAAAAAAGTCTGGAACCTTCATTTGGGAATGCAGTTATTGGGGCAGCCTGGGAAGTTCTTAGGAAGCAAAGAGCTTTCTGTGGTGGCACCTTTTGTCTGGCAGGAATCTTCATTTGGATTGAATTTTTTTAAAGGTGGGACCGGTCATTGCAGCGCAGGGCTGAAAAAAGGGAACAGCAGCTCTTTCCCTAAGGAGAAAAAGTCTGGATCCTTTGGTTTCAGGTTGTTGGGGCAGCCTGGGCACTTCCTGGGCAGGAACAGTTTTCTGTAGTGGCATCTTTTGTCTGGCAGGAATCCTCATTTGGAGTAAGTTTTTCATGAGGTGGGACCGGCCATTGCAGCGCAGGGCTGAAAAGAGGGAACAGCAGCTCTTGCCCTAAGGAAAAAAAGTCTGGAAGCTTTGGTTTTGAGGTTCAATTGTTAGTGTAGCCTGGGCACTTCACGGGCAGCAAGATTTTTCTGTGGTGGCACCTTTTGTCTGGCAGGCATCTTCATTTGGATTCAACTTTTTAAAAGGTGGGACCGGTCATTGCAGCGCAGGCCTGAAAAAAGGGAACAGCAGCTCTTTCCACCAGGAAAAAAGTCTGGAAGCTTTGGCTTTGAGGTGCAGTTGTTGGGGCACCTGGGCACTTCTTGGACAGGAAGAGTTTTCTGTGGTGGCATCTTTTCTCTGGCAGGAGTCCTCATTTGGAGTAAATTTTTCGGGAGGTGGGACGAGCTATTGCAGAGCAGGGCTGAAGAAATGGAACAGCAGCTCTTTCCACCAGGAAAAAAAGTCTGGAAACTTTGGTTTGGAGGTGCAGTTATTGGGGCAGCCTGGGAAGTTCTTAGGAAGCAAAGAGCTTTCTGTGGTGGCACCTTTTGTCTGGCAGGAATCTTCATTTGGATTGAATTTTTTTAAAGGTGGGACCGGTCATTGCAGCGCAGGGCTGAAAAAAGGGAACAGCAGCTCTTTCCCTAAGGAGAAAAAGTCTGGATCCTTTGGTTTCAGGTGTAGCTGGTGCAGCCTGGGCACTTCTTGGGCAGCAAAGAGCTTTCTGTGTTGGCACCTTTTGTCTGGCAGGAATCTTCATTTGGATTCAACTTTTTAAAAGGTGGGACCGGTCATTGCGGCGCAGGACTGAAAAAAGGGAACAGCAGCTCTTTCCACCAGGAAAAAAGTCTGGAAGCTTTGGCTTTGAGGTGCAGTTGTTGGGTTACCTCGGCACTTCTTGGGCATTAAGAGTTTTCTGTGGTGGCATCTTTTCTCTGGCAGGAGTCCTCATTTGGAGTAAATTTTTCGGGAGGTGGGACGAGCTATTGGAGAGCAGGGCTGAAGAAATGGAACAGCAGCTCTTTCCACCAGGAAAAAAATCTGGAACCTTTGGTTTGGAGGTGCAGTTATTGGGGCAGCCTGGGAAGTTCTTAGGAAGCAAAGAGCTTTCTGTGGTGGCACCTTTTGTCTGGCAGGAATCTTCATTTGGATTCAACTTTTTAAAAGGTGGGACCGGTCATTGCAGAGCAGGGCTGAAAAAAGGGATCAGCAGCTCTTTCCACCAGGAAAAAAAGTCTGGATCCTTTGGTTTCAGGTTGTTGGGGCAGCCTGGGCACTTCTTGGGTAGGAACATCTGTAGTGGCATCTTTTCTGTAGTGGCATCTTTTCTGTGGTGGCATCTTTTGTCTGGCAGGAATCTTCATTTGGATTGAATTTTTTTAAAGGTGGGACCGGTCATTGCAGCGCAGGGCTGAAAAAAGGGAACAGCAGCTCTTGCCCTAAGGAAAAAAAGTCTGGAAGCTTTGGTTTTGAGGTTCAATTGTTAGTGTAGCCTGGGCACTTCATGGGCAGCAAGAGTTTTCTCTGGCACCTTTTGTCTGGCAGGCATCTTCATTTGCATTTACTTTTCCAGGAGCTGGGCTGGGCCATTGCAGCGCAGGCCTGAAAAAAGGGAACAGCAGTTCTTTCCACCAGGAAAAAAAGTCTGGAACCTTTGGTTTCAGGTGTAGTTGGTGTAGCCTGGGCACTTCTTGGGCAGGAAGAGTTTTCTGTGGTGGCACCTTTTGTCTGGCAGGAGTCCTCATTTGGAGTAAATTTTTCGGGAGGTGGGACGAGCCATTGCAGAGCAGGGCTGAAGAAATGGAACAGCAGCTCTTTCCACCAGGAAAAAAAGTCTGGAACCTTCATTTGGGAATGCAGTTATTGGGGCAGCCTGGGAAGTTCTTAGGAAGCAAAGAGCTTTCTGTGGTGGCACCTTTTGTCTGGCAGGAATCTTCATTTGGATTGAATTTTTTTAAAGGTGGGACCGGTCATTGCAGCGCAGGGCTGAAAAAAGGGAACAGCAGCTCTTTCCCTAAGAAGAAAAAGTGTGGATCCTTTGGCTTCAGGTGTAGCTGGTGCAGCCTGGGCACTTCTTGGGCAGCAAAGAGCTTTCTGTGGTGGCACCTTTTGTCTGGCAGGAATCTCCATTTGGATTCAACTTTTTAAAAGGTGGGACCGGTCATTGCAGAGCAGGGCTGAAAAAAGGGAACAGCAGCTCTTTCCACCAGGAAAAAAGTCTGGAAGCTTTGGCTTTGAGGTGCAGTTGTTGGGGCACCTGGGCACTTCTTGGGCATTAAGAGTTTTCTGTGGTGGCATCTTTTCTCTGGCAGGAGTCCTCATTTGGAGTAAATTTTTCGGGAGGTGGGATGAGCCATTGCAGAGCAGGGCTGAAGAAATGGAACAGCAGCTCATTCCACCAGGAAAAAAAGTCTGGAACCTTCATTTGGGAATGCAGTTATTGGGGCAGCCTGGGAAGTTCTTAGGAAGCAAAGAGCTTTCTGTGGTGGCACCTTTTGTCTGGCAGGAATCTTCATTTGGATTCAACTTTTTAAAAGGTGGGACCGGTCATTGCAGAGCAGGGCTGAAAAAAGGGAACAGCAGCTCTTTCCACCAGGAAAAAAGTCTGGATCCCTTGGTTTCAGGTTGTTGGGGCAGCCTGGGCACTTCTTAGGCAGGAACAGTTTTCTGTAGTGGCATCTTTTGTCTGGCAGGAATCCTCATTTGGAGTAAGTTTTTCATGAGGTGGGACCGGCCATTGCAGCGCAGGGCTGAAAAGAGGGAACAGCAGCTCTTGCCCTAAGGAAAAAAAGTCTGGAAGCTTTGGTTTTGAGGTTCAATTGTTAGTGTAGCCTGGGCACTTCTTGGGCAGCAAAGAGCTTTCTGTGGTGGCACCTTTTGTCTGGCAGGAATCTTCATTTGGATTCAACTTTTTAAAAGGTGGGACCGGTCATTGCAGAGCAGGGCTGAAAAAAGGGAACAGCAGCTCTTTCCACCAGGAAAAAAGTCTGGAAGCTTTGGCTTTGAGGTGCAGTTGTTGGGGCACCTGGGCACTTCTTGGGTAGGAACAGTTTTCTGTAGTGGCATCTTTTGTCTGGCAGGAATCCTCATTTGGAGTAAGTTTTTCATGAGGTGGGACCGGCCATTGCAGCGCAGGGCTGAAAAGAGGGAACAGCAGCTCTTTCTACCAGGAAAAAAAGTCTGGAAGCTTTGGTTTTGAGGTTCAATTGTTAGTGTAGCCTGGGCACTTCATGGGCAGCAAGAGTTTTCTCTGGCACCTTTTGTCTGGCAGGCATCTTCATTTGCATTTACTTTTCCAGGAGCTGGGCTGGGCCATTGCAGCGCAGGCCTGAAAAAAGGGAACAGCAGTTCTTTCCACCAGGAAAAAAAGTCTGGAACCTTTGGTTTCAGGTGTAGTTGGTGTAGCCTGGGCACTTCTTGGGCAGGAAGAGTTTTCTGTGGTGGCACCTTTTGTCTGGCAGGAGTCCTCATTTGGAGTAAATTTTTCGGGAGGTGGGACGAGCCATTGCAGAGCAGGGCTGAAGAAATGGAACAGCAGCTCTTTCCACCAGGAAAAAAAGTCTGGAACCTTCATTTGGGAATGCAGTTATTGGGGCAGCCTGGGAAGTTCTTAGGAAGCAAAGAGCTTTCTGTGGTGGCACCTTTTGTCTGGCAGGAATCTTCATTTGGATTGAATTTTTTTAAAGGTGGGACCGGTCATTGCAGCGCAGGGCTGAAAAAAGGGAACAGCAGCTCTTTCCCTAAGGAGAAAAAGTGTGGATCCTTTGGCTTCAGGTGTAGCTGGTGCAGCCTGGGCACTTCTTGGGCAGCAAAGAGCTTTCTGTGGTGGCACCTTTTGTCTGGCAGGAATCTCCATTTGGATTCAACTTTTTAAAAGGTGGGACCGGTCATTGCAGAGCAGGGCTGAAAAAAGGGAACAGCAGCTCTTTCCACCAGGAAAAAAAGTCTGGATCCTTTGGTTTCAGGTTGTTGGGGCAGCCTGGGCACTTCTTGGGTAGGAACAGTTTTCTGTAGTGGCATCTTTTGTCTGGCACGAATCTTCATTTGGATTCAACTTTGTAAAAGGTGGGACCGGTCATTGCAGCGCAGGGCTGAATAAAGGGAACAGCAGCTCTTTCCACCAGGAAAAAAGTCTGGAAGCTTTGGCTTTGAGGTGCAGTTGTTGGGGCACCTGGGCACTTCTTGGGCATTAAGAGTTTTCTGTGGTGGCATCTTTTCTCTGGCAGGAGTCCTCATTTGGAGTAAATTTTTCGGGAGGTGGGATGAGCCATTGCAGAGCAGGGCTGAAGAAATGGAACAGCAGCTCATTCCACCAGGAAAAAAAGTCTGGAACCTTCATTTGGGAATGCAGTTATTGGGGCAGCCTGGGAAGTTCTTAGGAAGCAAAGAGCTTTCTGTGGTGGCACCTTTTGTCTGGCAGGAATCTTCATTTGGATTCAACTTTTTAAAAGGTGGGACCGGTCATTGCAGAGCAGGGCTGAAAAAAGGGAACAGCAGCTCTTTCCACCAGGAAAAAAGTCTGGATCCCTTGGTTTCAGGTTGTTGGGGCAGCCTGGGCACTTCTTAGGCAGGAACAGTTTTCTGTAGTGGCATCTTTTGTCTGGCAGGAATCCTCATTTGGAGTAAGTTTTTCATGAGGTGGGACCGGCCATTGCAGCGCAGGGCTGAAAAGAGGGAACAGCAGCTCTTGCCCTAAGGAAAAAAAGTCTGGAAGCTTTGGTTTTGAGGTTCAATTGTTAGTGTAGCCTGGGCACTTCTTGGGCAGCAAAGAGCTTTCTGTGGTGGCACCTTTTGTCTGGCAGGAATCTTCATTTGGATTCAACTTTTTAAAAGGTGGGACCGGTCATTGCAGAGCAGGGCTGAAAAAAGGGAACAGCAGCTCTTTCCACCAGGAAAAAAGTCTGGATCCTTTGGTTTCAGGTTGTTGGGGCAGCCTGGGCACTTCTTGGGTAGGAACAGTTTTCTGTAGTGGCATCTTTTGTCTGGCAGGAATCCTCATTTGGAGTAAGTTTTTCATGAGGTGGGACCGGCCATTGCAGCGCAGGGCTGAAAAGAGGGAACAGCTGCTCTTGCCCTAAGGAAAAAAAGTCTGGAAGCTTTGGTTTTGAGGTTCAATTGTTAGTGTAGCCTGGGCACTTCATGGGCAGCAAGAGTTTTCTCTGGCACCTTTTGTCTGGCAGGCATCTTCATTTGCATTTAATTTTCCAGGAGCTGGGCCGGGCCATTGCAGCGCAGGCCTGAAAAAAGGGAACAGCAGTTCTTTCCACCAGGAAAAAAAGTCTGGAACCTTTGGTTTCAGGTGTAGTTGGTGTAGCCTGGGCACTTCTTGG
This sequence comes from Manacus candei, assembly GCF_025592945.1. NCBI lineage: Eukaryota > Metazoa > Chordata > Aves > Passeriformes > Pipridae > Manacus > Manacus candei. Next base: position 389,597 of record NW_026138186.1, read on the forward strand.
GCAGGAAGAGTTTTCTGTGGTGGCACCTTTTGTCTGGCAGGAGTCCTCATTTGGAGTAAATTTTTCGGGAGGTGGGACGAGCCATTGCAGAGCAGGGCTGAAGAAATGGAACAGCAGCTCTTTCCACCAGGAAAAAAAGTCTGGAACCTTCATTTGGGAATGCAGTAATTGGGGCAGCCTGGGAAGTTCTTAGGAAGCAAAGAGCTTTCTGTGGTGGCACCTTTTGTCTGGCAGGAATCTTCATTTGGATTCAACTTTTTAAAAGGAGGGACCGGTCATTGCAGAGCAGGGCTGAAAAAAGGGAACAGCAGCTCTTTCCACCAGGAAAAAAGTCTGGAAGCTTTGGCTTTGAGGTGCAGTTGTTGGGGCACCTGGGCACTTCTTGGGCATTAAGAGTTTTCTGTGGTGGCATCTTTTCTCTGGCAGGAGTCCTCATTTGGAGTAAATTTTTCGGGAGGTGGGATGAGCCATTGCAGAGCAGGGCTGAAGAAATGGAACAGCAGCTCTTTCCACCAGGAAAAAAAGTCTGGAACCTTCATTTGGGAATGCAGTTATTGGGGCAGCCTGGGAAGTTCTTAGGAAGCAAAGAGCTTTCTGTGGTGGCACCTTTTGTCTGGCAGGAATCTTCATTTGGATTGAATTTTTTTAAAGGTGGGACCGGTCATTGCAGCGCAGGGCTGAAAAAAGGGAACAGCAGCTCTTTCCCTAAGGAGAAAAAGTGTGGATCCTTTGGCTTCAGGTGTAGCTGGTGCAGCCTGGGCACTTCTTGGGCAGCAAAGAGCTTTCTGTGGTGGCACCTTTTGTCTGGCAGGAATCTCCATTTGGATTCAACTTTTTAAAAGGTGGGACCGGTCATTGCAGAGCAGGGCTGAAAAAAGGGAACAGCAGCTCTTTCCACCAGGAAAAAAAGTCTGGATCCTTTGGTTTCAGGTTGTTGGGGCAGCCTGGGCACTTCTTGGGTAGGAACAGTTTTCTGTAGTGGCATCTTTTGTCTGGCACGAATCTTCATTTGGATTCAACTTTGTAAAAGGTGGGACCGGTCATTGCAGCGCAGGGCTGAATAAAGGGAACAGCAGCTCTTTCCACCAGGAAAAAAGTCTGGAAGCTTTGGCTTTGAGGTGCAGTTGTTGGGGCACCTGGGCACTTCTTGGGCATTAAGAGTTTTCTGTGGTGGCATCTTTTCTCTGGCAGGAGTCCTCATTTGGAGTAAATTTTTCGGGAGGTGGGATGAGCCATTGCAGAGCAGGGCTGAAGAAATGGAACAGCAGCTCATTCCACCAGGAAAAAAAGTCTGGAACCTTCATTTGGGAATGCAGTTATTGGGGCAGCCTGGGAAGTTCTTAGGAAGCAAAGAGCTTTCTGTGGTGGCACCTTTTGTCTGGCAGGAATCTTCATTTGGATTCAACTTTTTAAAAGGTGGGACCGGTCATTGCAGAGCAGGGCTGAAAAAAGGGAACAGCAGCTCTTTCCACCAGGAAAAAAGTCTGGATCCCTTGGTTTCAGGTTGTTGGGGCAGCCTGGGCACTTCTTAGGCAGGAACAGTTTTCTGAAGTGGCATCTTTTGTCTGGCAGGAATCCTCATTTGGAGTAAGTTTTTCATGAGGTGGGACCGGCCATTGCAGCGCAGGGCTGAAAAGAGGGAACAGCAGCTCTTGCCCTAAGGAAAAAAAGTCTGGAAGCTTTGGTTTTGAGGTTCAATTGTTAGTGTAGCCTGGGCACTTCTTGGGCAGCAAAGAGCTTTCTGTGGTGGCACCTTTTGTCTGGCAGGAATCTTCATTTGGATTCAACTTTTTAAAAGGTGGGACCGGTCATTGCAGAGCAGGGCTGAAAAAAGGGAACAGCAGCTCTTTCCACCAGGAAAAAAGTCTGGAAGCTTTGGCTTTGAGGTGCAGTTGTTGGGGCACCTGGGCACTTCTTGGACAGGAAGAGTTTTCTGTGGTGGCATCTTTTGTCTGGCAGGAGTCCTCATTTGGAGTAAATTTTTCGGGAGGTGGGATGAGCTATTGCAGAGCAGGGCTGAAGAAATGGAACAGCAGCTCTTTCCACCAGGAAAAAAAGTCTGGAAACTTTGGTTTGGAGGTGCAGTTATTGGGGCAGCCTGGGAAGTTCTTAGGAAGCAAAGAGCTTTCAGTGGTGGCACCTTTTGTCTGGCAGGAATCTTCATTTGGATTGAATTTTTTTAAAGGTGGGACCGGTCATTGCAGCGCAGGGTTGAAAAAAGGGAACAGCAGCTCTTTCCCTAAGGAGAAAAAGTCTGGATCCTTTGGCTTCAGGTGTAGCTGGTGCAGCCTGGGCACTTCTTGGGCAGCAAAGAGCTTTCTGTGGTGGCACCTTTTGTCTGGCAGGAATCTTCATTTGGATTCAACTTTTTAAAAGGTGGGACCGGTCATTGCAGAGCAGGGTTGAAAAAAGGGAACAGCAGCTCTTTCCACCAGGAAAAAAGTCTGGATCCTTTGGTTTCAGGTTGTTGGGGCAGCCTGGGCACTTCTTGGGTAGGAACAGTTTTCTGTAGTGGCATCTTTTGTCTGGCAGGAATCCTCATTTGGAGTAAGTTTTTCATGAGGTGGGACCGGCCATTGCAGCGCAGGGCTGAAAAGAGGGAACAGCTGCTCTTGCCCTAAGGAAAAAAAGTCTGGAAGCTTTGGTTTTGAGGTTCAATTGTTAGTGTAGCCTGGGCACTTCATGGGCAGCAAGAGTTTTCTCTGGTACCTTTTGTCTGGCAGGCATCTTCATTTGCATTTAATTTTCCAGGAGCTGGGCTGGGCCATTGCAGCGCAGGCCTGAAAAAAGGGAACAGCAGTTCTTTCCACCAGGAAAAAAAGTCTGGAACCTTTGGTTTCAGGTGTAGTTGGTGTAGCCTGGGCACTTCTTGGGCAGGAAGAGTTTTCTGTGGTGGCACCTTTTGTCTGGTAGGAGTCCTCATTTGGAGTAAATTTTTCGGGAGGTGGGACGAGCCATTGCAGAGCAGGGCTGAAGAAATGGAACAGCAGCTCTTTCCACCAGGAAAAAAAGTCTGGAACCTTCATTTGGGAATGCAGTTATTGGGGCAGCCTGGGAAGTTCTTAGGAAGCAAAGAGCTTTCTGTGGTGGCACCTTTTGTCTGGCAGGAATCTTCATTTGGATTCAACTTTTTAAAAGGAGGGACCGGTCATTGCAGAGCAGGGCTGAAAAAAGGGAACAGCACCTCTTTCCACCAGGAAAAAAGTCTGGAAGCTTTGGCTTTGAGGTGCAGTTGTTGGGGCACCTGGGCACTTCTTGGGCATTAAGAGTTTTCTGTAGTGGCATCTTTTCTCTGGCAGGAGTCCTCATTTGGAGTAAATTTTTCGGGAGGTGGGATGAGCTATTGCAGAGCAAGGCTGAAGAAATGGAACAGCAGCTCTTTCCACCAGGAAAAAAAGTCTGGAACCTTTGGGTTGGAGGTGCAGTTATTGGGGCAGCCTGGGAAGTTCTTAGGAAGCAAAGAGCTTTCTGTGGTGGCACCTTTTGTCTGGCAGGAATCTTCATTTAAATTGAATTTTTTTAAAGGTGGGACCGGTCATTGCAGCGCAGGGCTGAAAAAAGGGAACAGCAGCTCTTTCCACCAGGAAAAAAGTCTGGATCCTTTGGTTTCAGGTTGTTGGGGCAGCCTGGGCACTTCTTGGGTAGGAACAGTTTTCTGTAGTGGCATCTTTTGTCTGGCAGGAATCTCCATTTGGAGTAAGTTTTTCATGAGGTGGGACCGGCCATTGCAGCGCAGGGCTGAAAAGAGGGAACAGCAGCTCTTTCTACCAGGAAAAAAAGTCTGGAAGCTTTGGTTTTGAGGTTCAATTGTTAGTGTAGCCTGGGCACTTCATGGGCAGCAAGAGTTTTCTCTGGCACCTTTTGTCTGGCAGGCATCTTCATTTGCATTTACTTTTCCAGGAGCTGGGCTGGGCCATTGCAGCGCAGGCCTGAAAAAAGGGAACAGCAGTTCTTTCCACCAGGAAAAAAAGTCTGGAACCTTTGGTTTCAGGTGTAGTTGGTGTAGCCTGGGCACTTCTTGGGCAGGAAGAGTTTTCTGTGGTGGCACCTTTTGTCTGGCAGGAGTCCTCATTTGGAGTAAATTTTTCGGGAGGTGGGACGAGCCATTGCAGAGCAGGGCTGAAGAAATGGAACAGCAGCTCTTTCCACCAGGAAAAAAAGTCTGGAACCTTCATTTGGGAATGCAGTTATTGGGGCAGCCTGGGAAGTTCTTAGGAAGCAAAGAGCTTTCTGTGGTGGCACCTTTTGTCTGGCAGGAATCTTCATTTGGATTCAACTTTTTAAAAGGAGGGACCGGTCATTGCAGAGCAGGGCTGAAAAAAGGGAACAGCAGCTCTTTCCACCAGGAAAAAAAGTCTGGATCCTTTGGTTTCATGTGCAGTTGATTCAGCCTGGGCACTATTTGGGCAGCAAAGAGTTTTCTGTGGTGGCACCTTTTGTCTGGCAGGAATCTTCATTTGGATTCAACTTTTTAAAAGGTGGGACCGGTCATTGCGGCGCAGGGCTGAAAAAAGGGAACAGCAGCTCTTTCCACCAGGAAAAAAGTCTGGATCCTTTGGTTTCAGGTTGTTGGGGCAGCCTGGGCACTTCTTGGGTAGGAACAGTTTTCTGTAGTGGCATCTTTTGTCTGGCAGGAATCTTCATTTGGATTCAACTTTTTAAAAGGTGGGACCGGTCATTGCGGCGCAGGGCTGAAAAAAGGGAACAGCAGCTCTTTCCACCAGGAAAAAAAGTCTGGATGCTTTGGCTTCAGGTGCAGTTGTTGGGCAGCCTAGGCACTTCTTGGGCAGCAAGAGTTTTCTGTGGTGGCACCTTGTGTCTTGCAGGAATCTTCAGCTGGAGTAAATTTTCCAGGAGGTGGGACCGGTCATTGCAGCGCTGGGCTGAAAAAAGGGAACAGCAGCTCTTTCCACCAGGAAAAAAAGTCTGGAAGCTTTGGCTTTGAGGTGCAGTTGTTGGGCAGGCTGGGGAGTTCTTGGGCATCAAATAGCTTTCTGTGGTGCCACCTTTTGTCTGGCAGGAATCTTCAGTTGGATTCAGTTTTTTAAAACGTGGGACAAGCCCTTTCAGCGCAGGCCTGAAAAAAGGGAAGAGCAGCTCTTTCCACCAGGAAAAAAAGTCTGGAAGCATTGGTTTCTGGTGCAGATGTTGGGGCAGCCTGGGCACTTCTTGGGCAGGAAGACCTTTCTGTGGTGGCACCTTTTGTCTGGCAGGAATCTTCATTTGGATAGATATTTTTAAAAGGTGGGACCGGCCATTGCAGCGCAGGGCAGAAAAAAGGGAACAGCAGCTCTTTCCACCAGGAAAAAAAGTCTAGAACCTTTGGCTTTGAGGTGCAGTTGTTTGGGTAGCCTGAAGACTTCTTGGGCATCAAAGAGCTTTCTGGGGTGGCACCTTTTGTCGGGCACGAATGTTCATTTACATTATGTTTTCCAGGAGGTGGAACCGGCCATTGCAGCGCAGGCCTGAAAAAAGGGAACAGCAGCTCTTTCCTCCAGGAAAAAAAGTCTGGATCCTTTGGCTTCAGGTGCAGTTGTTGGGCAGCCTGGACACTTCATGGACAGGAAGGACTTTCTGTGGTGGCACCTTTTGTCTGGCAGGAATCTTCAGTTGGATTCAATTTTTCAGGAGGTGGGACCGACCATTGCAGAGCAGGGCTGAAAAAAGGGAACAGCAGCTCTTTCCACAGGGAAAAAAGTCTGGAAGCTTTGGCTTCTGGTGCAGTTGTTGGGCAGCCTGGGCACTTCTTGGGCAGCAAGAGTTTTCGGTGGTGGCACCTTTTGTCTGGCAGGAATCTTCAGTTGGATTCAGTTTTTTAAAACGTGGGACAAGCCAATTCAGCGCAGGCCTGAAAAAAGGGAAGAGCAGCTCTTTCCCACCAGGAAAAAAAGTCTGGATCCTTTGGCTTTGAGGTGCAGTTTATGGGGCAGCCTGGGGAGTTCTTGGGCATCAAATAGCTTTCTGTGGTGGCACCTTTTGTCTGGCAGGAATCTTCATTTGTATAGATATTTCTAAAAGGTGGGACCAGCCATTGCAGCGTAGGTTTGAAAAAAGGGAACAGCAGCTCTTTCTACCAGGAAAAAAAGTCTGGAAGCTTTGGTTTCTGGTGCAGATGTTGGGGCAGCCTGGGCACTTCTTGGGCAGGAAGACCTTTCTGTGGTGGCACCTTTTGTCTGGCAGGAATCTTCATTTGGATTCAATTTTTCAGGAGTTGGGACCAGCCATTGCAGCGCAGGTTTGAAAAAAGGGAACAGCAGCTCTTTCTACCAGGAAAAAAAGTCTGGAAGCTTTGGTTTCTGGTGCAGATGTTGGGGCAGCCTGGGCACTTCTTGGGCAGGAAGACCTTTCTGTGGTGGCACCTTTTGTCTGGCAGGAATCTTCATTTGGATAGATATTTTTAAAAGGTGGGACCGGCCATTGCAGCGCAGGGCAGAAAAAAGGGAACAGCAGCTCTTTCCACCAGGAAAAAAAGTCTAGAACCTTTGGCTTTGAGGTGCAGTTGTTTGGGTAGCCTGAAGACTTCTTGGGCATCAAAGAGCTTTCTGGGGTGGCACCTTTTGTCTGGCACGAATGTTCATTTACATTATGTTTTCCAGGAGGTGGGACCGGCCATTGCAGCGCAGACCTGAAAAAAGGGAACAGCAGCTCTTTCCTCCAGGAAAAAAGTCTGGAAGCTTTGGCTTCAGGTGCAGTTGTTGGGCAGACTGGGCACTTCTTGGGCAGCAAGAGTTTTCTGTGGTGGCACCTTGTGTCTTGCAGGAATCTTCAGCTGGAGTAAATTTTCCAGGAGGTGGGACCGGTCATTGCAGCGCTCAGCTGAAAAAAGGGAACAGCAGCTCTTTCTACCAGGAAAAAAAGTCTGGAAGCTTTGGCTTTGAGGTGCAGTTGTTGGGCAGGCTGGGGAGTTCTTGCGCATCAAATAGCTTTCTGTGGTGGCACATTTGTCTGGCAGGAATCTTCAGTTGGATTCAGTTTTTTAAAAGGTGGGACAAGCCCTTTCAGCGCAGGCCTGAAAAAAGGGAAGAGCAGCTCTTTCCCACCAGGAAAAAAAGTCTGGATCCTTTGGCTTTGAGGTGCAGTTTGTGGGGCAGCCTGAGCACTTCTTGGGCAGTAAAGAGCTTCCTGTGGTGGCACCTTTTGTCAGGCAGGAATCTTCATTTGGATAGATATTTTTAAAAGGTGGGACCAGCCATTGCAGCGCAGGCCTGAAAAAAGGGAAGAGCAGCTCTTTCCCACCAGGAAAAAAAGTCTGGAAGCTTTGGCTTCTGGTGCAGTTGTTGGGCAGCCTGGGCTCTTCTTGGGCAGGAAGACCTTTCTCTGGTGGCACCTTTTGTCTGGCAGGAATCTTCATTTGGATTCAATTTTTCAGGAGTTGGGACCAGCCATTGCAGCGCTGGGCTGAAAAAAGGGAAGAGCAGCTCTTTCTACCAGGAAAAAAAGTCTGGAAGCTTTGGTTTCTGGTGCAGATGTTGGGGCAGCCTGGGCACTTCTTGGGAAGGAAGACCTTTCTGTGGTGGCACCTTTTGTCTGGCAGGAATCTTCATTTGGATTCAATTTTCCAGGAGGAAGGACCGGCCATTGCAGCAGGGCAGAAAAAAGGGAACAGCAGCTCTTTCCACCAGGAAAAAAAGTCTGGATCCTTTGGCTTTGAGGTGCAGTTTATGGGGCAGCCTGGGCACTTCTTGGGCAGCAAAGAGCTTTCTGTGGTGGCACCTTTTGTCTGGCAGGAATCTTCAGTTGGATTTAGTTTTTTAAAAGGTGGGACAAGCCCTTTCAGCGCAGGCCTGAAAAAAGGGAAGAGCAGCTCTTTCCCACCAGGAAAAAAAGTCTGGATCCTTTGGCTTTGAGGTGCAGTTTGTTGGGCAGCCTGAGCACTTCTTGGGCAGTAAAGAGCTTCCTGTGGTGGCACCTTTTGTCAGGCAGGAATCTTCATTTGGATAGATATTTTTAAAAGGTGGGACCAGCCATTGCAGAGCAGGGCTGAAAAAAGGGAACAGCAGCTCTTTCCACAGGGAAAAAAGTCTGGAAGCTTTGGCTTCTGGTGCAGTTGTTGGGCAGCCTGGGCACTTCTTGGGCAGCAAGAGTTTTCTGTTGTGGCACGTTTTGTCTGGCAGGAATCTTCAGTTGGATTCAGTTTTTTAAAAGGTGGGACAAGCCCTTTCAGCGCAGGCCTGAAAAAAGGGAAGAGCAGCTCTTTCCCACCAGGAAAAAAAGTCTGGATCCTTTGGTTTTGAGGTGCAGTTTATGGGGCAGCCTGGGGAGTTCTTGGGCATCAAATAGCTTTCTGTGGTGGCACCTTTTGTCTGGCAGGAATCTTAAGTTGGATAGATATTTTTAAAAGGTGGGACCAGCCATTGCAGCGCAGGTTTGAAAAAAGGGAACAGCAGTTCTTTCCTCCAGGAAAAAAGTCTGGAAGCTTTGGCTTCAGGTGCAGTTGTTGGGCAGCCTGGGCTCTTCTTGGGCAGTAAGACCTTTCTCTGGTGGCACCTTTTGTCTGGCAGGAATCTTCATTTGGATTCAATTTTCCAGGAGGAAGGACCGGCCATTGCAGCAGGGCAGAAAAAAGGGAACAGCAGCTCTTTCCACCAGGAAAAAAAGTCTAGAACCTTTGGCTTTGAGGTGCAGTTGTTTGGGTAGCCTGAAGACTTCTTGGGCATCAAAGAGCTTTCTGGGGTGGCACCTTTTGTCTGGCACGAATGTTCATTTACATTATGTTTTCCAGGAGGTGGGACCGGCCATTGCAGCGCAGACCTGAAAAAAGGGAACAGCAGGTCTTTCCTCCAGGAAAAAAGTCTGGATGCTTTGGCTTCAGGTGCAGTTGTTGGGCAGCCTAGGCACTTCTTGGGCAGCAAGAGTTTTCTGTGGTGGCACCTTGTGTCTTGCAGGAATCTTCAGCTGGAGTAAATTTTCCAGGAGGTGGGACCGGTCATTGCAGCGCTGGGCTGAAAAAAGGGAACAGCAGCTCTTTCCACCAGGAAAAAAAGTCTGGAAGCTTTGGCTTTGAGGTGCAGTTGTTGGGCAGGCTGGGGAGTTCTTGGGCATCAAATAGCTTTCTGTGGTGCCACCTTTTGTCTGGCAGGAATCTTCAGTTGGATTCAGTTTTTTAAAACGTGGGACAAGCCCTTTCAGCGCAGGCTGAAAAAAGGGAAGAGCAGCTCTTTCCACCAGGAAAAAAAGTCTAGAAGCTTTGGTTTCTGGTACAGATGTTGGGGCAGCCTGGGCACTTCTTGGGCAGGAAGACCTTTCTGTGGTGGCACCTTTTGTCTGGCAGGAATCTTCATTTGGATAGATATTTTTAAAAGGTGGGACTGGCCATTGCAGCGCAGGCCTGAAAAAAGGGAAGAGCAGCTCTTTCCACCAGGAAAAAAAGTCTAGAACCTTTGGCTTTGAGGTGCAGTTGTTTGGGTAGCCTGTAGACTTCTTGGGCATCAAAGAGCTTTCTGTGGTGGCACCTTTGTCGGGCACGAATATTCATTTACATTATGTTTTCCAGGAGGTGGGACCGGCCATTGCAGCGCAGACCTGAAAAAAGGGAACAGCAGCTCTTTCCTCCAGGAAAAAAAGTCTGGATCCTTTGGCTTCAGGTGCAGTTGTTGGGCAGCCTGGACACTTCATGGGCAGGAAGGACTTTCTGTGGTGGCACCTTTTGTCTGGCAGGAATCTTCAGTTGGATTCAATTTTTCAGGAGGTGGGACCGGCCATTGCAGAGCAGGGCTGAAAAAAGGGATCAGCAGCTCTTTCCACAGGGAAAAAAGTCTGGAAGCTTTGGCTTCTGGTGCAGTTGTTGGGCAGGCTGGGCACTTCTTGGGCAGCAAGAGTTTTCTGTGGTGGCACCTTTTGTCTGGCAGGAATTTTCAGTTGGATTCAGTTTTTTAAAACGTGGGAAAAGCCCTTTCAGCGCAGGCCTGAAAAAAGGGAAGAGCAGCTCTTTCCCACCAGGAAAAAAAGTCTGGATGCTTTGGCTTTGAGGTGCAGTTTATGGGGCAGCCTGGGGAGTTCTTGGGTATCAAATAGCTTTCTGTGGTGGCACCTTTTGTCTGGCAGGAATCTTCAGTTGGATAGATATTTTTAAAGGTGAGACCAGCCATTGCAGCGCTGGGCTGAATAAAAGGGAACAGCAGCTCTTTCCACCAGGAAAAAAAGTCTGGAAGCTTTGGTTTCTGGTGCAGATGTTGGGGCAGCCTGGGCACTTCTTGGGCAGGAAGACCTTTCTGTGGTGGCACCTTTTGTCTGGCAGGAATCTTCATTTGGATAGATATTTTTAAAAGGTGGGACCGGCCATTGCAGCGCAGAGCAGAAAAAAGGGAACAGCAGCTCTTTCCACCAGGAAAAAAAGTCTAGAACCTTTGGCTTTGAGGTGCAGTTGTTTGGGTAGTCTGAAGACTTCTTGGGCATCAAAGAGCTTTCTGTGGTGGCACCTTTTGTCTGGCACGAATGTTCATTTACATTATGTTTTCCAGGAGGTGGGACCGGCCATTGCAGCGCAGACCTGAAAAAAGGGAACAGCAGCTCTTTCCTCCAGGGAAAAAAGTCTGGATCCTTTGGCTTCAGGTGCAGTTGTTGGGTAGCCTGGACACTTCTTGGGCAGGAAGGACTTTCTGTGGTGGCACCTTTTGTCTGGCAGGAATCTTCAGTTGGATTCAATTTTTCAAAAGGTGGGACCGGCCATTGCAGAGCAGGGCTGAAAAAAGGGAACAGCAGCTCTTTCCACAGGGAAAAAAGTCTGGAAGCTTTGGCTTCTGGTGCAGTTGTTGGGCAGCCTGGGCACTTCTTGGGCAGCAAGAGTTTTCTGTTGTGGCACGTTTTGTCTGGCAGGAATCTTCAGTTGGATTCAGTTTTTTAAAAGGTGGGACAAGCCCTTTCAGCGCAGGCCTGAAAAAAGGGAAGAGCAGCTCTTTCCCACCAGGAAAAAAAGTCTGGATCCTTTGGCTTTGAGGTGCAGTTTATGGGGCAGCCTGGGGAGTTCTTGGGCATCAAATAGCTTTCTGTGGTGGCACCTTTTGTCTGGCAGGAATCTTAAGTTGGATAGATATTTTTAAAAGGTGGGACCAGCCATTGCAGCGCAGGTTTGAAAAAAGGGAACAGCAGCTCTTTCCTCCAGGAAAAAAGTCTGGAAGCTTTGGCTTCAGGTGCAGTTGTTGGGCAGCCTGGGCTCTTCTTGGGCAGGAAGACCTTTCTGTGGTGGCACCTTTTGTCTGGCAGGAATCTTCATTTGGATTCAATTTTCCAGGAGGAAGGACCGGCCATTGCAGCAGGGCAGAAAAAAGGGAACAGCAGCTCTTTCCACCAGGAAAAAAAGTCTGGAAGCTTTGGCTTTGAGGTGCAGTTGTTGGGCAGGCTGGGGAGTTCTTGGGCATCAAATAGCTTTCTGTGGTGCCACCTTTTGTCTGGCAGGAATCTTCAGTTGGATTCAGTTTTTTAAAAGGTGGGACAAGCCCTTTCAGCGCAGGCCTGAAAAAAAGGGAAGAGCAGCTCTTTCCACCAGGAAAAAAAGTCTGGAAGCTTTGGTTTCTGGTGCAGATGTTGGGGTAGCCTGGGCACTTCTTGGGCAGGAAGACCTTTCTGTGGTGGCACCTTTTGTCTGGCAGGAATCTTAATTTGGATAGATATTTTTAAAAGGTGGGACTGGCCATTGCAGCGCAGGGCAGAAAAAAGGAACAGCAGCTCTTTCCTCCAGGAAAAAAGTCTGGAAGCTTTGGCTTCAGGTGCAGTTGTTGGGCAGCCTGGGCTCTTCATGGGCAGGAAGACCTTTCTCTGGTGGCACCTTTTGTCTGGCAGGAATCTTCATTTGGATTCAATTTCTCAGGAGTTGGGACCAGCCATTGCAGCGCAGGTTTGAAAAAAGGGAAGAGCAGCTCTTTCTACCAGGAAAAAAAGTCTGGAAGCTTTGGTTTCTGGTGCAGATGTTGGGGCAGCCTGGGCACTTCTTGGGCAGGAAGACCTTTCTGTGGTGGCACCTTTTGTCTGGCAGGAATCTTCATTTGGATAGATATTTTTAAAAGGTGGGTCCGGCCATTGCAGCGCAGACCTGAAAAAAGGGAACAGCAGCTCTTTCCACCAGGAAAAAAGGTCTAGAACCTTTGGCTTTGAGGTGCAGTTTTTTGGGTAGCCTGAAGACTTCTTGGGCATCAAAGAGCTTTCTGGGGTGGCACCTTTTGTCTGGCACGAATGTTCATTTACATTATGTTTTCCAGGAGGTGGGACCGGCCATTGCAGCGCAGACCTGAAAAAAGGGAACAGCAGCTCTTTCCTCCAGGAAAAACGTCTGGATCCTTTGGCTTCAGGTGCAGTTGTTGGGCAGCCTGGGCACTTCTTGGGCAGCAAGAGTTTTCTGTGGTGGCACCTTTTGTCTGGCAGGAATCTTCAGTTGGATTCAGTTTTTTAAAACGTGGGACAAGCCCTTTCAGCGCAGGCCTGAAAAAAGGGAAGAGCAGCTCTTTCCCACCAGGAAAAAAAGTCTGGATCCTTTGGCTTTGAGGTGCAGTTTATGGGGCAGCCTGGGGAGTTCCTTGGTATCAAATAGCTTTCTGTGGTGGCACCTTTTGTCTGGCAGGAATCTTCAGTTGGATAGATATTTTTAAAAGGTGGGACCAGCCATTGCAGCGCAGGTTTGAAAAAAGGGAACAGCAGCTCTTTCCTCCAGGAAAAAAGTCTGGAAGCTTTGGCTTCAGGTGCAGTTGTTGGGCAGCCTGGGCTCTTCATGGGCAGGAAGACCTTTCTCTGGTGGCACCTTTTGTCTGGCAGGAATCTTCATTTGGATTCAATTTTTCAGGAGTTGGGACCAGCCATTGCAGCGCAGGTTTGAAAAAAGGGAAGAGCAGCTCTTTCTACCAGGAAAAAAAGTCTGGAAGCTTTGGTTTCTGGTGCAGATGTTGGGGCAGCCTGGGCACTTCTTGGGCAGGAAGACCTTTCTGTGGTGGCACCTTTTGTCTGGCAGGAATCTTCATTTGGATTCAATTTTCCAGGAGGAAGGACCGGCCATTGCAGCGCTGGGCAGAAAAAAGGGAACAGCAGCTCTTTCCACCAGGAAAAAAAGTCTAGAACCTTTGGCTTTGAGGTGCAGTTGTTTGGGTAGCCTGAAGACTTCTTGGGCATCAAAGAGCTTTCTGGGGTGGCACCTTTTGTCTGGCACGAATGTTCATTTACATTATGTTTTCCAGGAGGTGGGACCGGCCATTGCAGCGCAGACCTGAAAAAAGGGAATAGCAGCTCTTTCCTCCAGGAAAAAAGTCTGGAAGCTTTGGCTTCAGGTGCAGTTGTTGGGCAGCCTGGGCACTTCTTGGGCAGCAAGAGTTTTCTGTGGTGGCACCTTGTGTCTTGCAGGAATCTTCAGCTGGAGTAAATTTTCCAGGAGGTGGGACCGGTCATTGCAGCGCTGGGCTGAAAAAAGGGAACAGCAGCTCTTTCTACCAGGAAAAAAAGTCTGGAAGCTTTGGCTTTGAGGTGCAGTTGTTGGGCAGGCTGGGGAGTTCTTGGGCATCAAATAGCTTTCTGTGGTGGCACCTTTTGTCTGGCAGGAATCTTCAGTTGGATTCAGTTTTTTAAAACGTGGGACAAGCCCTTTCAGCGCAGGCCTGAGAAAAGGGAAGAGCAGCTCTTTCCCACCAGGAAGAAAAGTCTGGATCCTTTGGCTTTGAGGTGCAGTTTGTGGGGCAGCCTGAGCACTTCTTGGGCAGTAAAGAGCTTCCTGCGGTGGCACCTTTTGTCAGGCAGGAATCTTCATTTGGATAGATATTTTTAAAAGGTGGGACCAGCCATTGCAGCGCAGGCCTGAAAAAAGGGAAGAGCAGCTCTTTCCCACCAGGAAAAAAAGTCTGGAAGCTTTGGCTTCTGGTGCAGTTGTTGGGCAGCCTGGGCTCTTCTTGGGCAGGAAGACCTTTCTCTGGTGGCACCTTTTGTCTGGCAGGAATCTTCATTTGGATTCAATTTTTCAGGAGTTGGGACCAGCCATTGCAGCGCTGGGCTGAAAAAAGGGAAGAGCAGCTCTTTCTACCAGGAAAAAAAGTCTGGAAGCTTTGGTTTCTGGTGCAGATGTTGGGGCAGCCTGGGCACTTCTTGGGCAGGAAGACCTTTCTGTGGTGGCACCTTTTGTCTGGCAGGAATCTTCATTTGGATAGATATTTTTAAAAGGTGGGACTGGCCATTGCAGCGCAGGCCTGAAAAAAGGGAAGAGCAGCTCTTTCCACCAGGAAAAAAAGTCTAGAACCTTTGGCTTTGAGGTGCAGTTGTTTGGGTAGCCTGTAGACTTCTTGGGCATCAAAGAGCTTTCTGGGGTGGCACCTTTTGTCTGGCACGAATGTTCATTTACATTATGTTTTCCAGGAGGTGGGACCGGCCATTGCAGCGCAGACCTGAAAAAAGGGAACAGCAGCTCTTTCCTCCAGGGAAAAAAGTCTGGATCCTTTGGCTTCAGGTGCAGTTGTTGGGTAGCCTGGACACTTCTTGGGCAGGAAGGACTTTCTGTGGTGGCACCTTTTGTCTGGCAGGAATCTTCAGTTGGATTCAATTTTTCAAAAGGTGGGACCGGCCATTGCAGAGCAGGGCTGAAAAAAGGGAACAGCAGCTCTTTCCACAGGGAAAAAAGTCTGGAAGCTTTGGCTTCTGGTGCAGTTGTTGGGCAGCCTGGGCACTTCTTGGGCAGCAAGAGTTTTCTGTGGTGGCACCTTTTGTCTGGCAGGAATCTTCAGTTGGATTCAGTTTTTTAAAACGTGGGACAAGCCCTTTCAGCGCAGGCCTGAAAAAAGGGAAGAGCAGCTCTTTCCCACCAGGAAAAAAAGTCTGGATCCTTTGGCTTTGAGGTGCAGTTTATGGGGCAGCCTGGGGAGTTCCTTGGTATCAAATAGCTTTCTGTGGTGGCACCTTTTGTCTGGCAGGAATCTTCAGTTGGATAGATATTTTTAAAAGGTGGGACCAGCCATTGCAGCGCAGGTTTGAAAAAAGGGAACAGCAGCTCTTTCCTCCAGGAAAAAAGTCTGGAAGCTTTGGCTTCAGGTGCAGTTGTTGGGCAGCCTGGGCTCTTCATGGGCAGGAAGACCTTTCTCTGGTGGCACCTTTTGTCTGGCAGGAATCTTCATTTGGATTCAATTTTTCAGGAGTTGGGACCAGCCATTGCAGCGCAGGTTTGAAAAAAGGGAAGAGCAGCCCTTTCTACCAGGAAAAAAAGTCTGGAAGCTTTGGTTTCTGGTGCAGATGTTGGGGCAGCCTGGGCACTTCTTGGGCAGGAAGACCTTTCTGTGGTGGCACCTTTTGTCTGGCAGGAATCTTCATTTGGATTCAATTTTCCAGGAGGAAGGACCGGCCATTGCAGCGCTGGGCAGAAAAAAGGGAACAGCAGCTCTTTCCACCAGGAAAAAAAGTCTAGAACCTTTGGCTTTGAGGTGCAGTTGTTTGGGTAGCCTGAAGACTTCTTGGGCATCAAAGAGCTTTCTGGGGTGGCACCTTTTGTCTGGCACGAATGTTCATTTACATTATGTTTTCCAGGAGGTGGGACCGGCCATTGCAGCGCAGACCTGAAAAAAGGGAATAGCAGCTCTTTCCTCCAGGAAAAAAGTCTGGAAGCTTTGGCTTCAGGTGCAGTTGTTGGGCAGCCTGGGCACTTCTTGGGCAGCAAGAGTTTTCTGTGGTGGCACCTTGTGTCTTGCAGGAATCTTCAGCTGGAGTAAATTTTCCAGGAGGTGGGACCGGTCATTGCAGCGCTGGGCTGAAAAAAGGGAACAGCAGCTCTTTCTACCAGGAAAAAAAGTCTGGAAGCTTTGGCTTTGAGGTGCAGTTGTTGGGCAGGCTGGGGAGTTCTTGGGCATCAAATAGCTTTCTGTGGTGGCACCTTTTGTCTGGCAGGAATCTTCAGTTGGATTCAGTTTTTTAAAACGTGGGACAAGCCCTTTCAGCGCAGGCCTGAGAAAAGGGAAGAGCAGCTCTTTCCCACCAGGAAGAAAAGTCTGGATCCTTTGGCTTTGAGGTGCAGTTTGTGGGGCAGCCTGAGCACTTCTTGGGCAGTAAAGAGCTTCCTGCGGTGGCACCTTTTGTCAGGCAGGAATCTTCATTTGGATAGATATTTTTAAAAGGTGGGACCAGCCATTGCAGCGCAGGCCTGAAAAAAGGGAAGAGCAGCTCTTTCCCACCAGGAAAAAAAGTCTGGAAGCTTTGGCTTCTGGTGCAGTTGTTGGGCAGCCTGGGCTCTTCTTGGGCAGGAAGACCTTTCTCTGGTGGCACCTTTTGTCTGGCAGGAATCTTCATTTGGATTCAATTTTTCAGGAGTTGGGACCAGCCATTGCAGCGCTGGGCTGAAAAAAGGGAAGAGCAGCTCTTTCTACCAGGAAAAAAAGTCTGGAAGCTTTGGTTTCTGGTGCAGATGTTGGGGCAGCCTGGGCACTTCTTGGGCAGGAAGACCTTTCTGTGGTGGCACCTTTTGTCTGGCAGGAATCTTCATTTGGATAGATATTTTTAAAAGGTGGGACTGGCCATTGCAGCGCAGGCCTGAAAAAAGGGAAGAGCAGCTCTTTCCCACCAGGAAAAAAAGTCTGGAAGCTTTGGCTTCTGGTGCAGTTGTTGGGCAGCCTGGGCTCTTCTTGGGCAGGAAGACCTTTCTCTGGTGGCACCTTTTGTCTGGCAGGAATCTTCATTTGGATTCAATTTTTCAGGAGTTGGGACCAGCCATTGCAGCGCTGGGCTGAAAAAAGGGAAGAGCAGCTCTTTCTACCAGGAAAAAAAGTCTGGAAGCTTTGGTTTCTGGTGCAGATGTTGGGGCAGCCTGGGCACTTCTTGGGCAGGAAGACCTTTCTGTGGTGGCACCTTTTGTCTGGCAGGAATCTTCATTTGGATAGATATTTTTAAAAGGTGGGACCGGCCATTGCAGCGCAGAGCAGAAAAAAGGGAACAGCAGCTCTTTCCACCAGGAAAAAAAGTCTAGAACCTTTGGCTTTGAGGTGCAGTTGTTTGGGTAGCCTGTAGACTTCTTGGGCATCAAAGAGCTTTCTGTGGTGGCACCTTTTGTCTGGCACGAATGTTCATTTACATTATGTTTTCCAGGAGGTGGGACCGGCCATTGCAGCGCAGACCTGAAAAAAGGGAACAGCAGCTCTTTCCTCCAGGGAAAAAAGTCTGGATCCTTTGGCTTCAGGTGCAGTTGTTGGGTAGCCTGGACACTTCTTGGGCAAGAAGGACTTTCTGTGGTGGCACCTTTTGTCTGGCAGGAATCTTCAGTTGGATTCAATTTTTCAAAAGGTGGGACCGGCCATTGCAGAGCAGGGCTGAAAAAAGGGAACAGCAGCTCTTTCCACAGGGAAAAAAGTCTGGAAGCTTTGGCTTCTGGTGCAGTTGTTGGGCAGCCTGGGCACTTCTTGGGCAGCAAGAGTTTTCTGTGGTGGCACCTTTTGTCTGGCAGGAATCTTCAGTTGGATTCAGTTTTTTAAAACGTGGGACAAGCCCTTTCAGCGCAGGCCTGAAAAAAGGGAAGAGCAGCTCTTTCCCACCAGGAAAAAAAGTCTGGATCCTTTGGCTTTGAGGTGCAGTTTATGGGGCAGCCTGGGGAGTTCCTTGGTATCAAATACCTTTCTGTGGTGGCACCTTTTGTCTGGCAGGAATCTTCAGTTGGATAGATATTTTTAAAAGGTGGGACCAGCCATTACAGCGCAGGCCTGAAAAAAGGGAACAGCAGCTCTTTCCTCCAGGAAAAAAGTCTGGAAGCTTTGGCTTCAGGTGCAGTTGTTGGGCAGCCTGGGCTCTTCATGGGCAGGAAGACCTTTCTCTGGTGGCACCTTTTGTCTGGCAGGAATCTTCATTTGGATTCAATTTTTCAGGAGTTGGGACCAGCCATTGCAGCGCAGGTTTGAAAAAAGGGAAGAGCAGCTCTTTCTACCAGGAAAAAAAGTCTGGAAGCTTTGGTTTCTGGTGCAGATGTTGGGGCAGCCTGGGCACTTCTTGGGCAGGAAGACCTTTCTGTGGTGGCACCTTTTGTCTGGCAGGAATCTTCATTTGGATTCAATTTTCCAGGAGGAAGGACCGGCCATTGCAGCGCTGGGCAGAAAAAAGGGAACAGCAGCTCTTTCCACCAGGAAAAAAAGTCTAGAACCTTTGGCTTTGAGGTGCAGTTGTTTGGGTAGCCTGAAGACTTCTTGGGCATCAAAGAGCTTTCTGGGGTGGCACCTTTTGTCTGGCACGAATGTTCATTTACATTATGTTTTCCAGGAGGTGGGACCGGCCATTGCAGCGCAGACCTGAAAAAAGGGAATAGCAGCTCTTTCCTCCAGGAAAAAAGTCTGGAAGCTTTGGCTTCAGGTGCAGTTGTTGGGCAGCCTGGGCACTTCTTGGGCAGCAAGAGTTTTCTGTGGTGGCACCTTGTGTCTTGCAGGAATCTTCAGCTGGAGTAAATTTTCCAGGAGGTGGGACCGGTCATTGCAGCGCTGGGCTGAAAAAAGGGAACAGCAGCTCTTTCTACCAGGAAAAAAAGTCTGGAAGCTTTGGCTTTGAGGTGCAGTTGTTGGGCAGGCTGGGGAGTTCTTGGGCATCAAATAGCTTTCTGTGGTGGCACCTTTTGTCTGGCAGGAATCTTCAGTTGGATTCAGTTTTTTAAAACGTGGGACAAGCCCTTTCAGCGCAGGCCTGAGAAAAGGGAAGAGCAGCTCTTTCCCACCAGGAAGAAAAGTCTGGATCCTTTGGCTTTGAGGTGCAGTTTGTGGGGCAGCCTGAGCACTTCTTGGGCAGGAAGACCTTTCTGTGGTGGCACCTTTTGTCTGGCAGGAATCTTCATTTGGATAGATATTTTTAAAAGGTGGGACTGGCCATTGCAGCGCAGGCCTGAAAAAAGGGAAGAGCAGCTCTTTCCCACCAGGAAAAAAAGTCTGGAAGCTTTGGCTTCTGGTGCAGTTGTTGGGCAGCCTGGGCTCTTCTTGGGCAGGAAGACCTTTCTCTGGTGGCACCTTTTGTCTGGCAGGAATCTTCATTTGGATTCAATTTTTCAGGAGTTGGGACCAGCCATTGCAGCGCTGGGCTGAAAAAAGGGAAGAGCAGCTCTTTCTACCAGGAAAAAAAGTCTGGAAGCTTTGGTTTCTGGTGCAGATGTTGGGGCAGCCTGGGCACTTCTTGGGCAGGAAGACCTTTCTGTGGTGGCACCTTTTGTCTGGCAGGAATCTTCATTTGGATAGATATTTTTAAAAGGTGGGACCGGCCATTGCAGCGCAGAGCAGAAAAAAGGGAACAGCAGCTCTTTCCACCAGGAAAAAAAGTCTAGAACCTTTGGCTTTGAGGTGCAGTTGTTTGGGTAGCCTGTAGACTTCTTGGGCATCAAAGAGCTTTCTGTGGTGGCACCTTTTGTCTGGCACGAATGTTCATTTACATTATGTTTTCCAGGAGGTGGGACCGGCCATTGCAGCGCAGACCTGAAAAAAGGGAACAGCAGCTCTTTCCTCCAGGGAAAAAAGTCTGGATCCTTTGGCTTCAGGTGCAGTTGTTGGGTAGCCTGGACACTTCTTGGGCAAGAAGGACTTTCTGTGGTGGCACCTTTTGTCTGGCAGGAATCTTCAGTTGGATTCAATTTTTCAAAAGGTGGGACCGGCCATTGCAGAGCAGGGCTGAAAAAAGGGAACAGCAGCTCTTTCCACAGGGAAAAAAGTCTGGAAGCTTTGGCTTCTGGTGCAGTTGTTGGGCAGCCTGGGCACTTCTTGGGCAGCAAGAGTTTTCTGTGGTGGCACCTTTTGTCTGGCAGGAATCTTCAGTTGGATTCAGTTTTTTAAAACGTGGGACAAGCCCTTTCAGCGCAGGCCTGAAAAAAGGGAAGAGCAGCTCTTTCCCACCAGGAAAAAAAGTCTGGATCCTTTGGCTTTGAGGTGCAGTTTATGGGGCAGCCTGGGGAGTTCCTTGGTATCAAATACCTTTCTGTGGTGGCACCTTTTGTCTGGCAGGAATCTTCAGTTGGATAGATATTTTTAAAAGGTGGGACCAGCCATTGCAGCGCAGGTTTGAAAAAAGGGAACAGCAGCTCTTTCCTCCAGGAAAAAAGTTTGGAAGCTTTGGCTTCAGGTGCAGTTGTTGGGCAGCCTGGGCTCTTCATGGGCAGGAAGACCTTTCTCTGGTGGCACCTTTTGTCTGGCAGGAATCTTCATTTGGATTCAATTTTTCAGGAGTTGGGACCAGCCATTGCAGCGCAGGTTTGAAAAAAGGGAAGAGCAGCTCTTTCTACCAGGAAAAAAAGTCTGGAAGCTTTGGTTTCTGGTGCAGATGTTGGGGCAGCCTGGGCACTTCTTGGGCAGGAAGACCTTTCTGTGGTGGCACCTTTTGTCTGGCAGGAATCTTCATTTGGATTCAATTTTCCAGGAGGAAGGACCGGCCATTGCAGCGCTGGGCAGAAAAAAGGGAACAGCAGCTCTTTCCACCAGGAAAAAAAGTCTAGAACCTTTGGCTTTGAGGTGCAGTTGTTTGGGTAGCCTGAAGACTTCTTGGGCATCAAAGAGCTTTCTGGGGTGGCACCTTTTGTCTGGCACGAATGTTCATTTACATTATGTTTTCCAGGAGGTGGGACCGGCCATTGCAGCGCAGACCTGAAAAAAGGGAATAGCAGCTCTTTCCTCCAGGAAAAAAGTCTGGAAGCTTTGGCTTCAGGTGCAGTTGTTGGGCAGCCTGGGCACTTCTTGGGCAGCAAGAGTTTTCTGTGGTGGCACCTTGTGTCTTGCAGGAATCTTCAGCTGGAGTAAATTTTCCAGGAGGTGGGACCGGTCATTGCAGCGCTGGGCTGAAAAAAGGGAACAGCAGCTCTTTCTACCAGGAAAAAAAGTCTGGAAGCTTTGGCTTTGAGGTGCAGTTGTTGGGCAGGCTGG
Source organism: Manacus candei (assembly GCF_025592945.1). Lineage (NCBI taxonomy): Eukaryota > Metazoa > Chordata > Aves > Passeriformes > Pipridae > Manacus > Manacus candei. The sequence continues at coordinate 410,407 of NW_026138186.1, forward strand.
GGAGTTCTTGGGCATCAAATAGCTTTCTGTGGTGGCACCTTTTGTCTGGCAGGAATCTTCAGTTGGATTCAGTTTTTTAAAACGTGGGACAAGCCCTTTCAGCGCAGGCCTGAGAAAAGGGAAGAGCAGCTCTTTCCCACCAGGAAGAAAAGTCTGGATCCTTTGGCTTTGAGGTGCAGTTTGTGGGGCAGCCTGAGCACTTCTTGGGCAGTAAAGAGCTTCCTGCGGTGGCACCTTTTGTCAGGCAGGAATCTTCATTTGGATAGATATTTTTAAAAGGTGGGACCAGCCATTGCAGCGCAGGCCTGAAAAAAGGGAAGAGCAGCTCTTTCCCACCAGGAAAAAAAGTCTGGAAGCTTTGGCTTCTGGTGCAGTTGTTGGGCAGCCTGGGCTCTTCTTGGGCAGGAAGACCTTTCTCTGGTGGCACCTTTTGTCTGGCAGGAATCTTCATTTGGATTCAATTTTTCAGGAGTTGGGACCAGCCATTGCAGCGCTGGGCTGAAAAAAGGGAAGAGCAGCTCTTTCTACCAGGAAAAAAAGTCTGGAAGCTTTGGTTTCTGGTGCAGATGTTGGGGCAGCCTGGGCACTTCTTGGGCAGGAAGACCTTTCTGTGGTGGCACCTTTTGTCTGGCAGGAATCTTCATTTGGATAGATATTTTTAAAAGGTGGGACCGGCCATTGCAGCGCAGAGCAGAAAAAAGGGAACAGCAGCTCTTTCCACCAGGAAAAAAAGTCTAGAACCTTTGGCTTTGAGGTGCAGTTGTTTGGGTAGCCTGTAGACTTCTTGGGCATCAAAGAGCTTTCTGTGGTGGCACCTTTTGTCTGGCACGAATGTTCATTTACATTATGTTTTCCAGGAGGTGGGACCGGCCATTGCAGCGCAGACCTGAAAAAAGGGAACAGCAGCTCTTTCCTCCAGGGAAAAAAGTCTGGATCCTTTGGCTTCAGGTGCAGTTGTTGGGTAGCCTGGACACTTCTTGGGCAGGAAGGACTTTCTGTGGTGGCACCTTTTGTCTGGCAGGAATCTTCAGTTGGATTCAATTTTTCAAAAGGTGGGACCGGCCATTGCAGAGCAGGGCTGAAAAAAGGGAACAGCAGCTCTTTCCACAGGGAAAAAAGTCTGGAAGCTTTGGCTTCTGGTGCAGTTGTTGGGCAGCCTGGGCACTTCTTGGGCAGCAAGAGTTTTCTGTTGTGGCACGTTTTGTCTGGCAGGAATCTTCAGCTGGATTCAGTTTTTTAAAAGGTGGGACAAGCCCTTTCAGCGCAGGCTTGAAAAAAGGGAACAGCACCTCTTTCCCACCAGGAAAAAAAGTCTGGATCCTTTGGCTTTGAGGTGCAGTTTATGGGGCAGCCTGGGGAGTTCTTGGGCATCAAATAGCTTTCTGTGGTGGCACCTTTTGTCTGGCAGGAATCTTCAGTTGGATAGATATTTTTAAAAGGTGGGACCAGCCATTGCAGCGCAGGTTTGAAAAAAGGGAAGAGCAGCTCTTTCCTCCAGGAAAAAAAGTCTGGAAGCTTTGGCTTCAGGTGCAGTTGTTGGGCAGCCTGGGCTCTTCTTGGGCAGGAAGACCTTTCTCTGGTGGCACCTTTTGTCTGGCAGGAATCTTCATTTGGATTCAATTTTCCAGGAGGAAGGACCGGCCATTGCAGCAGGGCAGAAAAAAGGGAACAGCAGCTCTTTCCACCAGGAAAAAAAGTCTAGAACCTTTGGCTTTGAGGTGCAGTTGTTTGGGTAGCCTGAAGACTTCTTGGGCATCAAAGAGCTTTCTGGGGTGGCACCTTTTGTCTGGCACGAATGTTCATTTACATTATGTTTTCCAGGAGGTGGGACCGGCCATTGCAGCGCAGACCTGAAAAAAGGGAACAGCAGGTCTTTCCTCCAGGAAAAAAGTCTGGAAGCTTTGGCTTCAGGTGCAGTTGTTGGGCAGCCTGGGCACTTCTTGGGCAGCAAGAGTTTTCTGTGGTGGCACCTTGTGTCTTGCAGGAATCTTCAGCTGGAGTAAATTTTCCAGGAGGTGGGACCGGTCATTGCAGCGCTCGGCTGAAAAAAGGGAACAGCAGCTCTTTCCACCAGGAAAAAAAGTCTGGAAGCTTTGGCTTTGAGGTGCAGTTGTTGGGCAGGCTGGGGAGTTCTTGGGCATCAAATAGCTTTCTGTGGTGGCACCTTTTGTCTGGCAGGAATCTTCAGTTGGATTCAGTTTTTTAAAACGTGGGACAAGCCCTTTCAGCGCAGGCCTGAAAAAAAGGGAAGAGCAGCTCTTTCCACCAGAAAAAAAAGTCTGGAAGCTTTGGTTTCTGGTGCAGATGTTGGGGCAGCCTGGGCACTTTTTGGGCAGGAAGACCTCTCTGTGGTGGCACCTTTTGTCTGGCAGGAATCTTCATTTGGATAGATATTTTTAAAAGGTGGGACCGGCCATTGCAGCGCAGGGCAGAAAAAAGGGAACAGCAGCTCTTTCCACCAGGAAAAAAGGTCTAGAACCTTTGGCTTTGAGGTGCAGTTGTTTGGGTAGCCTGAAGACTTCTTGGGCATCAAAGAGCTTTCTGGGGTGGCACCTTTTGTCTGGCACGAATGTTCATTTACCTTATGTTTTCCAGGAGGTGGGACCGGCCATTGCAGCGCAGACCTGAAAAAAGGGAACAGCAGCTCTTTCTACCAAGAAAAAAAAGTCTGGAAGCTTTGGCTTTGAGGTGCAGTTGTTGGGCAGGCTGGGGAGTTCTTGGGCATCACATAGCTTTCTGTGGTGGCACCTTTTGTCTGGCAGGAATTTTCAGATGGATTCAGTTTTTTAAAAGGTGGGACAAGCCCTTTCAGCGCAGGCCTGAAAAAAGGGAAGAGCAGCTCTTTCCCACCAGGAAAAAAAGTCTGGATCCTTTGGCTTTGAGGTGCAGTTTGTGGGGCAGCCTGAGCACTTCTTGGGCAGTAAAGAGCTTCCTGTGGTGGCACCTTTTGTCAGGCAGGAATCTTCATTTGGATAGATATTTTTAAAAGGTGGGACCAGCCATTGCAGTGCAGGCCTGAAAAAAGGGAACAGCAGCTCTTTCCACCAGGAAAAAAAGTCTAGAACCTTTGGCTTTGAGGTGCAGTTGTTTGGGTAGCCTGAAGACTTCTTGGGCATCAAAGAGATTTCTGTGGTGGCACCTTTTGTCTGGCACGAATGTTCATTTACATTATGTTTTCCAAGAGGTGGGACCGGCCATTGCAGCGCAGACCTGAAAAAAGGGAACAGCAGCTCTTTCCTCCAGGAAAAAAGTCTGAAAGCTTTGGCTTCAGGTGCAGTTGTTGGGCAGCCTGGGCACCTCTTGGGCAGCAAGAGTTTTCTGTGGTGGCACATTTTGTCTGGCGCAAATCTTAATTTGGAGTAAATTTTTCAGGAGGTGGGAGAAGCCATTGCATTGCAGGGCCGAAAAAATGGAACAGCAGCTCTTTCCACAGGGAAAAAAGTCTGGATCATTTGGCTTTGAAGTGTAGTCGGTGGGGCAGCCTGGGCACTTCTTGGGGAACAAAGAGTTTTCTGTGGTGGTACCTTTTGTCTGGCAGGAATCTTCAGTTGGATTCCATTTTTCAGGAGGTGGGACCGGCCATTGCAGCGCAGGCCTGAAAAAAGGGAACAGCAGCTCTTTCCATCAGGAAAAAAAGGCTGGAAGCTGTGGATTTGAGGTGCAGTTGTTGGGGCAGTCTGGGCACTTCTTGGGCAGGAAGACCTTTCTGTGGTGGTACCTTTTGTCTGGCAGGAATCTTCATTTACATTGAATTTTCCAGGAGGTCGGACGGGCCATTGGAGCGCAGGGCTGAAAAAAGGCAACAGCAGCTCTTTCTACCAGGAAAAAAAGTCTAGAAGCTTTTGTTTTGAGGTGCAGTTGTTGGAGCAGCCTTGGCACTTCATGGACAGGAAGAGTTTTTTGTAGTGGCACCTTTTGTCTGGCAGGAATGTTCTTTTACATTAAATTTTCCAGGAGGTAGGACCAGCCATTTTAGTGCAGGGCTGAAAAAACGGAACACCAGCTCTTTCCACCAGGAAAAAAAGTCTTGATCCTTTGGCTTCAGGTGTAGTTGGGGCAGCCTGGGTACTTCTTGGGGAGGAGGAGTTTTCTGTGGTGGCACCATTTTTCTGGGAAGAATCTTCGTCTGGATTCAATTTTTCAGGAGGTGGGACCGGCCATTGCAGAGCAGGGTTGAAAAAAGGGAACAGCAGCTCTTTCTCTAAGGAAAACAAGTCTGGAAGCTTTTGTTTTGAGGTGCAGTTTTTGGGGTAGCCTGGGCACTTCTTGGGCAGGAAGACCTTTCTGTGATGGCACCTTTTGTCTGGCAGGAATCTTCATTTGGATTCAATTTTTTAAAAGGTGGGACCGGCCATTGCAGAGCAGGGCTGAAAAAAGGGAATCGGGAGCTCTTTCCACCTGGAAAAAAAAGTCTGGAAGCTTTAGTTTTGAGGCGCAGTTGTTGGGGCAGCCTGGGCACTTGTTGGGCACCAAGACCTTTCTGTGGTGGCACCTTTTGTCTCTGAGGTGTTTGTTCCCTGTTAAGCAAGTCCCTTATGGTGTGAAGCACAGAGCTCTGGGACTGCTCACAGGGCATGTTGAAGGAATTCAGCAGCAGTGTGGAAAGAGGAGGTAGAAAAATTCAGTTCTGTATCTAATTGCCTTCCTCAATTAGAGAAATTGATAATCTTGTGACATGATTTGTACTGGACCCTTCTAAGGATGTACTTTTGCCCACACCCTTTGCTCCAGATGTGCCAGCTACACCCAGTGAAACCAGAGAGAATCTCAGCAAAGCCACAAATCAGCTCTTATGGCACTTGGCACTCTATGGGGTTTGGCACTGGAGCTCAATCTCTCTGGGATGGCTGGTCCAGAACAGTTCATTTAATCAATGGTGCTGTTGCTGAACTTCCCTGGGCACATTGCAATTGGCTACTGAGGCTGAAAGGTTTCCTCGAAGGATTTTTATCTTTTGAAACTACAGGCTGAATTTTAGGGATAAACTCCAGTATTCTGAAAGTGGAAAGTTGATCAAACAGAAAAGACTGTTTCTTCTACAACAGATTTGAAATAGTCCACTTGTAAAAATCACAAAGCTTGAAGCCTACTCAGCAGAGCTGATTCCTCATCTGCACTGATCATCAGCAACTGGCCTCTCTCCTATTTCAGGGTCTCATCTGTGTACACTGGATTAAGGCCTCCTCACTTCTTAAGAAAAGTAGTGTTATAAGCTCACACTTCTGGCAAGGTTTCCTTAGTAGATGGGTTGAAAAGCAAAACTTTGTTGCCATGACTAACGAATGCAGAGCCCAAGGTTGTTTGTGGTGCTAGCTTTGCTCCACTCTCTAACTTCTGTCCAGATCAGTGCTGGCAACAAGAATTCCAGGTTAACGTTTGTTTCATTTTTCAGGCTTTGCATTTCAAGAATGGGGAGTTGCTATTGGAAACTCTGCCATGGCTGTCAGTAACAGCCTTGGAAAACAGTTTTTCTTATTTCTGAGGGAGAAGTTTCCAACCCAGCTTTGGAGTATGCAAATAGTTGAATGACTTGTTGTACAATTGGAAATAAAAGTCAATACATTTGCTCTGATTAATGTCTTAAGTTATATTTGGCTAAAGAGTTCTTTTCTTGTTACCTTCTTTAAAAAATAGGACCCATAAGCAGAAAGGTGATCTCCTAAAGTGTTGCAACCTTTTAAGTCCACTTGTTGCCACACAACAACAGCATGCCAATATCACATCCAAAGATACAGAATCTTACTGAGATACACACAAATATAGACCTATACATATCTATGTATGCATATCTATCTACCTATACATATCTATACATATCTATACAAATACACACAAGAAAGTCTGGGGTTCCTGATGAGAGTTCTACACGGGTAATGAACAGAGGACTGGTTTGATGAGTCATACAACTGTGGGGACCATGAATGTAAGCTCTGAGCTTTACTTTATTCTCCCGGTTTGTAACTGCCTGCCTTCCCTTGCGGGGGAACACAGGCCTCTATTTTGCACAGTCTGTTTTGTTTCACTTGGCAGTGTAGACTAGGGGCAGAAGAGTTTTTGGAGCCAAACAGCTCGATCCAGATTCAGTTCCTTTAGTGGTGCCTAAAACTCAGGAGCTGGACTCCACGGTGCCGGTGGGACCCTCCCAACTCAGCACGTTCCATGATTCCATCAAGTCCATCTGTCAGCCCAGCACTGCCCCAGCAACCCCCAAACCACTAAAGCGTGTCAGCCATGGCCAGATGCAGGCGCCTCTGAAACACCTGCCGGGGTGCTGGCTCCGCCTGGGCAACCCATGGCAGTGCCCGAGCCCCCCCGAAAAACACAGCGAGAAACCTTTGTCCAGGAGCTGACCTGAAGTTCCCCTGCCTCAGCCTCGGGCCACGTCCCCCGCTCCTCCCAGCGCAGGCTCCTTTCCAGCAGCCCCCTCGGCAGAAGGCGGCTCAGGGCTCCCCTCTGCCCCCCCGGCCGGCTCCGCTCCGGCCCCGCTCCCGCCACGGCCCCGCTCGGCTCTGCACGGGGAAGGAACGCGCCCAGCCCCGGCCCGACACCCCCGGGGGCCGCGCACCGGGGGACTGTCCCCGGGGCTCACTGCCCGGGGGTCCCTCCTCGGGGGTGACTTACCGGGGGTCCCTCCCCGGGGTCACTTGCCAGGGGTTGTTCACCGCGGGTCATTCACCGGGGGTCCCACCCCAGGGGTCACTTACCGGGGCTTCTCCCCCGCGAGTCGCTCACCGGGTGTCACTTACTGGGGGTCGCTCACCGGGTGTCGCTCACCGGGGGCCGCGCACGGGGGGTCCCTCCCCCGGGGCCGCGCACCGGGGGCCACTCGCCGGGGGTCTCGGGGCCGCTGCCCGGGGTCTCTGCCCGGGGGCCGCTCAGCGGCAGCGCTCCCGCTCCCGGCCCCGCCCCGCCCGCTCCCACCCAAACCCCACCAACCGCCCCTCTCGGCCCCGCCCCCGCCCCGCCCAAGCCCCGCCTCGCCCCGCCCACTCCGCCGCCTCCCATTGGCTGCGCACCTTCGGCCCTGGAGCGAGGAGCGCGCGGGGAGCGTTGCCTGGAAACCGGCCAGGGAATCCCGGGAATCCTCGAGGCGCCGGCGCTGCCCCCCCACTCCTGGAGCAGCGGCCGGGCCCGCCCGGGGAGCGGGCACTCAGCGCCCGGCTGCGGCCGCCAAAACGGCCAGGGAAGCAGGCGCGCGGGAGGCGGGCTCCGGGCCCCGGGCAGCGAGGAGCCCTTAACTGATATTTGGCTAAAGATTTGTTTTCGTTACCTTCTTTAAAAAATAGAACCCACAAGCAGAAATGCGATCTCCTAAAGTCTTGTAACCTTTTAAGTCCACTTGTTGCCACACAACAATAGCATGCCAATATCACATCCAAAGATACAGAATCTTATAGAGGTACACACAAATATAGACCTATACATATCTATGTATGGATATCTATCTACCTATACATATCTATACATATGTATACAAATACACACAAGAAAGTTTGGGGGTCCGGATGAGAGTTCTACATGGGTAATGAACAGAGGACTGGTTTGATGTGTCATACAACTGTGGGGACCATGAACGTAAGCTCTGAGCTTTGCTTTATTGTCCCGGTTTGTAACTGCCTGCCTTCCCTTGCGGGGGAACACAGGCCTCTATTTTGCTCGGTCTGTTTTGTTTCACTTGGCAGTGTAGACTAGGGGCAGAAGAGTTTTTGGAGCCAAACAGCTCGATCCAGATTCAGTTCCTTTAGTGGTGCCTAAAACTCAGGAGCTGGACTCCACGGTGCCGGTGGGACCCTCCCAGCTCAGCACGTTCCATGATTCCATCAAGTCCAACTGTCAGCCCAGCACTGCCCCAGCAACCCCCAAACCACTAAAGCGTGTCAGCCATGGCCAGATGCAGGCGCCTCTGAAACACCTGCCGGGGTGCTGGCTCCGCCTGGGCAACCCATTGCAGTGCCCGAGCCCCCCCCGAAAAACACAGCGAGAAATCTTTGTCCAGGAGCTGACCTGAAGCTCCCCTGCCTCAGCCTCGGGCCACGTCCCCCGCTCCTCCCAGCGCAGGCTCCTTTCCAGCAGCCCCCTCGGCAGAAGGCGGCTCAGGGCTCCCCTCTGCCCCCCCGGCCGGCTCCGCTCCGGCCCCGCTCCCGCCACGGCCCCGCTCGGCTCTGCACGAGGAAGGAACGCGCCCAGCCCCGGTCCGACACCCCCGGGGGCCGCGCACCGGGGGTCCCTGCCCGGGGATCACTTGCCAGGGGTTGTTCACCGCGGGTCATTCACCGGGGGTCCCTCCCCGGGGGTCACTTGCCAGGGGTTGTTCACTGCGGGTCATTCACCGGGGGTCCCTCCGCAGGTGTCACTTACCGGGGCTTCTCCCCCGCGGGTCGCTCACCGGGTGTCACTTAATGGTGGTCGCTCACCGGGGGTCGCTCACCAGCGGCAACTCGCCGGGGGCCGCACACGGGGGGTCCCTCCCCCGGGGCCGCGCACCGGGGACCACTCGCCGGGGGTCTCGGGGCCGCTGCCCGGGGTCTCTGCCCGGGGGCCGCTCAGCGGCAGCGCTCCCGCTCCCGGCCCCGCCCCGCCCGCTCCCACCCAAACCCCACCAACCGCCCCTCTCGGCCCCGCCCCCGCCCCGCCCAAGCCCCGCCTCGCCCCGCCCACTCCGCCGCCTCCCATTGGCTGCGCACCTTCGGCCCTGGAGCGAGGAGCGCGCGGGGAGCGTTGCCTGGAAACCGGCCAGGGAATCCCGGGAATCCTCGAGGCGCCGGCGCTGCCCCCCCACTCCTGGAGCAGCGGCCGGGCCCGCCCGGGGAGCGGGCACTCAGCGCCCGGCTGCGGCCGCCAAAACGGCCAGGGAAGCAGGCGCGCGGGAGGCGGGCTTCGAGCCCCGGGCAGCGAGGAGCCCTTAACTTATATTTGGCTAAAGAGTTCTTTTCTTGTTACCTTCTTTAAAAAACAGAACCCACAAGCAGAAATGCGATCTCCTAAAGTCTTGTAACCTTTTAAGTCCACTTGTTGCCACACAACAACAGCATGCCAATATCACATCCAAAGATACAGAATCTTACAGAGATACACACAAATACGTATGTATACATTGGTATGTGTATATATACATATCTATACAAATACACACAAGAAAGTTTGGGGTTCCTGATGACAGTTCTACATGGGTAACAGCGGACTGGTTTGATGTGTCATACAACTGTGGGGACCATGAATGTAAGCTCTGAGCTTTGCTTTATTGTCCCGGTTTGTAACTGCCTGCCTTCCCTTTGGGGGGAACACAGGCCTCTATTTTGCACGGTCTGTTTTGCTTCACTTGGCAGTGTAGACTAGGGGCAGAAGAGTTTTTGGAGCCAAACAGCTCGATCCAGATTCAGTTCCTTTAGTGGTGCCTAAAACTCAGGAGCTGGACTCCACGGTGCCAGTGGGACCCACCCAACTCAGCACGTTGTTCCATGATTCCATCAAGTCCAACTGTCAGCCCAGCACTGCCCCAGCAACCCCCAAACCACTAAAGCGTGTCAGCCATGGCCAGATGCAGGCGCCTCTGAAACACCTGCCGGGGTGCTGGCTCCGCCTGGGCAACCCATTGCAGTCCCCGAGCCCCCCCGAAAAACACAGCGAGAAACCTTTCCCCAGGAGCTGACCTGAAGCTCCCCTGCCTCAGCCTCGGGCCACGTCCCCCACTCCTCCCAGCGCAGGCTCCTTTCCAGCAGCCCCCTCGGCAGAAGGCGGCTCAGGGCTCCCCTCTGCCCCCCCGGCCGGCTCCGCTCCGGCCCTGCTCGGCTCTGCACGGGGAAGGAACGCGCCCAGCCCCGGTCCGACACCCCCGGGGGCCGCGCAGCGGGGGACTGTCCCCGAGGCTCACTGCCCGGGGGTCCCTCCTCAGGGGTGACTTACCGGGGCTCCCTCTCCGGGGTCACTTGCCAGGGGTTGTTCACCTCGGGTCATTCACCGGGGGTCCCTCCCCGGGGTTCCCTCCCCGGGGGTCACTTGCCAGGCGTTGTTCACCGCGGGTCATTCACCGGGGGTCCCTCCGCAGGGGTCACTTACCGGGGCTTCTTCCCTGCGAGTCGCTCACCGGGTGTCACTTACTGGGGGTCGCTCACCGGGGGTCGCTCACCGGGGGCCGCGCACGGGGGGTCCCTCCCCCGGGGCCGCGCACCGGGGACCACTCGCCGGGGGTCTTGGGGCCGCTGCCCGGGGTCTCTGCCCGGGGGCCGCTCAGCGGCAGCGCTCCCGCTCCCGGCCCCGCCCCGCCCGCTCCCACCCAAACCCCACCAACCGCCCCTCTCGGCCCCGCCCCCGCCCCGCCCAAGCCCCGCCTCGCCCCGCCCACTCCACCGCCTCCCATTGGCTGCGCACCTTCGGCCCTGGAGCGAGGAGCGCGCGGGGAGCGTTGCCTGGAAACCGGCCAGGGAATCCCGGGAATCCTCGAGGCGCCGGCGCTGCCCCCCCACTCCTGGAGCAGCGGCCGGGCCCGCCCGGGGAGCGGGCACTCAGCGCCCGGCTGCGGCCGCCAAAACGGCCAGGGAAGCAGGCGCGCGGGAGGCGGGCTTCGGGCCCGGGCAGCGAGGAGCCCTAAAAAGAACAAAAGTGTTGGAAGAGAGGGAACTCATCGCACCGTCACAGAACAGGCTGAGGTGGAAGGGACCCACGAGGAGCGTCGAGTCCAAGCCTTTGCCCGGTACAGCACCGACCCCAAGAGTCACACCGTGTGCCTGAACTCTGCCAGATCACAGTCCAGCATCAGCTTCATGTGCCGTGAGGCCCCACGTGTGTTTGCTCCCCGTGTCTAGTGGGAGAGATGACACTCCCTTAGAGTGGAATAAAGATTATCCTAGACTGGAACTGGCAGCTGTGATAAACTGTATCCCGAGAGCATTTAACTGGTAGCAGTTTTCCCTGGGCTCTAGCTTGCTATTTATTATAGTTATTTGCAGACAGGAAAGGGGAGACAATTAAAAAATCTCTTTCTCCTTGCCCCCTCCACAACAAGTTTGAGGACATGTGGGTGTTGAAACATAGCTTAACAAACAGTCCAGCCTTGAGAGAGTGGGGAGAGCACAGGGGGGCTCAGTTTAACCGTTTGTCTGGTTTTCTTCCTTTCGAAGGAGGATTTATTTTTCTTAGGTGGGAAATTGCCAAAAATAGACAGCAAAATCAGACTGCAGTTCAGAGATCACACCCTCATCTCCGTGGAACCAGATCAAGAGAATGCTGTGGGTACAGTGAAGCCACCCCTGTACATTTGGGGTGGGCTGGGGAGTGCATGTGAGGCATGTGAGTTGTTGCTCTCCTGTGCAAAAGGTCTATAAGGGTCATGCAGTTACACTGAGCTGGATCCTGCATCCCATTAGGGTTTGTTAGGATACTGTGGGGTTGTTTGTTGAGTGATATGGCACATTCCAACCTTATGTAACAGTTCGTTTGGATACATGTCCGGAATAAAGCCAAGTGCTAGAAATACTCAAACACACAAAATATCTTTTATTACAGTGAGAATAATAATAATAAACTTAGCAAGAGGAATTAAAAACTAAAACAAAAGGATACAAAATAACTATCTTATCGAGTAGCATTAAAACAAATACTACGAACAGCATTTAATACAGTATTAACTAGTGAAAAGGGATACCAAAAAAGGATCTTAACACAATATTATGGATAACACGATATTGGTTAGTAAAAAGGGAAACTAAAGGAAAAATACCATAAACATAAAAGGGGAATTAAAGGAACACTAAAAGGATATTAAAAAGTTTGTTCTCTCAGTTGCTTCCTATCAATAAACTGTGCTTACCCACACAGACAGGCCAGGGCTGCCAGGATCTGCAGCAGCTGGTCGGTGCCCGTGCTTAGCGGGCGTCCCCATGGAACAACACAGTCTCCATGGCAGGATGAGGATCGCTCACCCCAGCAGTCCTGACACCCCATTTTATCAGCTCCACATTACACCACGTAGGGCCAGTACCCAGTATAAGGTGATGCCTGAGTGGCAGCCAAACCCCGCCTGTTCATCACCTGATAGCAACAGTCTGTGCATGCCCTGCTGTAGGGCAAGGGGCCAGCGACCCCTGCCCACAGAATCTTCCTCCCATCATCATCTTTCTCACCCCTATGTATGACCTCTACCATTGTGTTTCAAGGGTAGATGTATCTATCTTGCAATATGTAGCAAAACCAAGGAAGAACTCAGCTCTGATAATAGGGGATATCAAGCTGACTTGCTAAAAAGCACAATGGACCTTACAATTAGCTTGTGCCATGAAGTTACATTGTACCATACTCTGGCTGGTTTCACATCCTAATATGATTCCTTTCTCACGCCTCTATGCTCCATTGATCATCTAATTCAAAAGTACCCCCCTTACATTTGATTAAGTATAAAATGAACCAAGGACAATTTTGGAGAGCTTTGTATTTAGATTTCATTGGTCTTAAGTAGTAGAATAAATGGTCTTGTTTGTATTTGTCTATATAGAATCATGGACTGGTTTGGGTTGGAAGGGACCTTAAAGGTCTTCTCATTCCACCCCCTGCCATGAGCAGGGACACCTTCCACTAGAGCAGGTTGATCCAAGCTGTCCTTGGACACTTGCAGGGATCCAGGGGCAGCCACAGCTTCTCTGGGAATTCCATCCCTGCCCGTCCCCACCCTCACAGGGAAGGATTTCTTCCCAGTCTCCCATCTAACCCTGCTCTCTTTCAGTTTAAAAACCATTGCCCCTTGTCCTGTCCCTCCAGGCCCATATCAAAAGTTCCTCTCCCTCCTTTTTATAAGCCCCCTTCCCTGGTGGGGTGTCTTCAGCTCCTGCCAGGACCTGTGTGTGTCTGTATCTATCTTGTATCTGTCTATATTTATAGACAGGATATATTTTAATACATTTCTATCCATATATTTAGACATAGATATTTACACACTGTAAATATTAATGCACACCTATCTACACAATGATGATAACTTTGTGTCCAGACCTACCCCTTCCCCTGTGTAACCTTTTTGGGGGGTTTATTCCTTGGGATTTCCAGGGTCTCAGTTTCAGTGGAGCGGATCTTTCCCACCTGGATCTTTGCTGCATCAACTTCAAGGTGGTCAATCTGAGCCTCTGCAACCTGGCCCGTGCCAACCTGTGCTGTGCCAGCCTGGAGAGGGCTGACCTGTCAGGCTCTGTGCTGGATGGAAGAGCTGCTGCAGCTTGGGAGGGCTGGGCCTGTGTTAACAGAGAGGAGCTGGAACAAACAGAGCGGTGTAAAACATCGAGTCCTGAAATATATTCTCTATTTCTATGGCCCAGAAAAGGTCCAGCTGTGGTTTGTCCAACCCTGAGAAGGGCCCACAAGGGCTGCACTGAGTCTGTGACCATCTCAGCCCCAAATCCCCTTGTCCTCCTCCAATTCACACAGCTCTGAGGCAGCACCAGTGTGCAGCTGCTGTGTTTCTGACTGGTTTTCCTCACAGAACTCCTTTCTGTGTGTGTTCCAGGTGCCAGCCTGAAAGGAGTGGCCATGGAGGGCAGTCAGATGACAGGAATGAACCTCCGAGTTGCAACGCTGAGAAACGCCAAACTAAAGAACTGAAACCTCAGGGGAGCAACGTTGGCAGGAACTGATTTGGAAGTGAGCTGGGATTCATTTTCCATCCTATTCCTTTCTATCCTATAATCAGCTGGTAATTTGGGGATTGCTGGCTTTTGGCTGACCTCTCCAGCTTCAGACTCCAATGGAGTTCAGGTAAATGGACTTCAAGTAAAGCTTTGAACAGAGTTCTGGGTGGATTCCATTGACACTTCTTTTTCCTTTCCCCTTCCCAATTGTGACCTATCAGGTTGTGACCTCCAGGAAGCCAATTTGAGGGGCTCTGATGTGAAAGGAGCCATCTTTGAAGAGATGCTGACCCCCCTGCACATGTCCCAGAGCATCAGATAGGGAAGGGAAGACGTCAAAGAGGAAGGAATCCAAACATTTGTTGTGACTTTCTTCACCTCCTCCCCTTCCTGAGTTAGAAGGAATGGTTATTAGACAACTTCCATTTGCAGTAGTGCCTAGGTAGACTCTTTCTGATCACTTTTGGGGAGGGAATTTTTGTTTCAGAGGTGGAGAGAGAGAGTTTCTCCCTTTGTGAAGAGAGTGAGGAAGTGGGCTGGTTCTGAAACCAGAAAGAGGGGGGGAGGGTTTCAAGACTTTCATTGTTTAGCATTGCCTGACTTTGGAACACATTTTAATTTCTAAAGCACAATATATGCAATTCTATTTGTTAAGTCTGTAGCTGCAATATGAATAGAAAATGTTATTGCTGTATAGTAGCAAAGAAAGTTGAGGTTTCCAGGTAGACAAGTGTCTTTACAGTCAGTGTCTTCATTCCTGCAGGGTGTTAATGCCAGGGGTGGTCACACAGTGCCCACGGGATGTGTTCAGGTCTCTGCTGGGGTGGAAACAGTGGGGAACTGTCCTCAGAGGTCCTAAATTGCTGTGGAGTAGTTGGAGTGCAGGGTTAGAGCAGCTTTATCCCCTCAAATGTGCAGAGGAAGCTGCTGCCCCTGCAGGGACCTGCCCAGAGCCCGGATTGAGTTCCCCCTGGGAGATCCCTGGGCAGAAATGGGATGTCTTAGTCAATGCTCTCCAAAGGAGTGTGAAATTGCACTCTCAATCCCAGCTGGGAAGAAAAATTCCCCTGCTTCCACATGTCCTGAGCACTCCAGACTGGAGTTCCTGTAGCTTTTTCCTTCTTTGTTGGGAATTCAATGGACAGAGGAAAACACAGAACTGTCCTCAAAGCAGAGAGAAGCTCTGGGGCCACAGCACCTGCTCCCCCCTCTTCTCATCCCTTCAGCAGATGAAGAAATGGCCCTCAATGTTTCCCCTCAGTGTACTCTGCAAATCCTCCTTGAAAGCATGGGCATAATCCCATTTGCCAGTCAGATCCACTTTGGACTGCCTAAAGTAGCTGTAAAAGCCTCTTGCCTGGGGCCAAGTGCCCCTTCCACACTTGCTTTACGTGTGGAAAAAAACAGGGAAAGCTGTTTTTTGTGTGAGCACCCTTCACATCTCAGTGTTTGTGATCTTGGGAATCCTCTTGGACCTGGAACAATGCCAGATTATCTGTTGTCTTAAGATATGTACCTGGAGATTGTTTTGATTTGTTTTTAAATCTTCCTTGCAAATACAACTGATAGAAAACAATGTAAAAAAAAAAGAAAAATGGAAAAAAAGGAAAAAAAAGGAAGAAAAAAGAGAAAAAGGAGGAAAAAGAGGAAAAAAAGAACAGGAAAGAAATTTTAAAAAAGGAAGAAAAATAGAAAAAAGGGAAAGAAAAAGGGGGGAATAGAAAGAAGAAAGAATAAAGAAAGAAAAAAGAGAAAAAAAAAAGAAAACCCAAAAAGTCCATGCAAATGGCGCTAACCCCCTCGAGAACTACAAGTCCCAGAGTGCACCGCGCAGGGCGGTGGGCGTGGCAGAAGGCGGTCGGACGGGGCAGTGGCCGCGCGCTGATTGGCTGCAGCGGGGTCTGTGCAGGCGGTGCGCGCGCAGAGCGCCGCGTTGGCTGCCGGGAAGTCACGATGGCGCTGGGGCCTTCCTTTGTCTGTGAGACCGGGCGGGAGCGGGTGAGAGCGGGCTCTGGGGATCCCCTCGGGGGCTGCGGGGAGCGCGGCTGTGGGGGGAAAGGCTGGAGGGCTCGGGAGGATTTAGCGCGGGGGTTCGGGGGTTCCCGAGAGGCAGAGCGCGGGATTGCAACCCTGTCGGGGGCCGCGGGGCCCGGGAGGCCTCCCAAGAACCCGGATGTTGGATTCGGGTCCTGAGAAATTCCTTCGGGAAAAAAATTCAAAACCACCCAACCAAAAAAAGAACCCTAAAAAAAAGGAAAATGAGAAAAAGATCAAGGAAAAACTGCAAGGGCCAGGATGATTTTATTGCTTTGGTTCGGTTTTTCGTCGGTCTCCTCCTTCTCAGATTCTCTGCTCCCTTCCTTTACAGAAAGCTCTTCTGCTCTTCTGTGGTTTTGTGGTCCCTTAGGGGCTTTTAGGGGTCCCTGAGGCGTTTTTAGGGTGTCTCTGGGGGGGTTTGGTGTCATGAGGGGACTTAGGGAGGAGGTTGAAGGTCCCTGAAGGGGTTTGGGAGTCCGTGAGGGAGTTTTGGAGTCTCCGAGGGAACTGAGAAATCCTGGAGGGCTTTGAGGGACGTGTCTTTGAAGCAGTTTGAGGGGTTTCTCGAGGGATTTTGGGAGTCCCAGAGGGTTTTGAGGGTCACAAAGAGGGTCTTGGGTACACTAGGGGGGTCTCAGGACTCACCTGGTCATGGTGCTGTTCCTCCTCTTTTCCCCTAGACATCATTAACCCCCCAAAACGTGACCTAGCCCCCATTTTCCCTTTAATTCCCTCCCCACACAGATCCCTTTGACCCCCCCAAGACCCCTTTTAACTCCCCCAAATACACCCAAAGCACCCCAAAATCCCCCAAATCCCCATCAACCCCCCCCCCCCCCATCTCCCAAATCTCCCCCACCCCCCCCCTCAAATCCCTTCCAAGGCCCTGCAAAGAGGGATCACCTGGCACCCTGGGACAGGAACACAGTGGGCTGTACTGGGGGCACTGGGCTGTATTGGGAGGGCACTGGGGGGGCTCAGGTGTCCCACGACAACGTGGCCCAGCTCCAGGAGAGATCTAGGGAGCAGTGAGGAGGTACTGGTCTGTGCTGGTCTGTACTGGTCTGTACTGGTTTGTACCCCCAATCCCCAAAGCCCCTCAGGCCCCTGACTTGGTCCTGCTGCCCCTTGAGTATTTCCAGATCTTGCAGAACCAGACATTTCATCAGCAAATGTGCAGGTGACACCAAGCTGGGGGTGTGTTGATGTGCTGGAAGGCAGGAGGGCTCTGGAGCACAAGTGGTGTGAGGAGAGGCTGAGGGAGCTGGGGGTGTTGAGGCTGGAGAAGAGGAGGCTCAGGGGAGACCTCCTGACTGTCTGCAAGTCCCTGCCAGGAGGTTGGAGCCAGGTGGGGGTGGGGCTGTTCTGCCAGGAAGCAGCAGTAGGACAAGAGGGCTGGGTCTTGAGCTGTGCCAGGGGAGGTTTAGGTTGGTTATTGGGAAGCAATTTTTTGCTGAGAGAGTAATCAGGCCTTGGAATGGGCTGGGCAGGGAGGGGGTGGAGTCAGCGTCCCTGGAGGTGTTGAAGGTGAGAGTGGATGTGGCCTCAGTGCCATGGTCTGGGAAGCACAGCGGGGTTGGATCCAGGGTTGGACTTGATGATCTCGGAGGTCTTTTCCAACGTGGCTGATTCTGTGATTCTCTGATTGCCATTCCTGTGGCAGCACATGCTTGAGGCTCCATCCCCAGGGTGATAGAGATGTCTGTCCATATCTATCTCCAAGGTTAGTCTGTAAATGTGTGGTGTTAGAAAAGCAGGCTGAGTTGTGGGCTGGTTGTAGAAGGAGAAAGAAGCCCAGAGGCCAGTGCAAGCAGGCAGCCCTCAGCTTGCACCTGATGTCCCCTCCCTGCAGGTTCCTGTCCTTGAGCCCAGGCCCTGAGGTGAGGCTGAGAAGTGGCGCGGAGGTGAGCCCAGAGCTGTCCCTGAGGTGAGGCTGAGAATAAGTGCAAGGCAGAGGTGCTGCTGAGCAAGGAGAGCCCTGTGGTGGGGAAGAAACAAAGCTGTGAGTGCCCATCCCCGAGCAGGTGCTGTGTCCATCCCCTGTGTGCCAGGTGAGCTGGGGCTTTGCTGCAGAGCTGCGGGCGCTGATTTGAGCATCTCCAAGTGCTGAGATGGTGGGCACCCAGGAACACCAACTGTGCCTGGCCACGGAGCCTGCAAGGAGGAGCAGAGACAGCCCTGGCAGCGTGGGGGGCCAGGTTGTCCCTGTGCCTTCCCCTGCAGGCCCTGACTGTCCCTGCTGGGCCCCTGTCCATAATCCTCTTAGGTCCCTGCACACCTACTCTCCAGAGCTTTACTCCCTGCAGACTTTGCAGGGAAATCTGTGCTGGCAGCTGCATCCTGAGCCCAAGGGCAGTTTGTATCCCCTAGTGCTGATTCAACCTGGGGACCCAAGGGATCCTCTGCCATTCCATCTGTGCTGGTTTAAGGGTAAGCCAGCAGGGAAAATGAACTCAACTCAAAAGAGAGACCACAAGTCAGAATAACAATTTATTAAAACAACACAACAAGTATGATTAGACAGA
The DNA here is from genome assembly GCF_025592945.1 of Manacus candei. Taxonomy (NCBI): domain Eukaryota; kingdom Metazoa; phylum Chordata; class Aves; order Passeriformes; family Pipridae; genus Manacus; species Manacus candei. The sequence continues at coordinate 428,579 of NW_026138186.1, forward strand.
CAAACAACCGGCTTCAATCCACAAAAACCCAAATGTACAACCCAGCACCCTGGGATATGAACAAGTGGTGTTCCCCGGGCCCCCCTGAGTCCAAAGTAAAGGGAGAGCGGAAAAACCTGCTGGTGGGAGAGCTGTTGCAGTCCGGTCAGAATGGTGACTGCAGTCCAGTCGAGGGTGGTGGTCTCACTCTGGCCGAGAGCAGTGAGCTGCAGTTCTCCTCTGGGTCCCACGAGTGGTAGAAAGGTTCTGAAACTCCAGGTTTATATATTCTTCAGTTCAGGCAGGAATGGTCAATCCTTCCCTCAGAGCGGGGAGTTCCATAAAAGGAATGGTCAATCCTTCCCTCAGAGCGGGGAATTCCATAAAAGGGTATGAGGATGCTCAGGGTGGGGAATTCCATAAAAGGGTATGAGGACAGGAACATCCCCCCACAGGCAGCCCCCCCTGCCCCTGACAACAGTTTCTGGGAAATGGCATGTAGGGCCATAGAATACACAGTTTTGGGCTATACCTATCCAGTGATGAATCGGTCCCAGTTGTTCTAACTGGGACACCATCCATGCAGCAGGAGTCACCCTGCTGCCCTTGACTCCCTGCAGAGGAACAAGTGCCCTCTCTCTGTTTGGGAGAAGCCAGATGCTGTCCCTGGGCCATCAGAAGTGGTGCTGAAGCCTCTTTCAGCCCAGCCCCGGGTGCAGTTTTCTCATCCCCTCAGCGAGTGCCCGCTCCCCCAGCCGGCACTGACCAACCAGGGCGTTTGGCACACTTGGTTTGGTGGTTTGGAGAAACAGCCCCAGACTGGCAGGGGGCCAGAGAACCTCGTGGAACAGCCCTGGTGAGTTTTAAGTGATACTACATTAATACAGCTTTTGATTAATATATTGCAACTCAATCAAGTGCTCATGAAGTGACCTCACTCTCCTCATCCTCCCAATTGAACACCTTTTTTGGGGTTGAATCTTCATATTTTGTGTATTTTTTTGCTTAAGTTTAACTTTTTGTATTTTGTGAGGAGGTTCATCTCGCCATTTCTAAGAGGTTTTTTACCTGAATCATGTTGGTTTGGGATTTCTGGGCTGAATATTGGTGTTTTGGAGGTTTTTATGGACACAGGATGCACAGTGAGTTCTAGAGATGGACTTGGGCAGGAGGAACCCCCAAGCCAACGCGCTCAGCCCTTGTTTTCCCCCCATCAGGATTTGTCCTTCCCAAAGCTTGGGCGGATGGAGGAGGAGGCTGCGAGGAAGAGGAAGATGCCTTGGGCCCCCCAGGCAGGTGAGGAGGAAGTCAGTGTCCCTTTGGGCGGGTGTTGTGCTGGCTCTGTCAGCCCAGCATGGCCCCGGCTGCAGGACAACCCCGCTGGCGCCGCCGTCCTGCCGGGGCCGGAGTTGGGGGGATGTCCTTGGCCTTCCCTGTGGGCCGGAGGCAAATCCCCTGCCTGTCCTTCTTGCTTCCTGCCCCAGGCCCCGAGCTGAGGACGGAGAGCGCGGAGGACAAATCCCCCCGTGAGACCCTGGTGGGAGAGGCCGTTTTGAAGGGCTCCCCGGCGCAGGAAGGCAGCGGGGAGGAAAAGGGCCGGAGATCCCCCCGCAGGAGGGGCTCCAAAGCCAGCCCAGGGTGCTCTGAGGAGGAAAGAGCCAGCCTGTGCCGGGAAGGGGGCCGGAGCTTGAGGGGGAGCTCTGACCTGGTGGTCCCTGAGCAGCCTCCCAGCAGGGAGAAACCCTTCAGGTGCTTGGAATGTGGGAAGAGCTTTAGGTGGAGCACCAGCCTCCTTACCCACCAGCACATCCACACTGGGGAACGTCCTTACACGTGTGGGGAATGTGGGAAGAGCTTCAGTGACAGCTCCACCCTTCGCAAACACAAGCACATCCACACTGTGGAACGGCCCTACACGTGTGGGGAATGTGGGAAGAGGTTTCAGACCAGCGGGAATCTCCTCAGGCATGAGCGGACGCACACGGATGAGAGGCCCTTCCGCTGCACTGACTGCGGGAAGGGCTTCAACCGGAACTTCACCCTCGTCATCCACCGGCGCATCCACACCGGGGAGAGGCCCTACAAGTGTGGGGAGTGTGGGAAGAGCTTCTCCCACAGCTCAACCTTGAACAGACACCAACAGACCCACCAGTAAGGGAAGCCCTACAATTGCCCCGACTATGGGAAGAGCTTCAGCCGCTGCTTCCACCAACAGACCCACCAGTAAGGGAAGCCCTACAATTGCCCCGACTATGGGAAGAGCTTCAGCCGCTGCTTCCACCCTGAATAAACCCCCTGATGTTGAGGCAACCCCTGGAGTCCAGTGACTGTCAGTCCATCCCTTTCAATCCCTTTCACAGGGGCAGGTTCTTCCAACAGAACCCTTCTTGGGGGTGCGTGGAGTTTCCTGCCTTGGCTGGGGCCCCACCAAGGTCACTGCTGGAGGGGGAGTTACATCCATCTCAAATTAAGAACTATTGCTTTTAAGCCAAATTTAGTAGAATTTCTTCAACAATTTCTTTAGGGTAGAACACTGTCTTATCTTATCCTGTACTCCTGGTAGTTTTAGTGTTTGTATTGTGCAGTAAATAATTCTGATGAAGATCCTTTGTTTGATCATTTGGAACCCTAAATAAATTCCTTTTTATCAATAGATCTGATTTGCCATTGTTAAAAGCTGGGGGACAAAAGTGGTTCAGTCACACCTCTGTAATTCCTCTAAACTGAAAGTGTTGGCATAATCCAACTCTGAGATTGGATTCAGCAGCCCCCAGCACCTCACAGTAAGTTGGGAGCTCAGGGGGGCACCCCCTCTTTTCCAACCCCTCCTGTGCCCAAAGACCCCCATGGGGCCACCGGACCTACCAGACAACCCCCCCTTTTCTACCCTTCCCCCTGTTCCTCCCACTTTTCCATTGTTCCCTCAATCCCCAGTTTCCCCCCCCCAAGAAAGTTTTGGGGTCCCAAACACTACTTTTTGCCTCCTCTCTTGTGGATGCTGAGGGAGAAAATGAGGCTGCACACACAGAGTTCCATTGCGGGACTTGTCCGCCGACATTTTTCCCTGTCCCCTTTTATTCCTCTTCTCTCATGAGCAGCACTCAGTGTATGTCTTTTAGTCCACCAGAATTCCCAGCATGGTCCCAAAGCAGTGCCCTGATCCCACACATTCCCCTCCCCTCATGTGCTGGCTGTGTTCAGCCACCAGAGAAAAATACAGGCTGGTCATGCAGGCTGGTTCAAGTGCATTTCCACTTGGAGAAACAACCTTCTCTCTCTCCAAGCACTCAGCCAAGGTCCATCCTCCCTTTGCATTCCCATGAACTCAGGGCAGGTGCAGAGTGACTCCGCTTGGTCCCACCTCTGCCCCTGTTTTGTTTGGACATGCAGAGTTCACGGCCAAGAGGGCCAGGACCCGAGCTCCTTGTCTTGGGGCTTGTCCCATGTGCTTCCAGAGGACTTGGAATATTGAAACCAGGCAGATTCTGAACCCCTGCTCCTGATGCTGCCACAGTGCCCACACACTGGCCCTGCAGGCATGGCCTGCACTGAATGGCCAGTGCAGCAGGAGCCGTGGCTGCGGCAGCTGCCGGGATTGCTGCAGAGATGATCCAAGCAGTCAGCCACCCACTGAGGATTTCTGCATTTCACAGTTTCCTTCATTCACTGTATCCTGCCTCATCCTCCCAGCTTCTGCTTCCCTGGGATCCTCAGTTTAGCTCTTCTGCCCATTGGAATTATTAATGATCAATGGAGGGTAGATACGTTTTGATCTGTGCTACAACTAAAATAACAAGGATCACTTACAGGGATGTTAAAGGTATTGTCAGTCACATGAATCACAATGTCAGGTGGGGCCAAGAAGGCATCTGAGTGACAGGGACACACCATGACTGAGTCATTAAGCCAGTCAGGAAGAGTCAATAGACCCAGTGAATTCCCCCTAGAACAGTGTCTTCCCGATGGGACATCTGGGCAGGGCTTGATCTGCTCAGCATTCCCTGCCTCCTCCCGGGATTCTTGAGGGACAGCCTCTGGCAAGTCCTGGCCCAAGGAGACCTGCCACCGCCCCAAGTCCTGGCAAGGCTGCTGCCCGTCTCTTGCCCCAAAGAGCTGTGTCCTCAGGGTACTTCTCTGCCAGAGGGCAGCCAAAGCCAAGGGGCACTGAGGTCTGCCCTCTTGCAGGCGGCTGTTGTGAGCAGCAGCTGGAGCAATTGGTGGCAAGACTTGGCATCTGTCAGAAGGCAGAAGCTGTTGCTCCTTCCTGGCATGATTTTGGGGTGGAAGTGATTAGCAGCAGCACAAAACCCCCATCAGCTCCATCCCTGAAGATCCACCACACGAGGCCCTGTATTGCTTCAGCTTCTGCTCCTTCCTTTTTTGCCCTCAAGTGCTGGACGTAGAGTTTAGAAGCCCATGCCCGTGTTTTGAAGGTGCCTGCGTGGAGGAGAGGTTGAGCAGCTGCAGCCCGAGGCTGGTGTCCATGCAGAGTCTCTAAGGATGGCACCAATGGAGCTGGCTGGGGACACCTGAGTGTGGAAGGTGTGTCCAGCCTCAAGCAGGGCCACTGAAGTCAGTCAGGATGTCAGGCTGCAGCTGAAGCTGCCAAGGGTTGCTGTGAGGCTGGGGAGTCACTGGAAAGCTGTGGTGGCCACTTGCCCTGAAGCCTTTTGCCAAAGTGGGTGCAATTGTGTCCACAGTCTGCCCATTTTTGGTGTCCTGGCGGGTGTGGGTGCCTGGGTGAGGAGGCCCAGGCGTTGTGGGTGCTGCTGCTGCTCCTGGGCAGCCTCTGGTGCTGTTGTCTGTGGGGCGGAGCCGCTTGGGCAGCAGCGAGTGCACAGGCCTGCCCGAGGAGCCCAGCGCCCTGCCCGTGGTGGCAGCAGCTCTGTGGGCCCAGAGCTCTGGCTCAGGGGGGTGTTGGCCACAGCCCCGTGGCCTGGGCAGCCGTGGGGGCCCGGGCTGGCCACCAGCCCTGCCTGTGCCACTGCCCCTGGCCGGCAGCACCCGGCAGACATGCCCTGGCAGGACCCCCTTGCCCTCCTTGTCCCCAGCCAGGCCAGCCTGGCCCCCTTGGGGGTGTGCCCACCCTGCTGCTGAGGCCTGGCCTCCAGGGCTTCTGCCACAGGGCTGGGAGAGGCCTCGGGAAAGCACCAGAGCAGCCGACTGGCAGGGAAGGAGGTGGCTGCCTGGGGGTTGCTTATGACCTCTGTCCCCCCCAGTCCTGGGGGCTTTTCCCTCCACCCTGCCCCTCGGGGCCTGCTCCCAGTATGTCCCATCACAGCCTTCTGCCACCCACCCCCTCACAGATTCCCCTCAAGGCTTCCTGCTCCCTTGTCCCATCAGGGCCTCCACAGCACCTCACCCCTTCCTGGCCTCCCAGCGCCCCCTCCCCTGCTGGTCTTTTGCTGGCACGCTGCACAGCGGGGCAAGTGTTGCTGAGCACGGGGAGCCCTTTTCTCCTCTTCCCCAAGGCCCTGTGCACACTGGGCACATAAAAAAAGCTCCTGGGCCTCTGTGTGTGATAACATGGATGTAATATTCCCATGCTGGGCTCAAAGGAGGTGCTTGCAGGGAAGAGGCATCTTCCCCACAGGCTCAGGTGGCCCCAGGAGATGGAGCTTCCTGCATCAGTTCCCCACAGAGCTGCAGCAGCACAGGCAGACACTGCCCTGTGGAAAAGGCCGGGTCTTCCATGCCCTGCACAACCAGTCTTGGAGCTGCTGGAATCTGCAGTAGGGAGCCATCTGTACTGCTCTTGGCATGTAGCAGTGTTGGATTGCCAGGCCTGCCATGGCGAGTCTGATGTCTTCTGTCATGTCTCTACAGGCTGGAAGAGGCAGCAACGGAGACTACCAGAATGGGAAGAATGAAGTTCTCCGTACAGCTCTGATGATGTGGAGCGTTTGAAGGGCCAGGTCTGAGACGGCAGGGCTGTCATCAGTGATGCCTTGAAGGGCTGAAAGAGAAAGGAAGAGAGCCAAGGTGAGAGGCCAGGGGTGTGGGGACGTGAGGAGCCCCTCCTGCCAGGGTCATCCCAGCCAGCTCTTGCCATGGCCAGGAGGGAGCAGGGCCCAAGGGGATCAGCTGGAAGGTGCCCTCGCTCACCCTGGCAGATGAGCTGCAGCTCTGGCTGCTCCTGCTTCATGGACCTGGCGGCGATCCCTGGGAACACAGAGCCTGTCAGGCCCCAGAGGCTCAGGTCCCCCGCAGCGGCGCTGCCAGCCCGGCCACACGGCCTCCTGCCCTGGCAGGGCTGAGCCCGGGGCCTTCCCGCATGGGGATGCCCCAGGGCTGGGCTGGCACAGGGCGGCAGCAGGCACCAGGCCACTCGGGGCTCCACATGCCCTGGGCCGCATCCTGCTGCCGCTGCAGCAGCCGGGGCTGGGGCCGAGCTGCAGCGGGGTGGGGAGGGACCCCGGCCTTGTGGCTCACCCAGGAACTTGATGGCCAGCTTTCGCAGGGGCTCCTCTGGGCTCTCCAGGAACGGCAGGGCCTGGCGCACGTACTGGCCCACTCGGCTCCTGTCCTTTTCCAGCTGCAAAGAGCGCCAGGGCACGGAGGGAAGGCTCGGCTCAGGCTCTGCCCCTTGGCCGGGCGCTCCCTGCCCCCAGCACGGGGCTCCCCTGCCCGCAGAGCCCTGAGGCCCGGCCAGCAGCCACTGGGGCCGGGTTTGGGGGGAGCAGAGGGCTGGGTGCTCCTGGGGAGCCAGGGGCTGGGGCTTTGGGGCCGTCCTTACCAGGCACTCGGGAAACCTCCATGGCTGCTCCATGGTCACCAAGTTCTCAAGATCCCTCCACTTCAGGAACTTGGCTGCACCAAACAGTGCTCTCCGAGAGGCCTGCACAGCAACAGAGAGCGGGCCATGGCACCGCAGCCCAGGGCACAGCACCCGCATCCCTGCGCCAAGGCCAGGAGGAGGCTGCAGGCGACCATGGGACAGGGCAGGAGGCACAGCAGCCTCCTGCCATGGGGACACCAGAGCCCACGAGTCCTCACCTCTGCCACACGCTGGTTCTCATTGTGCCAGTTGAAGTAGAATGGCACCAGACTCAGGTACACGTGTGGCTTTAGGCTCTTGCTCCTCTCTGTCGCCTCCATCAGCTCCCGGAAGAGGAGCATGGAGAGCTGCTGCAGCTGGCTGTGCTCCTGGTGCAAAGGAAGAGGAAAAGACCTCAGCACTGGCTTCTCCAGGCCCACCGGGGCACAGGCCTGAAAAGATACTGGGCCCAAAGTTTTCTGGCAGCACTCAGTGCCCACGATGAGGGGCACAGAGCCTTACATTGTCAAAGAGTGGCCGCAGTGCCTCAAGAAACTTCAGGGCAGTAGGGGTGGATATTTCGATAACTTTCAAGTGCAGCACGTTGATGAACGCGGAGAGGGTCATCTCAACGACATCACTGTCTGCATCCTGCAGTAGCTCCAGGAGGCTTTCACTCAGGCTCCGGATGCTCTTAGCCTGTGTGGAACACAATGCTGTGGTGCAGCCCCACGCTGCTGCCGCAGGGCCCAGAGGCCAAAGGTGCATCCCAAAGGAGTCGGGCAGCTGAACGGGGAGGAGGAGAGCTGGGAGCAGCTGCCACAGCTGCCAAAGGCCAGCCAAGGCCAAGCTACTGCCTTGCACAGCCTCACGCTGCCAGCCCGGCTTCAGCCCCTGCCCCCTGCTCACCATTGCGGGAGCCTTGCTGAGCACCACCAGGCCTCGGAGCGCCAGGCGACGCCTCTCCGGGCACTGCCTGCGCAGGTGCCTGGAAATGATCTGCAGGACACTGGGCCCACATTGTCTGGGGTTCAGGCAGTGCAGGACCTGAAAGGCAGGGAGCAGTGACGGGGTGCCCGGCCGGCAGGAGCCCAGACCCGCCCGGGGCTGGGCCCAGGCAGCAGCACAGGGTGCAGGCACCGTCCCGGGCAGCTGCGGCTGTGAGAGGGCAGAGAGGGGGAGGCAGCTGGGCCAGGCAGCGCTCGCCATCAGGCTCACCTCCACCAGGAAAGCCAGGGCAGGCAGTTCCCACAGGGGCTCTCCCCTGCTGAGCCGCGGGAGCAGGCTGACGGCGATGCTGCGGCAGAAGGAGCGGGAGAAACGGCACAGCTCCCTGCAAGGGGGAATAAAGGTGCCAGAGACCCTGAGCCAGGTGGGCAAAGCTCTCCTGGGACCAACTCACACAGGCCTGGTCTTTGGCCACCAGCCCAGGAGAGGACGTGGGCACTTTGGGAGGTGGCTCCTCCTGTGCAGCCACCCCTCTCCGCCTTTTCCACTCTGCTCAGCCATCCCTGGCTGCCAAGGCCCTCTGGCCCAGCACACGGGCACTGTGTGGGGTGGCCTGTGCACAGGGCAGAAATGACAGGGGCAGTGGGGAGAAAGGGCTCTCACCTGGCCAGCAGACCCACTGCATAGTGGTGGGTGTCAGCCTTGAGGAGCATGTCCCAGCCACACTTGCGACCGATCGCCATCAACACGTCCTCATCCAGCAGCTGGCGCAGCAGGGCTTTAACGGTCTGCACTGCAAACCTGTGTGCAGAGCACAGCCCAGGTCAGGCACAGAGCCCTGGCCCCAGCCCCGAGGGCATGGCAGGGAGAGGGGACTGGGATGGAGCACCTGTTGGGGTTGGGGGGAAGGCTGCGCTGCTCCCGGCATCGCCTCCAGAAGGTCTCGACCTCCTCTGACATCTCCTCTGTGCTGATGAAAACTTGGAAGAGCAGAGTCAGAAGGAGGCGGGGGGAATTGTCCTTCACTCCCCCTGGGCACCAGGAGTGGGACAGCTGGAGGATCTCCCAGAGTGCCACAGTTGCCTGCCAAAGACAAAGCACCCAGAGACAGCTCTCAGGGCCCAGATGTCCATGTGGCAGGGCCCAAGCGTGGCAGGGACAGGCCAGAGGAGACACAGGGGGATCCCCCAGCCTGCTGCCCCTGAACCTGCCCCTAAGCCAGGCCTGCAGCCCAGTGCCTGGGGCAGGGAGAAGCAGTGGTGAGGGAGGATGGAAAGGCATCCCAGAGGCAACCTGGGGGCGAGCAGAGGCCAGCTCAAGAAACTCACAGCCAGGGCAAAGACATCCCTCTCATCCCCATCAGAGGTGCGTCTCCTGTGCGCTGGCCAGTATTCCAGCACATGGAAGAGGATCTGCAGCACCGGCTCCTTAGTCCGTCTGGAGGAGATGAGCGTCTTCCACATGGTGCGAGCAGCTCTGTGGAGTCACAACTCTGGCTCAGGGGGGTCTGGGACACAGCGCTGTGGCCTGGGCAGCTGCGGGGCCCAGGTGACAGAACCACAGTGCCTTGTGGGGCAGGGAGGCAGGCTGGCCTCAGGATTGGAGGCTGACATGCCAGAGCTGGCAAAGAGAGGAGCTGGAGTGTCCGGGAAGTCTCCATGTCTCTGGCACACCATTTGGGACAGGCTGTCCAGGGGGATGGGGTCTAAAGGCAGGTGAGCCCTCAAGGCAGGTGGGCCCCATACCTGTCACAGGCTGGGGCAGAGCGCAGCAGGGTCACTGCAACATCCGTGGGGTGTGCCTCGGTCAGCAGGACAAGAGTCTTGTCCAGCCTGTGCTCATCAGACACATTAGACGTGAGCCACTGGTGGATGCACCTGACTATGGCCGGCACCTGGAGGGGACACAGGGGACAGTTGGAGAGCTGCCAGAGCCAGTAACTTACCCAGCTTCCCCCAAGAAGTGCTCCCCTTGCCACCACACTCTGCTGGTCTCAAAGGCTGAGGGGACCCAGAGCAGCCGACGTGAGGGGCCACAGCATCCCTGGGGGACTGGAGCCCTGGCCACAGGCTGCTTACTTGCTTCGCTTTGTAGACACCGTTCTGCACAAGCAAATCCAGCAGGGCAGCGCTGGTCTGGGCATTGAAGAGGTCCAAGTTTGCCGTGTCCCCAGTGGCCATGAAAGTGGCCTCTTCATGCCAAATGCACCTGATGAATCTGCAAACCAGCTACAGGAGAAAGGCAAGGAAGAGAGAGGGATGTCCCCTGGAGGGCTGGGACAGCGGTGCTGGGCTGAGCAGTGAGAGCAGGCCCAGCCCAGGCGGGGATGGCTGCAGGTACCTGTGCTGCCCTGCGGAAGCGGCCACGGGCACGGAGCTGCTCTTCTGTCCGCTCCTGGCCTGCATCTGGCAAAGAGCGAGCGCGCTCAGAGCTGAGGGTGTGCGGGAGAGGCCGGAGAACACAGCCCAGGCCTGGGCTCCAGGAGCAGGCAGGGCCAGCCCCGGGATGCCCAGTGGATGGAGCACGGCTGCCAGGAGATCAGCCCCGGCCCCTCTACCCCCCTCCCTTTCCCTGGGCATGTCCATATGGGATGGGACAGGATGAGGCCAAGGGGGCTGCAGCCACCAGCCCTGTGGCCCAGCTCCAGCACTCACCCTCCAGTGGGGGCTGCACCTGCTGCACCTCTTCAGGCTGCTGTGTTGGAGCAGCCCCAGGGCTTTCCTCCTTCTCCTCCTCCTTCACCCAGGCCAGCTTGGGCACCGTGGGGGGTCTCTGCTGCATGTCTCTGTCTGGTGTTATGGACACCTGCAGCAGAGATGCCATGGAAAAGCTTTGGCTCCTCAAGTCCTGCAGTCGTGCCTTGAAGGCAGCTGCAAGAGAGAAGCCTGGGAAATGCCTTGCCTCATCCAGTCCCACTGTCTGGCCTCAAGGGCACCTGCCCCAGGGACTGGAGATGCCTTGAGCAGCCCCAGGTCCCCAGGTCCCGCAGTCTGGCCTGGAGGATACACAGTGGAGAGGTGGAGAGCTGCCAGAGTTAGATACCTGCCCAGCTTCCCCTGAGAAATGCTTCCCTTCCCAGCACACTGTGCCAGCCTCAAAGGCTGAGGGGGCCCAGCACACCCAGCCTGGGGGGCCACAGGCTGCTTACTTCAGCAGAGACAGCTCTCTCCTCAAGAAAGTCCAGGCTGGGGGTATCGGCCAGGCGCTGAACAGGCGCGGCCTCAGTGCTCGCCACGCCCTCCGTCGTTGTGCCGTCGGCCTCCTCCGTGAGACCAGGCAGCACAGAGTCACAGTGTGACACATCATCGATTGACGTGGTGTCCCAGTGGGTTGTGTGATCACTGGTTGTGGTGTCACACTGTGCTGGGACAGCAGTCGATGCAGTGCTGACATCAGGCTTTGTCAACTGGGTCGGGATGGTGTCAGGCTGGGCCTGGACATCAGCTGGTGTGACCCTGGACTTTCTACGCCGACTGCCCATGAATTTCATAAATGTCTGCAGGAGAAAGAAGGGCAGGGAAGAGAGGGATGTCCCCTGGAGGGCCGCGACAGCGGTGCTGGGCTGAGCAGTGAGAGCAGGCCCAGCCCAGGCGGGGATGGCTGCAGGTACCTGTGCTGCCCTGTGGAAGCGGCCACGGGCACGGAGCTGCTCTTCTGTCCGCTCCTGGCCTGCATCTGGCAAAGAGCGAGCGCGCTCAGAGCTGAGGGTGTGCGGGAGAGGCGGGAGAACACAGCCCAGGCCTGGGCTCCAGGAGCAGGCAGGGCCAGCCCCGGGATGCCCAGTGGATGGAGCACAGCTGCCAGGAGATCAGCCCTGGCCCCTCTGCCCCCCTCCCTTTCCCTGGGCATATCCAGAGTGGATGGGACAGGATGAGGTCAAGGGGACTGCAGCCACCAGCCCTGTGGCCCAGCTCCAGCACTCACCCTCCTGCGGGGGCTGCACCTGCTGCACCTCTTCAGGCTGCTGTGCTGGAGCAGCCCCAGGGCTTTCCTCCTCCTTCTTCCTCCGGAACAGCCTGAGCAGGCTGAAGCGTCTCCCTGCCATGCCACAGTCTGGTGTCCAGGGCACCTGCAAGAGAGAAAGAGAACCTCGGAGAAACTCCGGGCCCTAAGTTGCAGAATGGCCTTGAGGCCACCTGCCGCAGGGATTGGAGACACCTCGGAGAAGCTCCGGGTCTCCAAGTCCTGCAAAAGGGTCTCGAGGGCACCTGCCACAGGGATTAGAGACACCTCGGAGAAACTCCGGGTCTCCAAATCCTGTGGAAATGCCTCGAGGTCACCTGAAAGCGAGAAAATCTTCCAAATCGCTCCGGGTCAGCAAGGCACGAGTTGGCTGCACGGGGGCTCCGCACAGCACCGCTCTGTCCCGTCCTGTCCCGTCGCCTGCTCCAAGGAGCACTGTTGACACTGTGGCCGTGTCACCAGCAGCACCTCTGTCACCACGGGTCATAAAGGGCCCTTGGACACCCTGCCCCCTTCCATCCCACCGGCCATGCCCAGCGTGTCACAAAGGGCCCTGGGACACAGTGCCACGTGGCCTGGGGCCTCCCCCAGCCCCGTCAACCTGCCCCACCTTGGAGGGAATCTGCTCTCTGAAGTATCTAATCTGGTTGGACCTGAACTGTAGGAACAGCTCAAGAAATGAGCAAACACTCCCCTCCTGTGCCTGCTCACGGCAGCACAAGGAGCCCCCTCGGCCGCCGACTCAGTCGCAGCGGGAAGGGCACGGGGCCTTCCACACAAGCTGGCACGGCCTCCTTGGGAGAAGTGCTGGCTGGTGGCCATCCTAAACACGGGGGGTGACACTGAGAAGGAAGGTGTGGGCAAGGGCACCAATGCTGCTGGCAGCCCTTTGGCCAGGGCTGCACCCAAATCAGCAGCTCTGGCAAGTCCTGGCCCAAGGAGACCTGCCATCGCCCTGAGTCCTGGCAAGGGTGCTGCTCGTCTCCTGCCCCAAAGAGCTGTGCCCTTGTGTATTAGTTCATTTGAATACATGCACAGAATAAAGACAAGTACAACAGACATTCAAACACTACAAAACATCTTTTACTGCAGTGAGAATAAAAAACTAGCAAAGAGAATCAAAAGCTAAAAAAGAATAGAAAAAAACTACTTTATCAATTGGCATTCATACAGTACTATGAACGGTTTTTATTACAGTATTAACTAGTAATAAGGGAATTAAAGGAACATTTAAAGGATATTAAAACAATACTATGAGTGGCTTTTACTACAGTATTAACTAGTAAAAAGGGAATTACAAGGATATTAAAAAAGGATATAAAACATTTGCTTTCTCAGGTGCTTCCTGTCAATAAACTGTGCTTACCCACACAGACAGGCCAGTGCTGCCAGGATCTGCAGCAGCTGGTCGGTGCCCGTGCTTAGCGGGCGTCCCCATGGAACAACACAGTCTCCATGGCAGGATGAGGATCGCTCACCCCAGCAGTCCTGACACCCCATTTTATCAGCTCTACATTACACCACGTAGGGCCAGTACCCAGTATAAGGTGATGCCTGAGTGGCAGCCAAACCCCGCCTGTTCATCACCTGATAGCAACAGTCTGTGCATGCCCTGCTGTAGGGTAAGGGGCCAGCGACCCCTGCCCACAGAATCTTCCTCTCACCATCATCTTTCTCACCCCTATGGATGACCTCTCCCACTGTGTTTCAAGGGTATTTGTGTCCATCTTGCAGTATGGGATCAAGCCAAGGAGGAACTCAGCTCTGATCATGGGGGACATCTCGTTGACTTGCTAAAAAACACAATGGACCTTTCAGTTAACTTGTGCAATAGAGTTACACTGTACAATACTCTGTGCTGAGCACAGGCTTGAGAACACAGAGGTGGTTTTGTTAGTGCTGAGCTTACCCAGAGCCAAGGCCTTTCCTGCCCCTCGCACAGACACACTGGGGAGGGGCTTGGGGTGTGGGGGAGGTTGGGAGGGGACATAGCCAGGACAGGTTTGGAGTGATGGAGATTGTTTTCCCATGCCACCATTCCATGGGATAGGGCCCTGCTCTCCTGGAGGTGCTGAAAACCTGCCCAACCGTGGGAAGCAGGGAATGAATCCCCTGTTTTGTTTTGTTCCTGCGTGCAGCTTTTGCTTGTCCTTATTAAAGTGTCTTTATCTCAACCCACGAGTTTTCCAGCTTTTCCTCTCCCAGTTCTCTCCACTGTCCTGCTGGTGGGGGAGTGAGGAGTGGCCAGGAGGGGCTTGGGGGCTGCATGGGGTGAAACCACAACAGCCTTTGTTGGTGTCCAGGGTGGGGCTGGGAGTGTTGGAGGTACCCACAGATGTGTCTGGGATGTGCTGCTGAAATTTGCAGCTGCTGTTGCTGTCTGGGGCTCCTGGCTGTGTGTCAGAGTTTGGAGCTCCTTGGTGGCTGGAACTCCACGTGAACTCGAGCTGAAGGGCCTGTGACCTGTGGGGGAGTCCAGGGTGGAGTAGAGACCCCCCTGCAGCCCAGGGAGGAGCCCACACTGGAGCAGATTTGCTGGCAGGACTTGTGACCCCTATTATCAATATGAGACTCCAATCTTTCAGTTTAAGGCAATTGCCCCATATTCTGCCAATACAGGCCTTTGTAAAACGTATCCTTGTGATTTCCTTAGACTGTGAGCACCATGTGTTCATCTGCAAACACCTTAGAGAGTACCCAGGGATCTCCCAAGACAAGATTTGAAGGCCTCAAGCCCATGACCACTCTGTAGGGACTAAGGAGCTCTGGGCTCCATGGTGTGGAGACTGAGGACAGTGCAGGGGTAGCCAGAGAGGGTTGAAGGGGGGTTTCAGAGATGAAGGATCCTTTTGTCATAGCAGGAAACAGCATGAGAAATAAAGAAACAATGCCAAGTTCAGCTGGAGAGGTCCAGAATGGAAACAAAGAGAACGGAGTTTCACCCTGAGGGCAATGGTGTGCTGCAACACTTCACCCAGAAGGAGTCTGGATGAGCCCAAGGCTTTGTGTGTGCAGGAAGAGCCAGGGAGGACGCAGAGATGTCAGTGCAGGAAGGTGCCAGCCAGGTGGGGCAGCCGGGGGGATGACGACAGCCTGCAGGGAAAGGGGCAGGGCATGGACACCGTAGGACAGCCTGGGCTGGAGAGGAGACAGGGAGGGGGAGAAGCTGAAAGGCCCTGACACAGCCACCTTCTGCAGGCCTTTGGCCAGGGCTGCTGTCTGTGGCCCTGATGCCAGGAGGAGACAAGTGGCCCTTGCAACCCTGGGGCTTTGTGGCCTTCTTGTCCCTGCTCAGCAGCCTGGCAGGTGCCACCCCATGGTGGCACTGCACATCCCACATCCCAGTGCCCCAGGAAGAGCCCTGAGGAATGAGGCAGGGACAGGATGTGCCTTCCCAGGGGATGGGGGTCAGGGCTTGGCCCTCTGGATTAAGGAAACAAGTCAAGGTTTATTCAGATTAGAGCCACCTTTCCCTTGCTTGTCCATCCTTGTCATCACTGTCTGCACTTTTCTGCTCAACCTGGAACCTGGGGGCACATTCTCAGTTGTGTCCCTCAGTAGCACTACAAGACTCAGTAGCATTACAAGAAACTTCAGTGTTTCAATCTCACTTTGACTTCTTGAAAAGTTGTTTGAACTTCCTCTCAGGGACTGAGTTTCATGTAAACAACATCAAACCCCCCCTGGAGGGTCATGAAATGCCTGGGGCTTTTGCTGTGCTGCTGAGCTGGGCTGGGCTCCTGGCACACAGGGAGCTCCTGGCAAGCAAGAAGAGCTTCAAAGAGACAGCTCTGCTGGTGAGCAGCTCCTCTGCACAGCCCAGCAGGGCTGAGGGCACTGCCAGGCCAGCTCAGGGACACCAGCAGGGCACACACAGAGCTTCAAGGGGCTCAGCACTGGCAGGATGACTGAGAGCTCCCTGCAGGAGGAATCTTGGCAGGGGTGCACATGGTGAGTCTGTGGCTGCAGGGCAGTGCAGGGGCAGCTCCTGGAGGCATCTCCTAAAGCTGGCCCAGCCCCAGCTGATGGGATGGGTGAGCAGGTGCTCTTTTGGGGCACTTTGGAAGAGCTGTGAAGCTGGGGGTGCAGCCAGGGGTGCCCAGGGCTGTGGGGCAGAGCAGGGTCCTGCAGCCCAGGGTGCTGTGCTGGGCAGGGACTCTGCTGCCTGCCAGGGGCAGCTCTCAGCTGGCCCAGGGAGCTGCTGCCAGGGCTGGGGCAGAAGGGCTGTGGGCAAGGAGCAAACCTGGCAGCTGAGGGAGGATCTTTTCCATGTCTCCCTGTTGCAGGGTCAGACCTGCTCAAAACTCCAGACCACAACACAATATTGAATGGAGAATTTTTTGCAAAGCTCAGAAAAGACAGAGGCTACAGGAAAGGAATTAGTCCTGAGGTGTGTTTCCTGCTTAGCCATCGTAGCACAGACATTGTTCTCTCAGTTCAAGAGGCTGCACTGAAATTCCAACTCTTTTACTCTCAGAGATGAACATTTCAGGCAGGATCAGAAATGAGCACAGGACCCTGGGCAGTGCTGAGCCTTCCCTTGGGGTGGGCACTCTCCTGTCCCAGTCCTTGGCTACTCTGCGGGAGGGCTCCTGTCCTGCTCTGTCCAGCACAGCTGCACCTCTGGGCTGGCACAGGGGACACTTCCCAGAGCTGCCCTTTCAAGCAGCACTGCCCTGCTCTCAGCACAGATCGTGGTGGGGTTTTTAAAGAGGAATCTGTGTGTGAAGTCATCTTCAAGGCAGCCCGAGGGAATGTGCAGGACAGATGGGAAACAGACTGAGAGGCACTGCAGCTCTCCTGGCTCTGCAATAAGCAAGGGAGAGCTCAGCCCTTCTGCCTGTCCTGTCTCAACACTCTTCAGATTTGTCATCAGAAAACTTTACCCCTAAAAAAACACACCCCAGGTGTTATGATTGTAAGCAAAAAATCCTGTCAAAATTATTTTAAGGATACTCTGTGCCTCTCTCCTGCAGCCCAAATTGCTCCAAGACAACAGTACAGGAATTGAACTTTTCCATCAAAGTTGGGTTCCATGTGACATCCCCTGTGATCATGAGAGCTGTCCCAAACCACCTCCATGTCTGCACTGCAGCAGAGCAAAGCTGAGTCCTCGGCAGCACATGGGCAGAGCTCCTGCTCCTCACAGCACCCTCAGAGAGCACAAACCAGAGAAATGAAATGCCTTGACTTGGAGGGGATTTCCCTGAAAACTGCCCTGGCTTTGCTGAGAGGGGACTGTCTTAATTGTTCTCTGTGCTTTCCTTTTCTGAACAGACCCTGTGCTAAGGAACAGCAAATGTCCAACAGCAGCTCCATGCCCCAGTTCCTCCTCCTGGCATTTGCAGACAGGAGGGAGCTGCAGCTCCTGCACTTCTGGCTCTTCCTGGCCATCTCCCTGGCTGCCCTCCTGGCCAACGGCCTCATCCTCAGCGCCGTAGCCTGTGACCACCACCTGCACACCCCCATGGGCTTCTTCCTGCTCAACCTCTCCCTCACAGACCTGGGCTGCATCTGCACCACTGTCCCCAAAGCCATGCACAATTCCCTCTGGGACACCACAACCATCTCCTACAAGGGATGTGCTGCACAGCTCTTTTTCTTTTTCTTCTTCATCTCAGCAGAGTTTTCCCTCCTCACCATCATGTGCTACGACCGCTACGTTGCCATCTGCAAACCCCTGCACTACGGGACCCTCCTGGGCAGCAGAGCTTGTGCCCACATGGCAGCAGCTGCCTGGGCCACTGGCTTTCTCAGTGCTCTGCTGCACACAGCCAGTACATTTTCCCTGCCCTTGTGTCAGGGCAATGCCCTGGGCCAGTTCTTCTGTGAAATCCCACACATCCTCAAGCTCTCCTGCTCACACTCAGGCTACCGCAGGGAAATTGGGCTCATTGTGGTTAGTGCCTGTTTATGGTTCGGTTGTTTCATTTTCATTGTTTTCTC
The DNA here is from genome assembly GCF_025592945.1 of Manacus candei. Taxonomy (NCBI): domain Eukaryota; kingdom Metazoa; phylum Chordata; class Aves; order Passeriformes; family Pipridae; genus Manacus; species Manacus candei. The sequence continues at coordinate 446,172 of NW_026138186.1, forward strand.
CTATGTGCAGATCTTCAGGGCTGTGCTGAGGATCCCCTCTCAGCAGGGACGGCACAAAGCCTTTTCCACCTGCCTCCCTCACCTGGCTGTGCTCTCTTTGCTTATCACCACTGGTATGTTTTCCCACTTGAAGCCCCCCTCCATCTCCTCCCCAACACTAGATCTGGCACTATCAATTCTGTACTCGGTGGTGCCTCCAGCACTGAACCCCCTCATTTACAGCCTGAGGAACCAGGAGCTCAAGGATGCCCTGAGGAAAATGATGACTGGATACTTTTCAAGAGCAATAACCTGCCTCTTTTCTTCTGCAGAACATTCATTGTGTAACCCTTTACTGGCCCAGCCTGCCTTCTAAAGCTTTTGAGAGTGGCAGTGGGAGAGTCTTCTTATATTTTTTCCTCTTTTAATGTTGTTAACACAGAAATTTATTTTTCATCCCTTTCCTAATTCACTCTCTACCTCTTTGTTTTGACCCACCATTGTGTAAATGAGGAATCATTCTCTATGTGCATTTAAACAAAATAAAAGTTCCTGCAACAACTTCTTTGTCAAACCTCCTGCCTTTGTTATTCTGTACATGAGGAATCAAAATCTCTGAGTGTAATAAAGGACTTGAATTCTTTTTTTTAGATTCTCCCTTCAAAAATTTGCCTGAAGCAGAAGGGCAGTGCTTGTGTGCAGAGGAGAAGGGCTAAAGAGTCCTGGTACAGAAGCACTGCCAGGGAACAGCAGCTCTTGGGCTTTTCAGAGATGCTCTCTTTTCCCACTGCCTCCCTCTCCTTTCTGCTCCTTGCCCAAGGCCTGAGTGCTCTGGCAGCTCAGTCCCTGCTGGGTGTCAGTCCTGTGACCATGGGCAGGGACAGGCCCTGGGCACTGCTGGGACAGAGCTGGGCTCCTTAACATCATTTCCATCAGGAAAGAGGATCCTCCTGGGCAGTTCCTGAAGACTTTGTTCTTTTTGAAAGGTTGGTGTAAAGAACAGGGCCAAGGAATAGACTCTGCAAAGTCTCATTGCTTTGCTTGTTTCCCCATTCAGTCCCTGCAGTGAGAGAAGTGACTCACTGGGGTACTTGAGGGACTGAGGGCTGGTTCAGATGTTCTGTGCTGGTGGCCAGTGGCAAATGGTCTCCAAGTCACCTGCCTGGGGCTCTGCAGCTTGTGAGGGCTCTGATGGCAGGTGAGGACTTCTCTGTAGGAACTCAGGAAGTACAGGAGAGCACAGAGGATCTGCAGGGACAGCCCGTCCCATCCAGTCAGCAGGGAATGGAGCCCTGGAGCAGAATCCTGCCCAGGGTGGAGTTACCAGAGATCAAGTCCTAAATCTGCCTGTGAACTGGTAAAGGAGAGTTCTGCAACCCCAGGGGATGCAGCAGGAACGGAGAAAGGACTCTGGCCAGTGACTCGTCTCACCTGCAGTGAACTCCCCTTGTGCCTCCCCAGTTCAGGGAGGGCTGTACCAGAGCCAGGGGTGGGCTTTCCAGGAGGGTGTCCTGAAGAACTCTCCAGCCCACAGGCTGCATGGAGTGGAGCCCTGTCCTGCCCTTTGTACCATTGGAAACAGCCCATGGTCCTGCCCAACCTTGTTTTTGCCTACTGAGCCTTCCAGGACTATGGCAGAGGGTGGAGAGGAGTGATCCCCATCCTACTGGGTCTGCTCCCCACCCTGACCAGCATGGCCAGTGCAGGCTCAGCCCAGGGTGCCACAGCCCCTCCCTGTGCAGAGCAGCACCTCCAGCTCAGGGCCCTGCAGGGATCCCAGGCTGGGATCTGCAACTGGCCAAGGCAGCCTGGACACACTGACCTGGGCAAAGGGATGTCCCTGGAGAAGATCAAGGCAGCATTTCTGGGCCTGCAGAGAGGAATCCATGGCACAGAGAAACCTCTTTCTGCAGCCCCCCTGGGGACAGGCTGCTCTGTCTCTGGGCCAGGACTCTGGGCTGGGCTGGGCAGAAAGGCTGGCACTGAGGGGCACAGTCAGGCTGTGCTGGGCATCTCCTGCAGGTGACACCAGGGCTCCTGCAGTTTCCCTGACCTCCATTTCCTCCTGCCATGCTGAGTGTCCAGCCCCTGAGCTGATGGGGATGCTGAGACTCTTCTCTGTGCCCCAGGAGCTGCTGTGCCCTTCAGAGGGGCTGGGGCTGTGGGGGGAGTGCCCAGAGCTCTGCAGCACCCTGGGCTGGGCACTGCTGTGGGGCCAGACCAGACTGGGCTTCTCCACCAGTTGACCTCTATAGTGAAATCACTTCTAATTTTCTCCTGAAGAACCATGAGAATATGTGTTGTGTCTTGAACACTAAAATGGAACTGTGGGGCAATAAAAAAGGTTTTGGTGTCAGGGATATTGAGAAGGCTGGGCAGTGTCACTGGGAGACCTCTCCCAAACCCTTGGAAAGGCCAGAGCCATCCCAGAGCTTCCTGGGGCCTTGGCAAAGGCAGACATGCCCTGTCTGCAAACAGGGCAGCAAGGAGGGTTGGCAGAGTTCCAGACTGCTCAGGCTCAGCAGAGAAGGGGATAGGGCAAGTCCTCCTGCAGCCATTCCCAGGCATTGGAAGGACAAGGCAGGGATTGCAGAACCCCTGTGGGAGGGAAAAGAAGGGGATATTGTGTGCCCAGACTTTTTCAAGGCTCTTGACATTGTCTCCTGTGGTCTCCTTAGAGGCAGACTGGTGAGAGCTGGACTGGAGAAGTGAAACATGTGGTGAGTGGGAAGTTGAATGACTGATGAGGGTCAAAAGTCATGGCACAAATTCCTCTTGGCAGCAACTCCCAGGTGACATCCATCAGGGACCAGCCCTTGACCATTCCTATGGAACATCTTTATTATGTCTCTGGATGATGGGATGAAATGCACTTTCCACTCCTTTGTGGATGATGCCAAGTTGCAGCGAGTCTGTGAGAAACCTCGTCTAGTTAATGGGGACTTGTACAAAAAATTTGGTCAAGATGAGTGAGTTGGAGAAACTTGTCTTGGCATCAGGTGCCCAGCAAGGCTCAAGACAATGAAAAAAAAGTCATGAGTCAGAGGAAAGGAAAATCAAAAGGAGGGAAAAAGATCAAACACAAGCAAAACAAAGTGAAACAAACACAGAATGAGAGAATATGCTGAGGTGGAAGGGACCCACAAGGCTCATCCAGTCCAACCCAACTCTCCCATTGCCATCTGCCCCCACCCCAGCAGGCTCTGGAGCAAAGCACAGCTGTAGTCCAGCCCAGCTCTGCTCTGACAGAAAGAACCTGCAGTCAGGGACAGGAAGAGGACAAAGTCTTGTTTAAGCAGCCTGAGGAATAATGGGATCAATGACCTCCTGCATTCCTGGGCACTTGACTGACCCTGTGGATCAGGTTTGGTAGCAGGGAGGGGGCTGCAGGTTTCCCTTAGGGAAGAGGAGATCAAGAGTTGACTCTGTGTCAGAGCGAACCAGTTTCAGATGGCTCCAACATGGACCAGCCAGTGCCCAAAGCTGAGCCAAAATGCAATTCTAGAGGCACCTCTGTGATCACCCTTTGGAGAAAGGATAAAATCCAGGGTGCTGTAACCCAGAGAGGAGTGAGAGAAATGTGGGAGAAACAACCCTGCAGGCACCAAGGGGAAAGGAGAAGGAGGAGGAGTGAGAGAGCCTTGGTGGGCTCCTGGCAGCCAAAAGCCAACCCCCCAGCCCTGAGAGCCACAGCTCAGCCCAGCACAAAAGCTCCTTTAGGTCTGGAGGTTCTTTGCAGCAGCTTTTTAGCAGAGCTGCCAGCCGGGCCATCAAAGGGGATGCTCAGCTGGCTCTGAAACCTGGGTGATCCTTGTCAGCCTTGGCTCTGTAGGAATGAACTATAGATCCTAAATAGTTTGAGTCAGATGGGACCTTTTTTCGGCCATCTAGTCCAATGAACAGGGACACGTTCAACTAGATTAGGTTGCTCACAGCCCTTTCTAACCTGGCCTTGAATGTTTCCAAGGCTGGGGCTTCTATGACCTCTCTGGGTGACCTGTGCCAGTGTTTCACCACACTCAGTGTAAAAAATTTCTTCCTCACATCTAGTTCAAATCTGCTCTTTTTTAGTTGAAAACCATTATCACTTGTCTTATTACAACTAAGTCTGTGCCCATCCTTCTTATAGGTATGATCTCAGGAGCTCCTGAGAAGCCTTGACCAAACCAGCTGAGCAATGAAGAGCCCCTGGACTGGACCAGGGTGTGGTGAAGTGTCCCTGGACTGGACCAGCTGCTCCTGGACCATAAAGGTAGGAACAATCTGGAGTGGAACAGCTCTGGAACACAGGATAATCAGTCATCTCATGAAAGCCTTGGAACATTCGCTTCCTAAATTGTGGCCTAAATGGAATAGTTTCGATACAATTCCCAAATATTTTGGAAACTCCAGTCATTGCTGACACCAGGATGGAAATTCAGCAGATAACTAAACCTTGTGAGCCCACACCCAGCGGGGCTGAGGGAGGCCCTGGCAGCTCCCCAGCACCTCCCTCTCAGTGGGACACCTCTGGCAGCCTCTCCCAGCTCGGGATCCCTCCAGTTTGCAACACTCCAAAGATCGTCCCTGATGCCCAGGACAATTCTGATCCCCCTCCACAAACACTCCTCCAGCTGTGACCCTTGTCTGTTGGGAAACACAAAGGGATTTGGGGCAGTGTTTCCCTGACAACAAGGAGAATTTGGGAGAGGGACCTATACCCACCCAGCTCTTGATGTGTCCACACATCTCTGCCTGGGTGTGGGTGTGAATTGACTGTGGTGTGAATGTTGTTATTATGAATCTTGAATTCAGTCACTGTTAAAATTGTAGCAAATGCTGTTGAACCACTTGATAATTGTTCAACTGGTCAATGATTAAGTGCTACTAATGTCTTTTACCTCCTTGTCTTTGGATCCAAATGCTTTACACCCTGACCCTCTTGCATCCCAAGGTTCTGTGTAAATAATTCTTTTCATCAAAAAAAATATTTTTTGTGATGTCCACTTTAAAATCTTCCCCCTTAGCTAAACTACAAGACAACTCCAATTAGCTGTAGAAGTCTTGATGACTTGAAGACAATTAAAGCAAAGGAAATATTTTGTTTTTCAGTGTTTTAATGGGCCCTACGGTGTGTTTGGAGTTGCATCAGCTGTCAGTCCAAGATAGGCCATGTCAGAACTGGTGAGGTTGGGGGGTGAGGAGCAAGACTGATCATACAGGGTCAGTGTGGATCTCCTGAGGAGACACTCAGCATCAAGATCACTTCGAGAACACCACTATCACCTCTTCTCTGACCTAAAAAATAGCCATCATTGAATTAAAACAAAAAAAGTACAAACTTTGAAGACTTGTTTTGAAACTGCTTTGAAGACAATTAAAGGAAGACAAAGAGATCCTGAGGGATTTCTGCATTTTAATGAGCCCCACGGTGTGTTTGCAGCCCAGCCCATGATCCTGAGGTACTGAGAGAAGACTGAAGCAGCTGCTGAAGAAGTCAGAAGCCAAAGTGCAAGTGCCTTGAAGCATTGCTGGGCCCCACTGAGGGCAGGCACTGCCAAAGCCTCCCCAGGGACTCCTTGGAGCAGCTCCTTGGAGGCCAGGAGTGCAGGCAGACAAAGGCTCTGGGCAGGCCCCTGCAATGCTGAGCAAAGCCTGCCTTGGTTTTGTGGAGCACAAAGGCCAAGGCCTGAGCCCCAGGCCCTGGCCCAGCAGATCCTGTCCCTCCCGGCTGGCTCAGGGCTGTTTGGGGGGCACTGGGATGGGAGGGGGAGGAACAACAAAGGCCCAAAACTGGGCAACCCCTGCCAGGCTCCTGAGGGAGGGGCGAGGCAGAAACCAAGGGCAGAACCTGCCAGGCAAGTTGGTTGTGGTGGCCTGAGTGGCAGAGGCAGCTGCCAGAGGCAAGGGGACAAAGGCCTGGGTGCCTTTGGGCCTTGCAGCCCTGCCAGAGCCCTTGGCCATCTCTCCTGCAGGCTGTCCTGCCCTGGCCCTGCTGCTGCTCTGGCCTTGCAGGCTGCACACACCCCTCCTGCTTTCCCACCCCCTCCCAGCAGCATTTCTAGACCCTCCCTGATGGCTCTGCACCAGCTCTGGCTGTTGCCATGTGCACTTGGCCTTCTGAACTTGGATCCTGAGCCCCTGTGCCACAGGACATCCCTGCCAGAGCCCAGGCCCTTCTCCTGGGGGTCACTGCAGAGCTGAGCAGATCCAGGTCACCTCCCATTCCTCTGCCAACCCCCTGGGCCTGCTCTGGGCCCTCCAGGTCCTTGCCCTGCTCCCAAGGGCTGTGGGGGTGCTTAATGGTCAGGGCTTGGGGTTTAGAGCTCAGAGTCAGGATTAGGCAGAATTTTAGAAGGTTTGTTGTTCTGATGGCAGTGTCTGGTTCATGATTAGGGTTTTAGGCTGGGTTAGGATTAAAGCTTGGCTTTTCATACCAACAATGCAGGTTTGGGATTAGGGTGGGCATTAGAGGACAAATAAGAATCTAGAATTCTGTGTTTGGGCTTTGCCTTTGAGGTCCGGTTGAGGTTGTGATTAGAGCAGTGGATTCCTTTCAATGGGTGGGGCAGCACTTTTGGATTTGGGCTTGAGGTCAGAAACAGTGTAAAAGTCCATCAGGAGCGTTTGCACAGTCAGTGTTTCAGCACCCTCAGCTTTAATTGAACCTGTTTTTACCTCATAAAAATCATTCCCCTCTGCTGGACAAGCCCCTCTTTCCTTCCCCAAATATCCAATCCTTTTTGTCCCAGTTTCTCCTAATCCTCCCCAAACTTTCATCTGGGTGGGCTCAGCTTTGTGATGACACTGTGCAACCTCATGGAATCAAGGGGCCATTGTGGCACTGCAGGGCCTCATGGAAACCAAGAAACACAGGGACACTGTGAAATCTTGTGGAACCAGGGGAACATTTAACATCTGAGGCCTCGTGGAACCAAAGGAACCCTGAAACCTTTTGGAACCTCATGGAACCAGGGGGCCATTGTGTCACTGTGGTGCCTCATGGAAACAAAGGAAACCTGGGACACAGTGGAACCTCATAAAATCAAGGGGCCACTGTGACACGATGGGGCCTTTTTGGAGTCAAATGGACCTTGGGACACTGGGGAACCCTGTGGAGTCAAGGGGCCATTGTGACACTGGGGAAACTCGTGGGAAAATGGAATGTAGGGACACTGTACAACTTCATGGAATCAAGGGGTCATTGTGACATTGCAGGGCCTCATGGAAACAAAACAAAATCCAGGCTTGTCCAGGTCCTGAGGGTGATTCAGAAGGGAGGCAGCAGACCCCTATAAACCCACCACTCCAGTGGTCTCTCCCTGCAGTCCATGGGTGTCCTGAGCATTTTGCCCGGTGCCTCCCTGCCCTGAAGGTTTCTGGCCATCAGGCTGGAGCTGAGGGGGTTGGGCAGGTGCCTGAGGAGGGGGTAGAACAAGGGCTGTGTCCAACTGTGCCAGGAGGGCTGTGCTGGGCAAGGAGGAGGAGGCTGCAGAAAACAGTGGCACTGGGGAGGGGAGAGGAGCAGGAGGAGAGACCTTGCGCCTGCCCACGCTGGGCAGGAGCTGCCCCAGGATGGCAGCTCTGAAGCACTCCCAGGATGTCCCTGGGAACAGGAGGGGAAGACTGGATCTAAAAATGGAACCTGGAAAGCAGAGAGCAGGAGTGTCATGGGGACACTGCAGGAGAGTTCCAGCCCTGGAGCAAGGTCACAGGAGAAGTGACCCAGTACATGCACTGCCCTCAGAAGATGCCACAGCATCCTGGAGATGCTGGAAGGGAGCCCAGCTCTGCTTCACAAGTTCCCAGGGCCTGTCCCTGCCTGTGCTCCAAGGGCTTCCAGCCCCCAGGACTGTGCTCAGAGAGCACTCAGGCCGTACAGCGAGAAAGGGGCTCAGGAGGACAGTGTGGAAGTGGCAAGAGAGCAGCTCTGGAAAGACCAAGCCCTGCTGCTCCCTGGCAGTGCTGCTGGGCTGGGATTATTGTCCCCTTCCTGTTTGCAAATACACCCTGTCCTGCAGTGTGCTGACCTTTAGGAACATCTGAGAAGAAGGGTCTTGGACAAAGATGGCACTTCAGGGTCCTTTATTTTGTTGAAATACTTAGAGAGAATAGTTCATCATTTATACATGTCTGGGTCAAATTCAATGTGTAGACACTAAATTAGAAGACAGATGCATAATAATATTTAATTGCAGAGAAAATTATTACAAAGAAAACCCCATGACCTCCTCGAAAAACCTGAGCAGGAAGGCTGGGCCATTAAGGAGTCCCATTCTGAATGCTACACACCAGAAAACAGGCACTTTATTGCTCCTGAGAAGCATCCAGTCATCATTTTCCTCAGGGCATCCTTGAGCTCCTGGTTCCTCAGGCTGTAGATGAGGGGGTTCAGTGCTGGAGGCACCACCGAGTACAGAACTGACACCACCAGGTCCAGGGATGGGGAGGAGATGGAGGGGGGCTTCAGGTAGGCAAATGGGCCAGTGCTGACAAACAGGGAGACCACAGCCAGGTGAGGGAGGCACGTGGAAAAGGCTTTGTGCCGTCCCTGCTGAGAGGGGATCCTCAGCACAGCCCTGAAGATCTGCACATAGGAGAAAACAAGGAAAATGAAACAACCAAATACTAAACAGGCACTAACCACAATGAGCCCAATTTCCCTGAGGTAGCCTGAGTGTGAGCAGGAGAGCTTGAGGATGTGTGGGAGTTCACAGAAGAACTGGCCCAGGGCATTGCCCTGGCACAGGGGTAGGGAAAATGTATTGGCTGTGTGCAGCAGAGAATAGAGAAACCCAGCGGCCCAGGCAGCTGCTGCCATGTGGGCACAAGCTCTGCTGCCCAGGAGGGTCCCGTAGTGCAGGAGTTTGCAGATGGCAACGTAGCGGTCGTAGCACATGATGGTGAGGAGGGAAAACTCTGCTGACATGAAGAACAGAAAGAAAAAGAGCTGCGCAGCACATCCCATGTAGGAGATGGTTGTGTTGTTCTGGAGGGAGTTGTGCATGGCTTTGGGGACAGTGGTGCAGATGCAGCCCAGGTCTGTGAGGGAGAGGTTGAGCAGGAAGAAGTACCTGGGGGAGTGCAGGTGGTGGTCACAGGCTACGGCGCTGAGGATGAGGCCGTTGGCCAGGAGGGCAGCCAGGGAGATGGCCAGGAAGAGCCAGAAGTGCAGGAGCTGCAGCTCCCGCCTGTCTGTGAATGCCAGGAGGAGGAACTGGGTGAGGGAGCTGCTGTTGGACATTTATTGCCTCTGGGTGTTTGTTTCCAACACAGGAGAAGAAGACAGTAAGAGGCCAGTTAGTGTGGACTTATCTAAACAAAGTCAAAGCTGTATTCTACAGACACTCCCCATGTCACACACAGACAGCCTTTTGATTTCCTAGGAGATCTTTCTTCAGCTCCAGTGCTGGGTCCCTACTGAACAGCATTTTCTCTGTTTTAGCATCACTGTGCTTCTGTACAGGCATTTCACATAACAAGGAGATGTTTAGGGACAGGTTTCCAACCTGGAGGGGAATTCAGAGCTTGGAAGGAAACCTCAGGGAGACAGCCAAGTGTCCTTATGATGACATTTGATTTAAGCAGACTCAGCTCCTTCCCCAGCAGCACAGACTGCACTGGTATGGGTCATATGCCGTTTGCAGGTGCAAAAATGACATCTCAGACCGGTCCTGATGGGTCTAGCAGAGGTGATGCTGGTGCTGCCCACAGGCAGAGCAGTGGCTGAAAGCACATTAGGAAGCTCAGATAGACCTACTGAGCACTCACAGTTCAGATGTCTCAGGGACCTCTCAAAATTAATACTTTCTTAATGATTTATTCCTCCCATTCCTCAAGAGCAGGAAACTGGAAACACAATCTCAGGAAATTTCTTTAACCTTATAAAAATCTTTGTCTTGGAAATATTCTGAGAGGGAGCTGAAGCTCTGAGCATGTCCTCCTCCTCTGCACTCCAGATGCTCTCAGAGTTGCACTTACAGAATCTGTAGTTGGTGGGCAGTGCCAGCTTTCCCAGATGCCTCCAAAAGCTGCAGTCCCATTGCCCTGCATGACCAGACTTCCTGTGCCAAGATCTGCTAAAAATTCTCCCCCAGTGAGGTCTCAGCATCATTCTACGTCTGACAGCCTTTAACTTCTGTCTGCCTCACTCCCCTGCCCTTGGTGCTGCAGGCAGTGCCCTCAGCCCTGCTGGGCTGTGCAGAGGAGCTGCTCACCAGCAGAGCTGTCTCTTCGAAGCTCTTCTTGCTTGCCAGGAGCTCCCAGTGTGCCAGGAGCCCGGCCCAGCTCAGCAGCACAGCAACAGCCCCAGGCATTTCATGACCCTCAGGGGGATTGGTGTTGTTTACATGAGACAGTCCTTGAGAGTAAGTTCAAACAGTTTCTCAAGAAGTCAAAGTGAGATTGAAACATAAAAGTTTCCTTTAGTACTAATGAGTCTCACTGAGGAACACAACTGAGAACGTGTCCCCAGGTTCCAGTTAGAGCAGAAAAGTGCAGACAGTGATGACAAGGATGGACAAGCAAGGGAAAGGTGGCTCTGATGCTGAATAAACCTTGATATGTTTTCGTTAATCCAAAGGGTCAAGCCCTGACCCCCAGCCTCTGGGAAG